>NC_056667.1:193594843-193903593 GCF_018350195.1 Panthera tigris | reverse complement strand
CAGAATGTACTCAGTCAGGACATCTCCATTATAAAACTTTGGTCCAGTGTGGGTTCCATCCATATGCTAGCAGTAAAATATATATATTTAAAATATTCTATGAATAGAGGTCCTGCAAGATCCAGTGTTCCAGGCAGAAAAGAGAGGACACCTGTCTTATCATTCACATGAGACCAGCTGGGTGTAACTGGTTTCTCAGAAGGGGAGTTTGCCTGGACCCTTGCAGGAAGTGAAATAGAGAAGAAGACTGTGTCTTGCTCCCAGGCACATTAATGAAAACTGGCCCACTGGAGAGAATCCCTCCTCAGCCATCGACTTTCAAACCGAATCAAAATCTATTTGGTTTTCTTCTTTTACACTCTGTCTTTCTCACCCTTTATCCTTAGCTATTTTCTTTACTGCTCCAATGTCCTTGGGGGGGCAACCACCACACAGAAATGAGGTCTGGCTTCATGAGGAGGCACAGACCATGTTATTTTATTCCTCTTTGAAATGCTTCAGACTTTACTCTTCAGCTCCCTCCAAATTCTACTTGCCAAACATCAAACTCTTCTCTATGAGTTGTGCTCTCTCTCTCTCTCTCTCTCTCTTTCTTAAAACCCAACAAGCTTTTGAAAGCTTTTAAAAGGCAAATATTACTTTCATCCTTCACAGTACAAGGTCTGCAGATCAATAACCCTACTGGGTAAATCTTAAATGGATCACACTGAGGTAATACCAAGGGATAAAATAAAAGCTGAGGGCAGTGGAGGAAAGTAGTTAAATCACTACAAAATTATAAACATTTTTATTAACTGGCAAGTGGAATGTACCAAAATGAAAAAAAAATCAATAAGTGAGCAAAGGGTTTTACTATTAAAAATGCAGGGTTGGGGCACCTGGGTATCTCAGTCGGTTGAGGGTCTGACTCTTGATATCAGCTCAGGTCATGATCTCACAGTTTGTGGGATAGAGCCCCGTGATAGGCTCCACGCTGGAATCCTGCTTGGAATTGTCTCTCTCCCTCTCTCTCTGCCCTCGCTACTCACTCTCTCAAAATAAATAAACATTTTAAAAATTAAAAAAAATAGGGGCGCCTGGGTGGCTCAGTCGGTTGGGCGTCCGACTTCGGCTCAGGTCATGATCTCACGGTTCGTGGGTTCGAGCCCCGCATCCGGCTCTGTGCTGACAGCTCAGAGCCTGGAGCCTGCTTCCGATTCTGTGTCTCCCTCTCTCTCTGACCCTCCCCCATTCATGCTCTGTCTCTCTCTGTCTCAAAAATAAATAAACATTAAAAAAATTTTAAAAAAAATTTAAAAAAATAATAAAATTGCAGGGTTGACTAAGGCAAAGTTTCTCCAAGTGTGAGAATTAAAAATCAGGAAAGCCTTCACTGATAGATAATGAGCTTGATCGGGCAGTCCTTGAGGCTGGGAACCCCAGGGATAACTTGACTAGCACCTAACTTATGAACAGTCAAGAATGTTTATCCAGGCTCACTCCTGGAGTCTAAAACCATATAAATGTTGCGACGAAACATGCACTGGTCTTCTTCCACTAACCCTAAGGATCTAAATACAGTTAAATGCATTTGAGTTTTCTTATTTCCATATATAGGAGACTAGTGGGTAGCAAATAAAAGGGAAAACCACTCTAACATAGTGTGAAAAGAAAAACCTATGAAATAAGATAGCAACTATCAGAAGTAAAAGTCACCAGGAAGAAATCAGACACTACCTGTGAGACTCTAGTGGCCTCCTCTAGGAATTTTTTCATCTCATCCTCAGAGAATACCACGTTCATGGCTGACCCACTGGAAATGAGAGGAGGACAAGTCAGTTTCTTTCATCACTTTGGAAATAAAGCATTCTGGTCTTGATTGCTTCTCAGAACAGTTCCAGGAAACCTCTAGTTCCAGTCTGGACTGAGTAAGAACTTGCTTTTTTTCTAAATTAAGACTTTACTCCATTTAATCATCAGAACGATCAACAAAAGAGTCACCCAAGTTGAGGGTGAGAACTGTGATAATGTCCAAAGAGAACCACATAGCTCTAGAGATGGCAGTAACTCAAAGTTTGTCCTTTCTGGTTCCGTGTTTTCACTCTGCTGGTTCCAGGAGATTCTTAAATCTTGACAACATTCATCCCAGGATCTAGCTATTCTTTCCCCGTTTCTTCAGAGGTCATTGCCAATGGCTGATCTTACCCACAGGTCTGCTGTCAAAGCAGGTCATTCTACTACCAACCAGGTTACAAAAGAATAAAATTTTTAGTAACATTTGCAAATATAATGTACAGGAACTGACTGAAAGGTATTCAACTGGGTCCTTCTCACTAACTGCTTGAGAAAGAACGCTGACATTAATTTACACTGAATTTTGATATTTTCAAAGTGAGATGGGAAGGCAGGAAAGAAGGAGGAATAAGAGAAGGGAAAGAATAAGGAAGAAACACACTACTTTCCACTTCTTTTTAAAAAGTAGCATTTTCTTTACCTTTTCTACTCTATTACAAAATTTTGCATAAAGAGCTCTCAATGTCTAAGACAGGAAGGCTAAGGCAATAACATTGCTAATTCACAGTGTAGGAAACTGGAACAAAGAGACAGATTACAGAGATCAGAAAGGCAGCACAGTAGTCAAAGCTGCTTTCTGCAACCCTCCCGTAAATGTCTGTGTGTTGTTTAAATTAATTTGCATTAATACCTCAATGAAGAAGTATTATTTGACTGTGATTTACACAAAATGCCATTTAAATAAAAAGGACAGTTTTCCACCTCATTTTAAATTTTTCATTGTTTTAAAGGACCCCATCTCAAATTCCATTTACACTTTCAAATGGTGCACAGCAAATTATGTTTCTCTTATTATCCCCTGTTCAGTGAAGTAGGTGCTTACATGTGGTAACATCTGAAGAGATGAAGTGATAATTCAAAACTTCTCCTTTGATGATAGAACTTCGTTTCAAAGTTTAATATAAAAGATCCTCACTTTCCATGTCCCTCACCATTACAATTTATCTCTTAAAAATGTGCTCTCAAAAACTCAAAAGTTCAGACCAGAGGCACCATCAGGAGGTGTTGACGACAGTCTGAGACAAGCTGCCATTTCTGTGTACTGGGAAACAGATATTGGAGACAGATATCCCGGGTTTGTTCTGGCTGGTTTTCCTTTTTAGTTTTAGGGTTTTTTTTTTTAATTGTTCTCTTCGCTAATTGAAACTATCCTCCCTCAATGTGGCAAGGAGATGCCGTAAGCCAGGCTTCTAAGACGGAGGATGTAGACTCTCACTGTCACTCCGAGACAAACGCAGTAAACTGAAGGTCTGTGCATAGGTCCTCCATCCAGCCATGTTGGTTTGGGGATTGTGGATGGATTTGCAGATTGCACATATCAAAGTCAAGTGCAATTAGCATACAGCATGCGGTTCTGTATCTCCTGATTTTTAAATCATTACTTTGGGGGAAAGATATATTACCTCAAAACATAGGAAGGTCTCAGCAAGCAGGGGTAGCCCACAGACTTCGCAAATTCCAGTGCCTCGTTCTGATTGACAGAAACGACAACAACAAAATGCACAAATAGTTTAAAAGATTCAATAGCTCTGCAGAAAGATATCTTTAGAACAAGTGGTAACACAACTCTTTTTATTCTTTCTCTCAAAAGACACCATTAAAATGTAAATTGGGCATTCGAAATATATAAAATTCCTAGTTTCTAATTCTATATATCAAATCCAGTTCAAAAATAGTTTGAATGTTTTTCATTGTCTGAATCTTAATGAGAATACTCCTACCAATTTGTAACCAACATTTAACCGCAATCATGGAAATATACCAGCTTTAAAGTAAAGTCACTAAGCCCAGTGTCTTCTCTCTGCCCTGGAGTTAATGTCTGCAGTAGTTAGTTAACATTCATGCTACGACTCTTCAAAAGCGAACATTAAAACAGACATGTGTTTCTCTCCTTACCAAAGTGTTCACAGCTTTCCAGGGTGCCTGAGCCACCTTCAGCTCATCCAAGACAGCTGAGAAGATAGAGCGATCCTCGGCCCTGTCAATCTGCAGAGGGCTCGTGCCCATGATCTTGACACCATTCTTGTATAGAGGGACTGCCAGGTTGTTTGGAATCTGACCCCCAACTGATATGATGCAGCCACCGCATGCCTGTAAAAGACACCCACAATATCAGCCACTGGGGCAACTTCACGGTGACTGAACAACTGCCTTCATTTCCTTAGTGAAAATGCTTACCATGCTTTGATACTTGCATTTCTCCCATCAGTGGATAATATTAAGTTATGCTACAGAGATAAACAAACTTGGTTCTTACTTTCCAAGCACTTACATGCTTAAATCTATGGAAGAGTTCCATACAATTACACATGATTACCATATCAGGCTTCCACACAACTACACATGAATGTGTGACATTTACATGCATGACAATTAGAGAAAGGAAATCTATCCAATTAATATTTTCACCATGTACTTTACACTGTAATCAAGTGTTCCTTGGACTACTGTTGTAATTTCCTAAATAGACATAGATCTCTCCTTTTCACACTCACTTCTCCTGTTCCCCTCCACCCCAGCCTTTCACATTCAGATTAATTATCCTACAAAACTGCTTCACCAAGTCTCCTATACTTGCTTTCTCCAAAGTTTCCCTTTGCCTAAAGAACAAAGTGTAAACTCATCCCCATCAACGGGACAATTAAGACTCTCCAGCTTGACCACAGGGGAAGGGAGGGAAAAATAAGATACAGAGAGGGAGACAAACCATAAGAGACTCTTAAATACAGAGAACAAACTGAGGGTTGATGGGGCTGGGGGGCAGGAGGGTGGGGAAAATGGGTGATGGGCATTGAGGAGGGCATTTGTTGACATGAGCACTGGGTGTTGTATGTAAGTGATGAAATCATGGGATTCTACTCCTGAAGCCAAGACTACGCTGTATGTTAGTTAACTTGACAATAATAAGATAAAATAAAATAAAATAAAATAAAATAAAATAAAATAAAATAAAATAAAATAAAAAACATTAAAAAATAAGACTCTCCAGCTTTATCTGTTATCATTCTCCTCCCCTCCAAGAAGACCTCCTACTCAATGTCCCAACTATGTGCACTCCTGCTCACAAGCATTCTGCCCCACTTACCCTTCACTGCCTTTGCTTCTTTTCTCCTTTTGTCTTCTCCCTTATCTAAACTCTACATAATCTCTCCACTAAAGTCCAGTCTAAATCTTACCTCCCATTTGTACACCCTCTCTCTTTTACTGCCACCTTGGCACCTGTCTACAGTACCCAATAAACTGATTTGAGTTCCTGTTTCCTTACTATTTGCCTGACAAGCAGTCTCTGAATCTTTAACCTTAATCTCTTATGAGCAGTCAAAACATCAAGATTTTTTTTTTAAAGTTCAAAGTCCCTTCCCATCTTAGTTCCCTCTGTGAAACTCTGTCCAGGCTTCATGTCTGTAAAATTAGAATAATAATAGCTGTTAGCTTCACAAGGTCACTAGAAAAGTTAAGTAAGATAATAAACATTAAAGGCCTCACACATTATAAGTGCATAAATACTACATTGTTATTAATATTAGAAAATATTATTATATCTGAATGGCCATTTATCTAGACATAATTTGTATTTGTTTTAATAACCTAATGAATATTAGAACTGCTGAAATAATAGATGTGCACCAAATGTATTTTATCATTATTTGAAATCAGTCTGAAATACTCTTAAAAGGGATAAAGCTAATTTCTCTTTGATGAGAGAAATTATATTACTGCCTAAGCAAATACCCTGCAATTGAGTGCTTAAATGCATTGTAAACAGTATGGAAAACAATAATCCACAGTTCTGCATATTTATAAGTGCACTTAAGCTTCTTTTATCATTTTTATGTTCAATATACATCTTTGCAGAACCTTTAGGAAGATTTATTCTTTGTACTATAATAATATTTTTATTTGCTTATTATTCTTAGTTTATTAGCAGAGTTAATATTTTAGAGGCTTAAAAACTAATTCCTTGATTAAATGCATACAAAAAGTTTTTTACTTGAAAGACTTCAAAATAATTTCTAAAATTAAAAAAAAAAAAAGAAGTAGCAACCTATAAGCAAAAATTGGAGTCCATTGCACTAAATGGGAGCTCAAAGTTAGAGTGAAAGTCTTTAATTAATAAATAAACCAATATTTTTCAAAATGTTCTATGAAATTGATTTTTATTTTTTAAGAAATTAGGAACATCCAAAACAGTAATAAAATAAACTGCTACTATTCATTAAGGATATTACTATATGTCCTGGACCATCTGTTTCGACCTCCACTCTATCCCTCTGAGGTAGATACTGCTCTCCCCATTTTATAGCTCAAGAAACTAAGGCTCAGCAAAGGTTAAATGACTTGCCCATATTTCACATCTACCAAATACAAAGCCAGCACTAGAACTCAATTCTTTACGTACTTTAAAGTAAGTATGCCTAACTAATAAACCAAATCTTCGAATCTTAAGCTAGCTTTATTTTTCTACCTAGTTTCAAAGATGGTTAATGTTAGAGGATACAAGGAGAGCTATTTCTAAAACATTCTTTTTGAAAGTGGTAGAAAAACTTTGTCTGCATAAAGATCATCACTGGAAAGGCAAATATATCCACAGAATGTGTTAGAGTAGCAGCTGACGGTTAAGTGCACATTTTGCCCACACAACAAAAGGAATTCAGTATAAGAGAACATGTTTGTAGGACGAAGTTAATAAAAGACAGTTCTGTGGAAGAATTCCATCTTAAATTGGCCCCAACTCTAAGCACAGAACTAGCAGGGGCTCAGGGAGAAGAACTTGGTATCCCACATGGGCAAATTAGCATTATTATCATAACTGTTTAAGCCAAATTAGTTTTAAATAACTCACTGAAATAAAATATTTTAAAGTTCAGATATTTCACAGATTTCTAAATACTCCAGCCCCAAAATAATTCTAGTAGGGTCCCAAAGTTCCATTGATCCTACCTAGATTTGTTTGTATCTTTTTACTCAGTTTAGTTTTCTGTTTTATTTAAACTTGATTATCACTAAGCTAGGGCAACCCCACACAAGAATATTTCTGAAACAATATTCAAGCTGCAGCAACCCCACAAATATATTTTTAGTACTTTTGTTGGTCCTTATTTTTATGGGCCAATTAAATGCTTTATTATAGACAGAATGCAGGAGAGAAAATTTATCTAACAGAAATAGCATTCATGTTAATTCATTCCATTCATTCATCTTTTAACTCATTAAAAGATGGTCCTGATTTTTGTAATTTCATGTATTATCTGTAATTTATAAATCTCTACTCTTTGCACATCTGTCTATGAGATTGATCATGCTTTCTTATTTTGGAATTCACATTTTAGTAAAAAACTTTCAACACTTTAGGCAGACCCTTAAGATTATATTTAATAACAGTTAAATCAAATGCTAGGAATGAAACCCAGTTCTATTTAGAGTCATTCATTGCCTAATGGGTTTTGTCTATAATTAATTAATGTCTGTCATTCATTCATTTAACTCAAGTTGTGTTACAGAGGTACCATTGTATATATATTCATATAGTATTAGGTGTTAAAAACAGAACAATTTTCTCATTAATCAGAGTACATTTTTATGGGGTATGATCAAATAAGTTATTCATTGTAAAAGCAAGAAAAATTACTTAAGCAGGACTCAAACTAGATAGCAATATCGTAAGGTGTCAGGAATATTGCCTGGAAATTTTAGACTCAATATGGTTTTTAATGAACAAATAGAAAAATGAGAAATGGGTCTTACATGGGGCTGGGATGTAGAATAAAATTAATGTTCATTTATATAACTTTTCAAACAATGAGTTTTCAAAGGAAAAAAGGGAATGTAAAGTTTAGACAGGATCTATGTGATTCTTATTCATTGCTGTAGCCTGTGAAGATTATTACATAGTTCATCCCTGAGAAAAAGATTTAATAATAGATCTAATAAAAGAGAAGCACAGTGTTGCAACTTCTATAAACAATGTAATAATTTTCAACTCATATACCTCAAAAAAACTTGAGAACATCCTTTCCCTTATAAGGAATATCCTAACCAAAACTGTGAACGAGGCAAAATACCATCTATCAAATCCAACCCTTGTAGATAGCAGACTCCAACTTCTCACTTTCTGGACCCTTCCCCACACTCAACACCGAAATTTAAAAAAAGAAATCAAAATGCAGATTCCTTCTCAGGGAGCAGAACCCATGGACACAATCACAAGGAATAAACGACTTAAGTTTAAAGGGCTGCTTTTTATAAAGTATAAAAAATGTCTGCAGCCAAAAGAATACATCACTGTAACATTTTCTATTAAAAAAATAAGAACAAGTAGGAAGGAGATTTTAGCACACCTAAAATCTCCTCTCACTCCACCTCTCATCAAGACTTCTTTCCTTTTTGTGTTTGTTTTTGTTTTTGTTTTTTTAAGTAGGCTCCATACACAACATGGGGTTTGAACTCATGACCCTGAGATCAAGAGTGCCTGCCCTATAGACTGAACCAGCCTGCTTTACTCACAGGGCATGTCACTTTTCTGACTCCCCTTTATGTTTTCTTTAGAAGTGCTTCCTTGTTGCCATGGAAATAGCCTTGGTCCTGAACTAGACCAAGAGACCTGAACCAGGAGACCCATCATACTTTCTATTATCCTATACAACTATGTACCCTTGGAAAGCCTATCGTCCTTCTAAAGTGACTCAAATGTGTGCTTTGAATAAGTTTAGATGTGCTTCCAATTTTCTGCAGATTTACTACTGAATGTCTCAGTACCTTCAGCATCACTAGGGGCATCCAAGTTTGGATTACAGCAGTCTGTCTCCTAGAGATTGTGAGGATATACACGACAACCTCATAGAAGGAGACATATATGTATATGTATGTATGATATGTGTATACAATAATAAAACATTTCCTGTGGGATACTCTAACAAATACATCAATGGAATGTTGTTCTTATATTCTCCAATACAAAATTTAAAAATATAGAGTACAACTATAAATGCCAATTAGCTTCAAAGAAGGGCTAATTTATCTTTTACCATCATACTGAATTCAGTTATTATAAAAGGATCTCATTAATATCCATGTATAACTGTATCCAAAGGCAGTTGTAGAATTTTTTAATCTTTCCTTAAAACATTTCATGGTGAAATAATTAATTATGTGTAAAATGCCTGCTGTGATTCCTATAATCCTTGTTAATATTTTCAAACAATTATGTAATTTTTCACATATTTATGTTATGGGTCCTAGTTTTATTCTAATGTCTTGAAGGTAGGGATTTGGTTTTATAGCTCTCTGCCCTTCTGAACCTAGTATTCAAGTACTCAACCTAGTACACTAAAAGGTACTCAAGATATATTTGTAGAATGTACTTGTTTTGATCCCCACCTGAAATGAATCTTAAGAAATTGTTAGAAAAAAAAAAAAAAACATGTCAGAGAGAAAAACGAAAATTG
The DNA here is from genome assembly GCF_018350195.1 of Panthera tigris. Taxonomy (NCBI): domain Eukaryota; kingdom Metazoa; phylum Chordata; class Mammalia; order Carnivora; family Felidae; genus Panthera; species Panthera tigris. The sequence continues at coordinate 193,894,096 of NC_056667.1, read as the reverse complement.
TGCATACTCTACCTAATGGTTCAATTTCATCATATGAAAAGATTAGTATACTTAGCTCCAAATAGACAACTATGGTGATATATCCATCCTTTGTCTATTTTTGTTTAATGTAATAAAATCGTCATATGTTCTGGCACTGAACTCTATACTTTACAATGTGACTCCAACCACAAATCTTGTTATCTTCACAGAACCTGCATGTAGCACATACTTAACACTCACGTGGTTCATTAACAACACCACAAAAAGATGAAACACAGAATTGAAGAAATTTCCACAAGTCAATGAATTGTCAAGTCAAAACTTGAATTTAAGTACTATGGCCCTCAGTATTTTTTTTTTCTCAGTAACCGTATGAATATACACGGGAATGATTCTAGATAGCAGGGAATTTAACTGTAATAACATCAAAAGGAACAATCACTGGACATCACTCAAATCTTCCAATAGTTATTTCTTAACTGTAAAATAATTTAATTAACTTTTTCTAGAGACTTATAGTAACCTGCAATCATAGGAATTCACAGTGAAGATATTCTCAGTAATATCAGAGGGAGAGAGGAAGCGCAACTATCAGAGAAAGCTATAAAAGTACCGAAATCATTCAGAATGAACTCATGGATCTTAAACCGAAGACTGATGGCTTCATCTCATGGCACAAAGAATTAACCAGTCCTTTGTGAACAGCTGACTTTTCTCCTCTGGGGACCACTCATTACTGAACCACAACAACACATGAACTAGAGGGAGGCTGCTTATTGTGTGTCTAGATGACCAGTGAAATCATTCTGCAAAATATTTTGGAGGGTTGTTTTGTAGTAGTTAATATGTGTTTGGCACATGTTACCAAAAGAGTTTTCAATCTAGTTGGAATGCTTAGAAAGAAAAAAATAATCACTCTGTGCCAGGGCCTCAAGACTCTAAGGCTGGGATAATTTTTTTAGAGTTTCGCTACAAAATTAGTCAGTGGAAGACACAGGCAGCTCTTTCTCCTAAGGGGAATTATAACTTAAATCTACATATATATACATACATATATATATATATATGTATGTATATATGCGTATATATACACACATCTATAAAGTATGCACTGCATATATTTTTCTTCCTTTTTTTCTTTCCTTTCTCTCTGTCTTTCTTTCTTTCTTTATTTTCCCCCTCTTTTTACCTCCTGATGGTAGATATCTAGGATTCTCTCCAAAGATAACTCTTCAAAGTACAGTTTGTCACACTCATCAAAGTCTGTGCTCACGGTCTCAGGGTTGCAATTCACCACTACTGTCTTCTTGCCAAGTTGACGCAGTGTGCGGATGCTGGAGACAGCACACCAATCAAATTCCACACTGCTGCCTGCAGAGACGGTGAGATTGGGAAAAGGGGTAAGAGAAACATGAGGTTACAACACAAAGAGCAGAGAAACATATTGCCAGTCAGTCCAAGTCTAGGAAGCGAATGCCCTTTCGATGCAATTTTTTAAAATTTCAAAATGTAAATTTCAGATCCATTATGCACACTACATTAATAGTAGGAAAAACAGGGACTAATTAAACAACAGTGACATGTTGGCTTGTTTTATATGCTAAGTTCTCCATTAGGTAATCTCCGTATTTGAAACATTCAGAACGTCAAAGTTAGTGGGAGATAATTCTAATGATAAAAAAACAAAAACCCTTTTGAGGCACCTGGGTGACTCAGTTGGTTGGGCATCCAACCCTGGGTTTGAGCTCAGATCATGATCTCATGGTCCGTGGGTTTCTGATCCAGAGCCTGCTTGGGATTCTCTCTCTCCCTCTCCACCTACCCACCTCCCCCCAACCGCCCGCCCCGCTTATGTGCTCACTCTCTCTCTCTCAAAAGAAAAAAAAAGGAACTTAAAAAATAAACTCAAAGTGAACAAACTGACCTCAGTACACAAAAATATTTAAGCTAGTGATTGGAATACTTGAGTTCTTGTTTTAGTTATTCCACTTGCTCTGCTATCTGAGGGCTAAACCAAATGATCCCTGAAGTACCTTGTAGCTCTGACATATCTTGATTGATTGGAAAATCCTGTCCTTTCCAAGCATATCCTTTTAAGCTTGGCAAGGCCACCCCATGCAGAGTGAGTGACCTTCTAAAAAGTAATTCAAAGTACAATAATGGCCTAAATACCTCAAAATATCACCTCTACTGGGATGCATAGAACTGAAAGTTCTGGGATTTGTACTAATCCTTTGCATTAGGATTTTGTCTCCTAAAAACTCTTGTCAGAACAGTAACTTATCCAAATATAGTAGTATGCTAATTTTCACTATCAATTAAGTATACACTTGATTATCAGCTCAGCTAGTCTGCCCTGGGTCTTAAGGTAATGCAGAATTGTCACATAAATAAGGTAAAATTTGAATAGGAAGAAAGAAAGGTCTAGAAAAGAGAAGGGTAGATCCTGATGGAAGTGTTCAGGCCATTTAGCCATAGGAAACTAAGGTAGTAAAGTAATAAACACTTTTGAACTACTTCAAGATTTGGCCAAAAATTGCTAAAGTAGTATATCCAGAAGCACTTAATTACTTATAAAAACTAAAGCAAACTATGCTTAAAGTAACAGAATAAGACTACATACATTTTAAATTATACATTTTATCATTTCCATACTCGAATAATCTGCAGAGACTAAATGTTAAATACGCTTGAGAAATATCATGTCTATTTAAATATACGCTTTGTAACTGTAAATTATTATTATTATCTCATTATTAAATGTCTAATTTTAAGTGTTGGGTGAGATGTAAGAATTTCCAGTTGGGAATGTTTTAATTAAATTCTATAATTCTCTGCCTATGAACCAATGAGAAAAGCTCTTGGCATTTGATATCAACAGACGTCATATATTCACAGATCTCATCTACAAATGTAATTTCTGGTTGATGTATAAAGTTCTTGAGCAAATATAGATCTTTGTGTAAAACTATGCCAGATGAGGAAACGTCAAAGTGCAATTCATTCCCCAACCCCAGTGAGAGGCTCAATTTCGTTTATGAGGATAAAAACATAAAAGGATGACATGATGAAAAGGAAGAAGGAATTATAGTTGACATCTGCAATTGAGTACGACTTCTATCACTTAATAGCTAAATAAACTTGGGCTTTACCTGTCTGAACCTCAGTTTCTGAAATTGCAAAATACTTATTATAACATCATCTATTATACATAGTTCTTGGAATAATAGAATTAACATGTGTGAAAAGTACAACATAAACTGTAAAGTCCTATGTAAATATAAGTTATCACTTTACCAATGTGATATGGACCACAGCCTAACACCATCATTCCATGGTCGTCAAAATTGATATCATGCTCCTGAGGAGAAAAAAAAAAAAGACATAGAAATTATTATGTGTTATTCTTCAATCTAATTAAACTCTTTGCCCTGTCACTGAATGTATCTTTCTCATCCTTTCTCTTATTGATGTCTGCACTGTATTAGTCTCTGGGAATCCATAAGCATAAAGTATAAACTCTACTTATTCACAAAATATAAGTTCAATATATTTTAATTAAATAGCCATGAGAACACATCACAATTGTATGTTCATGTAACCATTATCCTTATTCTAGTTGTATTTGTTTGATTTCACCATTTTAAGGCAGTTCTGAAAAGTCAGTATAGAAGTACATTATCACATCTGACCTACATAATGTCATTTTTGTTACCTAGATTACTAGATAACCAAAACCACGAAAATGTATATTCCCCATGGTGACCATTTACTAAATCTGGAGCTTTCTACGTACAGCAATTTGGCAGTTCCTACCTGACCATTGTAGGTAACATAGAGGTAGTTTGTTACTGATGGGTATTCTGCAGCCAGTGTATCAATCTGCAAGAAAATATAAATAAATAAATAATTACATAAATAAATAGGTATTTTAGTCCCTTTGTTATATTTTTTCAAGAGTAAAACAATCCGCGCTGCATTCGTATTCCTTTAAGGCCTCTTATTGTCAAATATAAAAACAATAAAAAGGTAAGTACAATTCAATTACTTTCTAATTCTGAAAATGAGGTGGGGTGGAGGAACAATGATGTAATCTAGTTATCACTTGAGCAATAAATGACAATACACACCCAGAGCATCAGTGATTCATTACAGTAGTATTTCTCACATACATAACACAATCGTTATATAGTCAACTAGTTACCAGGAAGACTTACCCAGACAACTATCTAAAGCAGCTCAAATCAGAGCAAAATGACCTATATGTAAGAATGTTTTGGGTCTGCAAATGAATGCATAGAATTTAAGTTACCAATGGCACTGAGCAATGGAATGACATAAATACCATAAAGCATGGGGAAGAGGGGAAGGGGACAAGGTCTCATTGAACATATTTTGAAAAAGTAAATCAATTCAGTTCTCAAAGGCCAGGAGCTTAGCTTAGTGAGCAAGAATTCAGGGCCAACAGGGCAAGCTAGTGTAAGGCAGGTGAGAAGGAGGAAAGATAATTGCTGAATAGAAAATATTCTGCATCAAGCCTGAGACCAAAGGCATGTGCCCCTCCGCTCCCCGCCCCCGAGCACATGGAGAAAAGTCAATGATTTTAAAGGACAAAAACCAGCTGGTGGTACTTTAAGCCAAGGCATCCTTCTACTGTAGTCCAAAAAAAAAAAAAAAAAATCACAACGGTACACCTATGAAAGTTCTTGTATGATTGTCATGAATACTAGATGAGCTCACTATGCCCAACCCTATCACAATGAATACTAAATGAACCATAATGATGGGGCACTTAAAATAAAGTATTACCCTGTAAAAAGTTAGTGCCAAAAGAGATAACTATTCTTTTCAAGAGGTCAGCCACCATGCTAGGGGATTTCAAGTCCTTCTATTACACTAAGGATTTATCTTATTGCAGATATATCTGCACAGAGGTCAAAAAGTAAAGGAGAGGTCACTTTGATTTTTTTTTCATTTAGGCAGAGAAAACCACGTACTCAGTCCTACCTTTGCGTCCCAGTGCCCCTTCAACCTTTCCCTTTTAAGCTTATATCAAACCTGTGCTGAATAAAACTGGTGGGATCATGGGCATTGACTGGACAAGTAGAATCACTTCTGAATTCCACCCCTCTTTATACTGGCAATGGCTCTATGAGTGGGTGCCTACATTTCACCCTGTGAGGAAAGGGAAATTCCTTTACCTGTTTAACCCAAGGGTGGATGTTTTTCTTTAGCCTCAGCTCCCTTGTCTGGGCCTCAGTCAGCCCGAGGCATTTTGAAATCTGCTTGTCTGAGAACCCAATCTCCTTTGCCTTTTTCAGGGTTTCTTCTGTAATGGACTCACTAGGAGTTAATGAAAAAGAGAGATTCAAGTTTAGAACAAACACAGTAAGGACTAGTGAACTGTTCAATTTCAAAAACACCAAAGGCTCCTTATTTTCCATCTTCAAAGTGTTGAGATCTTTTAAACATACACAAGTAAATAACCCACTAAATCTTCCAGCCTCTATGAAATCTAGTATTTTCAATGATATTTTCACCTTGTCAGACATGTGGTTTCCTACTTTTACACCCATGCACCCTCTTCTCTTCTTACTTCCTGGAAATCGCTTCTGCATTTTCTGTCTTAATGACTTTCCTTTTTCAAAATAATCATGGACCTTCCTCTTACTAAGTCCAAGAGGCTTTTCTCAAGTTTCATCTCCTTAACCTGTCAGCATATGACCTGCTTAGTGTTCCATTCTTTAAAGATGTCTTCCTCTGGCTCGGGTAAGTTGCTTCTCACCCAACTTTATTACTCATACTACTCACAAAAATGACTTACTGTTTTTCTGGTTTTTTGGTACCCCCCGCTCAAGTTCCTATCTTTTGTTACCTGATTTAAGACCAAAGGCCTGGCTACCTTCACTCTCCCTCTAAACTTAACCACTGCCACTGGCTCAAGCAACATAAGTAGTTAATAATTCCCAAATCTGTATCTCCTTCTCTAATGTCTGACTGATGCTCCAGGTTTCCATGTATAGGATCTTTGAGAAGCCATGTATACCTGGGCATCCAACATTGCATCAGACTGGGTATCCTTTCCATAAACTGCCTCTCTTTACTAATATCATATATCTGTCTATGTTGACAAGATAGTTCTCTGGTTTTATGATTATTTCCCATCCAAGTTAGATTTGTCTCCTCACTTTCCTGATGCTCATTTCCATAGTATAGACTGTATTTGTATTGTTTCTCTCACCTCGAATGCCTTTGACATTCCTTTTACCTACCCAACTGCTCTCCAACTCCCAGCCAGTCTTTATAGGTAAACTTAAAAGCCAAGTTTCATCCATGAAGACTTCTCAGTTTGCCCTCACCCACTGATCTTTCTGGACTCTTCACTGATTGATTTGCTCGGAGCCAGGAGCATAGTTGGAACCATACTGTTTAGCATATCAATGTCACCAATATTTTTTATGTTTGTTAGCTTTTATTCACCATCCAAATTTTTTTTTATGCTAGATTCACATTCCGCAATGACAAAGAATACGTTTGGCTCATTTACCAGATCATTCCCACTGATCTGTAGACTGGCCCCCAGACAGCATTCAACAAATATTTATTAAATGGAAAAGGGAAACTGGACTTCTATAGCTTTTATAAAAGAGACAGAGTTATTGAAATCACCTTATAACTATAATTCAAAGTGTACAAAAAAATAACTTGTAAAGAACCAAGGCACAGAAGAATAAAATAGTTCTATAAAAGTATAACTAAGTAGCTATGGATCAGCTATTTCAAGCAATAGTCAATACAATAAAATTCAATTATAACACTTTTATAGTCAATACAATGAAATTAAAATATAACGGTGTGTTCTCAGAAGATGTAATAATAAATAAAACATTTTCACTGAAATTCTGCTAATAGCATACAGTTGAATTAAATCTACTGAATTTTGTTCATTCTATTCTTCAATCTTCTTTAATTAATTATATTCTGAGTTTAGATTAGAGAAGAGAGAATCAAGCTCATATATTTAATAGCTATTTCTCTGGCTGTTGGATATCAGTATTAGTTTGGATTTTTGCAGCTATGTTTTGTTCTACTCAATTTGCTTTTTCTTTGGCCCTTAAATTTCCTTCTGTATCTCAAGTTAATTAATTATTTCTCCCAATAAATTTAATGTCTCCTTTTTCTATTCTCATTTTGATTTTTTAATCTTCCCAAGTATTTGATAAACATTCTCCCAGAGCAACACATTTTCCTGTCAAATTCTTGATTATAATCTGATTATTAGCAGTCACTTGCTATGTGTGCCACGCATTGTGCTTCATGTTCTATAACTATGCTGTCCAATATGGTGGCAACTAGCCACATGTGAATGTTTAATTTCAATGTAATTAATTAAAATTTTTTTAATTAACATTTAGATTCACAATTGCACTAGCCAAATTTCAAGTGTTCAATAGCTATACATGGCTAGTGGTGACTGCATTGGATGGTGCAGATTACAGAATATTTCATCATCACAGAAATTTCTACTAGACAGTGCTGCTCATGAAGATACAAAACAATATTTGAGATAATGGAATGATAGAGAGTGATTCGAGACATTTTATGGAGAGATAAGCTATGTGGTGCAATGTGAGGTCAGAGAAAAGAGATAACAGTGTGAGCGAATCTGGTTGAGAAATACTACGGCAGTAGAGGGATGAGAACAGAGCCATAAAGTTCAGCTTCATATGGATGAAAGAGTTGACAGATGTACTATAGGCAAGGGCAACTGCATCTGCAATGATTTGAGACAGTGATCGGCATGGCAGGTATAGAAAACATATGGAGGATTTGTAGTTAGGAGGAAATCATGAATGGTGAAGGTAGGGCAATGTCATTCATTGTCATCCTTACACGTGTGCTTTAACACAGTGAACATGTGCTGTGTCTAGGGCTCTGTGCTACCTACTTTAATGATGGAGTGATAAAGTATCGAATCTCTACATTCAGAGAGGTCAGAGTATATTAGAAGGCAAACAAATAGCCATAGATGTGTCTGCACGGTGAGAGGTGCCATCGAGGAATGTAGAGACGAGAAGGCTGTGGCTCGGGGGAAATGGTCCCACAGCACTGGAGAAGTCTGCAAAGGCCTTCCCCAAGAGATGACGGCTGAGCTCCTAGGGCTTTTGAAAACACCCAACTTTCTGGTGTTTATCTTTAGTTATTGCAAAAAAGAAAACATTTTGAGACAAAAGCAAAGAATAATTTGTTTGTTGCTATTTGCTTTGGAAACAGATATTTTCACTTTTCTTGCCAAGATTATGTTCCTAAACCAATTGCTCATTTGTTTACGTGCAAGTATGCATTCAGCCTCAAAGTGGAAGTGCTTGATAAATAAGCTACTTTCTAAGTTAGAACTATGCATGATGTTCTTTTGAAATAAATATATTTAATTGTGAGTTTTGCGAAAGATAAATCATATTAATGTTTACCTGCATGGTGAAAGTCTACCCATCTGCTCTGTGACCTGCAATTTTGCTTAAAATGTAAGTATGAAGCTTGAGTTACACGGAGAAATGCTGTACACATCACATTAAGCCAATTTTTACCCTTAGATTTTTCTAGATACTTGCTAGGGCATTTTCCTATAATTGTGAGATAGCAGTAAAAGAAAAATTAAGAATAAACAGATCTTCAGTAAGACATTTCTTTATTATTGCAATAACTATTTGAAGCAAAACCCATATTATGGTACTACATCAACAACCACACTAACTTAAATGACTAAATCCTAACCCTGAATAGCAGCAGTCCAGACACACTTAAAGAAACATGCCTTAAAAGAGCCATCACACCTGTAATTATGACTATGGACTAGCAAAAATGCAAGTCCTCCAAGTCCAAAGATAACCAGAAGTAATATATTCGTCTTTAGCTCCTTTGGTCATGTTTTTCTATTTTTTCCCTTGTCTTGAATGATTTATTTTTATTTCTTCTTATACAGAATATCAGTCAATTCTTCAAAGGTTGCTATATTGCTTCAAATGAAAACTATAAATAATGGTATTAAACAAACAAAAAAAGAAACCATTTAGATTCCTCACATTTCTATTAGGGATGAAATAAATTTGCATTTGTTTTGTCCACATTCAGCAATGCAGTCTTTTCTATTGCTGAAATATGCATAATTCGTCTTATTCTTTTCCACGAAAAGAGTCCAAGAGAGCATATAAAGACATCTCCAGCAAACATGCAAAGTCTTCCTCCCCGACTCACCAAATAAAATTGGACTCTTACCAACAAGCAAATAAAAAGAAAGAAAAAAAAGAAAAAAGGAAGACTGATTGATAGAATTGGCCTTGTGCATAAAAAAGGACAGTAAATTAATTCTGTGCTCAGTTCTGGTGGGAAAAAAAAAACAACAAAACAGCTATCTGTCACAAGACTAACTCAATCATTACTACTCGACATAGAATCCCCACCCCAGAGAGTTTTCATTATGTAAAGGGGACGCCCAAGAAGAGCAACGGCAACATGGAATAATGAATCACAAATGATAGAATTTTGGAATGGGGTTGAAAACTACCTCTCCATAGGCGTCCCCTCAATTCACCCGGTGAGATTTCCAAAACAGCTTTATCAAGCTAAACTTGCAGAGTGCATGTTTCAAGCTCACAAGCTGATTCGCAGAATATTTTCTTGGTGAGTCCAAAACAGCTTTAACTTTTGCTCAATATTCAAACAGCTAGACCAACAGCATGCTATGATGTTTTTAAATGTCTTGAAAATTAGGGTGTATTGAATTGGAATAGTATATGAATATAATCACGTTCATCTATTTTCATTTGAATGCAAATATTGGGTAGGTATGTTCATATGAAATTCAAAGTGATGTATCTTCTATAGTATTTTATTTATAATCTCTCTGGTTATTAATTTCTGCTCTTCAGACATGTTCGTAAAATAGTGCGAAACACTTCCCAATCCTCATTGAGAAAATACATGTTGATTCTGACCCACCCTGGCAATCACAAAGACATGGATAACGTAGGTCCCTTCCCACATTCCGTGCTACCCTAATACTCCTGGATATGCAGAATACCAAGACAGGAAGTGGCTTGCCTCCCTCTCTACATTTCCCTCATTCACTTTCTCTGCTGCTTTTGCATAACACAAAGCTGGCTGGCATGTGATTACATATGGAAGAAAATTGACTTTATTCCCTACTTGTTCCGATACAAAATTTTATTTTGAGTCCCATTATAATAAAATAAAAGAAGAGACAGTTTGAAGACACGATTCATTAGCTTTGGGCCAGTGATTTAGATAAGGTTAAACCTCTTCAGAGTCAAATGCAAGATGAATAATCTTAAGTGAACATAAAGCTCATTTAACAATGTGGAGATTCAGACACATGTTCCTTGTCTTTATCTGCCCATATTGGGCTGTCTTCCATTTTGCCTGCTAAAAAGAACTTCCATCAGAGCGAGATTTTTTTGAAAAATCAAGTTAGATGAAAGCTTATTTTAGTGAGACAGGGATATAATATTTCTATTTTTCAAAAGGAAAATAAAAACCTTAATTTGGAACAAACTCAAAATAGAATAATTACTAAAAGAAATATAAATGCTGAATTTGTAATTCAAGACTGCCTTTTGAAGCCTCAATAGGGAATGCTCCATTTATATTATATTGTAAATCAAGGGAGCATTATCCCAAGCAAGAAATGTGATCAGCTGAATGGGGCACATTGCACAAAAGTGCACGTTTTTATTTTTTTTTCAACGTTTTTTGTTTTTTTTTTTTTTTTTATTTATTTTTGGGACAGAGAGAGACAGAGCATGAACGGGGGAGGGGCAGAGAGAGAGGGAGACACAGAATCGGAAACAGGCTCCAGGCTCAGCTGTCAGCACAGAGCCTGACGCGGGGCTCGAACTCACGGACCGCGAGATCGTGACCTGGCTGAAGTCGGACGCTTAACCGACTGCGCCACCCAGGCGCCCCGTAAAGTGCACGTTTTTAAAATATGCACAATAAATTATCCTATTATCAGGTACACACATTTGTGTGTACTAGTATGTTTGTGTTTATCTTCACTGTGTCCTCTAAAGCTTGCTACAGATATAACTCGTCTTTCCCCTTCCAGCTTTCCTTGCCTTCAGCGTTCAAGGGCAAACTCTTCAAAAGTTACACTTTCATCATTGCATAATAGCATCTAAACAATAAAACAAAGAAACACCAAATAGCTGTGATGCTGGCCTTTTCAAAATCTCTAGTTCCTCTCCACTTAGCAGCACAAAATGACAGTTCTGAAATTTTGGAGGGGGAGGAACATCTTCAAAACAATCAGACTTTTACATTCCCTGCCATAATCTTTTAGTGGTGAGACAGCATGGCTCAGCCTCTACCGAGGCAAGTCTCTGCTGCGTTCTCTGGTTGTATAAACAATAGGAGCCTTTCTCCTCTCTCTCTCCTCTCTCTCTCTCTCTCTCTCTCTCTCTCCCCCTCTCTTTCTCTCTCTCTCTCTCCCCGACTTCCAATGTAGATTTTGTTGTTGTTGTTGTTTAAAATTCTACCCTGTCATCTCCGAAACTTCCTCCACTCACACTTAGTCTTCAATAATAAATGATAAAAGGAAATGGAATAAATTCCCCTTAATGAGGAAATTTTCACCTGGCATAAAGGAACTGGGGAAATCTATTAACTGACTGGTGAAACGCCTGCAGCATCACAATTACCAGGGGACCCAGCACACTTCACACAGTCCTCTCTTCCACTTGACTGGCTTTTATCTGATCCACCAACTCACAAGTAATACTAAACAAATTTCCCTCCAGATTGCACAAGCTCTAATGTGAAAATGAGCACTCCACTTGGCCTACAATTATGGGATGGGCTTGCGATTTTATTATTATCTTCTTTTTAAAAATCCCCTAAAAGGCAGAAGCTGAGAGAAGCGCTAGGGCCTGATGCTCTGTAACTACACCTGCTTTAAGGACAGAAAACTGAGTTAAGGCACATGTTCTCTACCCCAACACCCTCACGTCAGCGTCTCCCTCAGTTTTGCATGGCTTTGCGGATTATTTTTGGCACTTCACAGGTTTGAGACCATGCCACAATCACAATCATGCAATCGGGGGTGAAGTTATTTGTCCTCTCATCTTTTCTTTCAAAAAGACAGGCTGTTACCTCTTTCCTTAAGAGAAATGCAAAAGAGGGGCACCTGGGTGGCTCAATTGGTTAAGCACCCGACTTCAGCTCAGGTCATGATCTCACAGTCTGTAAGTTCAGGCCCACATCAGGCTCTGTGCTGACAGCTCAGAGCCTGGAGACTCACTCGGATTCTCTCTCTCTCTCTCTCTCTCTCTCTCTCTCTCTCTCTCTCTGCCCCTCCCCCACTCATGCTCTGTCTCAAACATAAACAAACATTAAAAAAAAGAGAAATGCAAAAGACATTTTTTTCAAAAGCAGCGGTAGTATTTAGAAAAGCAAAAGGATGAAACCTAGGCAATTGGGTGAATACTACAATTTTCTCCGAATTTTTGAAAGCACTGTGTTTTGTTTCTGTATAGCAGTGAGGTATTTGGAGAAATTAAAGAAAACCTTGATCTTTACCTCTCATCTACAGGACAAACAATACCTGGGTCCAATGTTCATGTTGAAAGCACGCCATCAGGAAAACTATCTGTTAGGATCTGGGTCCACTTAGCACCACTGCAAAAATGCTACACGATCCCAGGTGTTCATTTTCAAGGGATGATGCACTTAAAACTGCATTTCACCTTAAAGGCTACTAAAAACAACAGAATCCTCCAGAGGAAAAGCTTATAAAGCAATTGATACCGTAGATATTTTTAAGTAGGCAATTTTTAATTTATGAATCTTATGTTCATTTTTTTACTCATCTCTAGTGACCCCAATAATCCAGAAATATTGTGGTATTACTTTCAATCTGGTAAGACCACTTATATACTACTGACTATAATATCATGATTATTTTCTATGAATACCAAGTAATAATAATGGGGAAAATTACCTAACATAGGTTTCTTGTAATTCTTGAGCCACAATAAATCACATTTTATATCTCACTGATTCCTAGTTGACAATGCTGTGACTCTTATTCTCTGCCATAGATTTGGTAATGATGAAAAATAGGTGGAAACCACCCTGTCACGGTAGTAAGTCACTTCTATTAGTGTAAAAGAAAGTGTTCTGGGGCACCTGGGTGGCTCAGTCAGTTAAACATCTGACTTCAGCTCAGGTCATGATCTCAGGGTTCGTGAGTTAAAGTCCCACGTCAGACTCTGTGCTAACAGCTCAGAACCTGGAGCTTGCTTCAGATTCTGTGTCTCCCTCTCTCTCTGCCCCTCATTCACTCTACTCTCTGTCTCTCTCTCTTTCAAAAATAAACATTAAAAAAAGTATTCTGGGGCACCTGGGTGGCTCAGTTAAGCTTCTGGCTTCAGCTCAGGTCATGATCTCACCGTTCATGGAGTTGAGTCCTATGTCAGGCTCTGTGCTGACAGCTCAGAGCCTGGAGCCTGCTTCCAATTCTGTGTCTTCCTAGCTGCCCCTCCCTCACTCGTGCTCTGTCTCTCTCTATCTTTCAAAAATAAATAAATGTTAAAATTTTTTTTAAAAAGAGTGTGTTCTGTTATGTTCAAAACAGCATGCTTTTATTAATCAAACAGCCTTCACCTGATCAGACTGAACTAAAGGGAGAAGTACATACTATGGAATATTGCTTCTGTTATTTCTGATTAATACATTTACTTATAATTTGAAATCCATTCAATATACTCTTTCCCCCAAATTAAGATGTATACAGTAAGCAAAATCCTGGATTTTCCCATAAATATAGGTTTCTTATGGGTCCAGAATTTAAATCCAACAAACAAAAATAAATGCTGTACAAGGCCTCAGTAGAAAGCTGAGATTAAACAAGCATTCTTTGAGGTTTGAAAATCTGTTATTTCACAAATAAATTTATTTGAAAGCCCTATATTTTAAAACCTCTCAATTACCTTTGTTTAAAGCAAGTCATGTTTCCGTAGAATAGCTTTCCAACTATCATGTGTGTTGTTCCACACAACAAATGTACAACTTTCAATATATAACTTTCTTTGACTTCTAGAAACTATTACTTAGAATCTAATTAAAATAAATCACTTAACCGAAGCCTAGCTACCAATAAACACTGCATAGATTTTGTTTTCTTGCTAAATGTAACATACATAGAAGTAATTTTTGATCAAATTTTTCTAGTTCTTAATGAGCAAAAAAGCCTTTTCTAGAAAGCCTTTTCCTAATGGAAAGTCATTTCTAGGAAGATGTGGAAAAATTCTAGAAGTAAATTCCTGATGACATGTCACATCAGATCTATGTTAATTTGAGGATCACTACCTACATGGAAATCAAAAATCTTTATCACCGAGTATTTTCCAGAAGAAGACATAAACATAATCATTACCACCCATGACAGCAAAAAGTCTCATTTAGTTCATGCTAATGAATATACTCAAGAGCAAATTGAGTTGCTCTCCTTTCAAGATGCCTAGAGCAAAGATGGTCCATTAAGTGGGTCCAATAGCTAAAGAGCAGGTGTGGTAGGGTAGGGTTTGAGGTGGTATCTGTAATGTCACCATGGCCACACTAATACTGATGTGACTACATGACATGACATTACATGACATGATTACATTATTATCATTGTGTTGAACAGGGAAACTGCCTGTTTCAACCTTAGGTATGTATCACTGGCCAAATCTAGAGTCAGGCTCCAACTCTGCTGAGAAAAACAATCACATCAACCAGATGAAATGATTAACACGTGAACTGCTATCACCGGGCCAAGCAGGTAATAAGTGCTTCGTAAGTGCAAATGCCAGGGGATAAGGAAGAAGGGGAAGAGCTGGTCCAAGAAAGGAGAGAGAGGAAGAGAAGGAGGGGGGAAAGCAGGAAGAGCAGTTAATCAGAACACAACCGCTAAGTCACCTACCTTAGGCCCCAGCACCTCAGCGTTTCACAGACTTTTCCCTCCTCTGCAACATTCTTATGTATCTATGCCTTGAGGCCATGAGGGCCACCACACTGTGTACTCCCTGCAAATAACAACTGATCTTCTGGAGAGCATGTGCACCCAAACATTTTCTACGCTGTCAGGAAGCACGGCCACCACCCTATGCTCCTCAGGCCAGCAATCATGTACTTCACCTTCAAGGGCTGCCTCAGAGGCTTGATGTCTCCATAAAGACATTTCAGGTATGAATAACAGATGAAAAATTTCGGGGGGGGTCGTTGAGTGATTGATTATCTAGCTTCTATAACTACCGCGGAGGTAGATTATTTTGTGTAAAGGTCATTTCCATTGTATACATCAGGTGCTTTTCACTGACCTGCGTTAACATAGAGGATGAGGTGTTTACCTCTTATTTAAAGAAAGATTAAATGGATGTGTATGTGTGCATATGTATACAGCCTTTTATTTGAAATATGGCAAAATGTAAAAGGAAAACCCTTATCCCGGGTCTCCATATCCTTGAAAATTCTGCTTATATTTTTTTAAAGGTGACTCACCAGGGCTTTCTCCCTGCCAGGCCCCTGTGTTTTCCCCACAAGAGTTCTAGAGAAGGGCACATCTCTTACAAAGCTTCTGCTCTAAGTGAGGTCAAGGATTCAGAGAGGAAAACACACAGCTCACAAGTTGACAGCTAAGGAGGAACTGATCTCCAGCTGTCTGATTTAAAAGTCATATCTCTAAAAAGAAGCTTTTGAAAAGGGTTAGTGATTAGAACCGCAGGCAGAAGCCCTGGGCTAGATTCCTTGCTTTCTCCTGACTGGTGTGACATGTACTATGACACACGCCTCGATGTGACTCAGTTTCACCATCCACAAAAATAGAATAGTGGTATTTTCTACCTGTATTGTAACAGAAATGCATTTAAGGTCACCAGAGAAATACGGATCCCTGTATTATAAATATTGTTAGTCTGTATTTTTTGCCTTAACCTTCTTGCTGGTTAATTAAATTAGAAACTTCATTACCATTGTAAATACTTGTGAACATTTTTCACAAAAATTTTTAAAAACATCTGCAATATTGAAAGTTCTAGATAGTTCTTTGTTTTTAATAAAAAATATAATTTTGGCCTGTTCTCAAGGGACCATCGAGATTTTTTTTCATGCCCAGACAGGAATTATAATGCTTCCAGTATATACAATCTCTATTTGATAATATAAAACAATGAGATAAACCCCCTGTTATTAGAAAACAGTTTATTTGAAGTATTCCTACCTAAACAGTAGATATGCAGTCACTTAAAAGAATGAAAGTGTAGAGATGCTGATTTACAATGTCTTCCAACACAGTGAGTGTATATCTTAGACTATATGTTTTTCAGGCCATCATTTTGTGAGTCTCTTGGAGCAACTAGGAACTATAAACACGTTTTCCCGTACTCCAACTTCCCTTCTTTGCCATGACTAAGAAATTATGATTTTCACTTTCTCCCAAGAATATTTATTCATTTATTTCATGGGCATCTTATCACACAAATATTTTTGTAATATTCTTTTTAAATTTTTTTGTTTAATATTTATTTTTGAGAGAGAGACAGAGACAGCGCATGACCGAGGGAGGGGCAGAGAGAGAGGGAGACACAGAATCTGAAGCAAGCTCCAGGCTCCGAGCTATCAGCGCTGAGCCCCACGCGGTGCTCGAACTCATGAACCCTGAGATCATGACCCGAGCCGAAGTCGGACACTTAACTGACAGAGCCACCCAGGTGCCCCGGTGCTTTTGAGTGTTTACTTGATGGAAGACATCATATGCCAATGCCGAAGAAAATATATGATCAATAAAGAATTGGAAGCCATTCATATCTGTTTCAGAGTTGATGCTATACCTCAGCATAGTGAACTTTATTCTTTGTTCACACAAATCAACAAAGCCTTGTAAGAAAAATTTATAATAAAAGTCTACTAAGACCTTATGATATTTGGAATTTGCTGTGATGGAACTTACAGTTTAATTGGAGGATGTTACTAGCATGCATCAAATAATTACAAAACAATGAAATGAAACTGTGGTTCCAGCTGCTACTTATATTGAACCATAGCTGATAATATCCACTTTAATTTCTGTTCATAGAGTTGATTTATTTATAGTAAGATTCTCATTTTTATGAAACATAATAGAAATATAACAATAGAAGAGCAAACACAATTTGTTACTTCCTAAGTAAAATTTATCCATTTTCCCGTCACCTCTTTCTTCTTGCATATTTGGTCCTTATAGACTAGTTCCTGTCCTTCCTCCGGATCATCAAATTTGGTAGACTTACTCAATTCTTTCCCTCTCTGCTCTCCCTAAACCCTGCAATATTGGTGAAAGTGTCTTCCTATATTTATTTGTTTTGTGTTAAAACCTCTCTTTCCTTGGCTTCTATGGCACTGGAATATATTGAAGTATATATTTTGTGATGTATAGAAGGGATATATGTTGTCCTTGGATTCTGAAAGTCCTGAACTTAAATCCTGACTCCAACATGCACTACCTCTGAAATCTTGAAAATTTACTTAAACATCTGAGGCATTGTTTCATTTATAAAATATGAAGGAGGATGCACACCTTCCAGGAAACCTTAAATTGATCCTTACATGAGAAAACTTCTGCAAAGGTCTTAGAACTTTTATTTTAACCTCTACTTAACTTTTCCAGCTTTGTGTTCCTGACTCTAGTTGATCTGTTAAAAGTATCTGCCTTATGTATAACCATGTATATATATTTAATCTTTGAAAATAGATTACAAACCCATTGAAGGCAGGTTAATGACTAACAATTATCCATTCACAAATGTCCCTGGGCCTAGTACCATGCCTTACATATAGCAGGTCCCCAATAAATATAATGACTGAGTAGCTGAACAAATACCATACGGTCCAATAAGAGCTCCTAATAAAGAGAACTGCCATCAAGAAAATATATAACTCATCATGCTGAAATCAGAAATATTGACATAGGGATAGAATCTATTAATTCTTGACTATTAAGAGGCACATACATGCTAATTATGACTATATGTTATTTTAAGTCAACTTAAGATTTTTGAACTATCAAACGTTTAAGAATCAATACACACAAAATATATAATATTCATCTTGTGAATTATCTAAATATCACTCTGAAACAGTTTGGGTAAAACATTTATCTTGCCCGTGATAGAATCAAGTTCTCTCTCCCACTTTCAAAATACACATATGTAAACACTATTTAAATAGTGAATTCAATTAAGATTCTCAGAACATTAGTATTTGATGTAAGCTTTTACTCTATATCTGATTCAATAAATGATTAGTTAAAAAATTAGTGAAGGCCTATGAAATCTATGACGTCACCTAAAATATCACATGGAACATAAAATGAATTAAAAATAAAATGTATTCTTGGCATTAGTTCACAGAGGCATGGAAATTCCCACAGTAATACTCCTCTTTTACATAGAAAAAAAAAAAAAACAACCTCTTTTATGTAAGAGTTTTTAGTATTCTTGAATAAGTTTATTAGATAAGTTGTTTAGGGTATGATGACTAAAATTGTAGGATGGTAATACGTAGTAAATAATAAAGTTGTTTTCCTTTAGGGTTAATCACTTCATACATAATATATCATATATTCATCTTAGTTGCACAGCCTCCCAGTAAATTAAGAGGGGAGTATTTTTTTTTTTTTTTTTTACTACAGTGAAACTGAGACTCAGAAAGATAGTGTGAGTTGGCAGTGAGGTCACAGGACATACCCATTGATTGCAAATCAAATCAACGGTTTCCACTAAAGTGTCCAACCATCACCATCTCATTATACATTAAAAATATTAAATACCCACATACTTAATATATATATGGATGTCCACAGACTGGAGTAGGGAAAATGGTCATTGGTATCACAAGCATATGTCATAGTGAGGTATCATCAAAATTATAACATGCAATTAATTATATGTCATATGTAAGGAAATATATATATTTCTTTCCCTAAGTTATTTCTGTATCTAGTATCCTTTAAGATGAAAGTTGTTCATTATTCATTTTTTTCTATCAGAAAATGTAAATTACCTTTAGAGAGTGAAGTACTGACATTTCTCTGTCTTACATACAAGTTTTAACAACTTTTTGGTGACACTTTCCCCCCCGAAAAACTTTAATCAAATATAAGCGCAAAATGTTCCTGTCTGGTTTTGCCATGCCTCGTGAGCAAGTTAAATAAAAAGTCAATAGAAACTAACATGTGTAGGAGAGGACATTCAAAGGGAGTGTTCCAGCTAAGGTGACACCTGCATTATTACATCTGCCAGAAGTTTGTGGCTGCAGGGAAATGGCCAACTTTACTGAGCTCAATTTAGCACTTGAATGCCCAAGTGGAACTCACCAGGTTTGCCCTAGATTGTTTTCCTAAGCAATAGGCACACCTATGATTTTTCAGCACTCGCCAATGGACACAGTTTATCACACTGAACACAGTGATGTTCAGATGAAAATTGGACCCTTCAAAAGCACACTTTCCTCTTTTTTCCTACATTGAATGTAGCAGTAAGTGGCAGTGAAGGGGGAAGAGAATATTAATGTTATCAGAATTAAAACATTAAAAAAGAAGCCTATAGGATATTAGACAAAAGCAATTTCTGAACAATTCATACTTTAATCCATAGTAAATTAAATTTGTGTCGACAATTAATGGAGAAATAGATCCAAATCTTAGCCTCCTATATTTACATGATATAAACTGTATGTCAATGGTCATAGACCCTATTTTTAAACATCTAAATTGGACGAAAACAGTTTCCTTTTGATAGGTCAATCAGAAATAGTTAAAGCACCCAAAAATCAAAATAAGAAAATAAAGAAATTAAAAATAGTTACAGGCAGAAGATAAGCAGTTGCTCGAAGCTGGTAATCAGCACCCTCACATTTTTTTTCTTGCCTGTTCATGTTGCTTTTTTTTAGGCGTCATTACTGTCTTTCAATCTAAAATTGCTACTCCCATGTGATATTATAAATAAAAATGTTTGGAGTATTGTATCCTGAAATAGTCCCTGCTTACAAAAAAAAGCTTTCTTATAGTTGACTTCCTTCCTTCCTTACAGCAAAAGGGGTTCAACTGAGAGATCTGTGTACCTGTGCTTGTCTATTACTTCCTAACATAGGTGAAACTTATCATATGTGCTAGTTCTACAGTGATGGGACAACTATCCCTTTATGGACTACTGTTACTACATTGAAAGTGTAAGGGCACCCAGGTGGCTCGGTTGGTTAAACGTCTGACTCTTGATTTAGGTTTAGGTCATGATCTCACAGTTCTTGGGATTGAGCCCCACACTGAGCTCTGCGCTGACAACCCAGAGCCTGCTCGGGATTCTTCCTCTCTCCAGCTCTCTGCCCCTTCCCTGCTCAAGCTCTCTCTCTTGAAATAAAATAAATAAACCTTTTTTTAAACTGTCTATGACATGTAACCTTATTTCCCCCAGATTTATACATAATGTCTATAATTCACCTTTCCACACCTCTAACCATAATATATACAATTATATGTGTGAATGCACACATACGTATATATGTGTGTATATACATATACACACACTTACATATAGCACAGGGGTGAAATATCAAACATCCTAGGCCCTGGAGTCCTGCTCAGGTTTGATCTCGAATCTGTCATTTATTAGCATGTGATCGCAAGGAAATTGCTAAATATCTCTGTACCTCAGCTTACTATCTATAAAATCAGGATAACTACTGACTTCCTTAGGTTGTGGTAAAAATTAAATGAAATAATGTAGCTAGAGTAGCGACTGATACGTAGTCTACAAATTTTGCGATTATTATCTTATACTTGGAAGGCATTCAGAATTGCTTGATTGAATCAAAGCTCAAGTTTCTGTACTAAAAGATATAATTCTAAATCCATTCTTTTATTACCTAAGGGAATCAGCTATATCAGGAGAACCTAGCTGATGAAGACATATGACATTTGATTTATGGTACTTGTACTTCTGCCCTCCAGGTCAGATTTATTTGCATGACCAAAATTGAATCTATCTATATGCTAATGGAGGAAAGGATTACAGGTGAGATTTTTCTAATTTTTAATAGATCAAAATAAGTATATTTTTTCTTGTCATGAGCATTTATGAAAATGCTATAGGGGAGGAGCATTAGGTGTGAAAGAGTCGCTGTTGGTAAGATGAGCGAGTGTGGGGAAAATAGCCATATTAAAATGTGAATAGTTCAGTTGTGAAGGCCAGCGGATAGAGTCTATGTAAATGTTGCTGTTCTACTAAAAATTCGACAGCCTTAAGTTTTCTTAAACTTCTTGGAAAGTGATCCACTAATGGGAAGTTAATAGATTAAACATCTAAATCCCAATGCATATGAATAACAGGCATTGGAATCCTACATGATACAACTCATATCACTTTGAATAAAGAGAAACTTTTGAAAACCTAAAGGAATTCACTGTAAAATATGTTATCACTCTAGGTCGATTAATGCCACTACACCAGCTTATAAATTTGGGGAACTGCCTAGAACAGTCAACTTTCCTAGCATGCCCTTGGGCAGCAATAAACAATTTAAGAGGAAAAGGAGAAAGTCAGTGAACTCAAGTGGGGAAGAGAAATTTTTTGCTGAAGCTGTCTGAATAATGGTTATCACCTAAATTGGTAAGAATGGCTATTGCTCTGGAAGTCTCCTGAGGGCTCCCATTGCTATACTCATGTATTGGAGATGGCAAACTGAGTTCTGATGGGAGCAGGCATTTGCAGCAGGGACGCCAGGTCGATTATTCTAAGAGTGGTCCAACATCTCAGCCCTAAAAAAGGCTGGGGTTTCATACATTATCCTCAGCACGATACATGCTCATCTCCACCCTTCAAGGAAAGGAACTTATATAATTTCCGCTTTCTCACAGACATGGAAAACTCGTCAGTTATTTCCATAATGCCAACGTCGTTACAATCATTGTTTTCCCCACTCCAGTCTGTGGGCATTCACATATATACCAAATATGTGGGTATATTCCATTTAGGAGTCAAATTCTGAACTTCATTTCAGATGACTATATGTAAATACAAGTCATAGATTGGCCATCAATTCGAATGATATTCTCATGCTCTGCTAGTAAACGTGTTTATTGGATTTTAGAAGAATCTTAGCATGATTAACAACGGTAGAGTGGGAATTTTTGTTCATTAGCATAATGGAGTGTTATTGATCTTTTGATAAGAATAGCATCTGTATGACTTGCTATCATTGCTTCTTTTTTTAAAAAGATCTGGTTTTAAAATAAGGTGACAATGCATCATAAAGAAAATTAAGAAATGATACACTGTGAAATATGTAAGCAAATGTAAATTGTGACTCTAAAAATTGTCTTTAAACGCATATATCTAAAATTGCAAAATACCCTTCATCATCATAAGTAGCATTTTCATTTTCAGAGGGAAAACCTTGTTGAGCACTCATCATGTTCCAGGTGTCCTTTATATTTATATTTGTTTAAGCCTCACAACAAAAGTATAAGGCAGACATTAGCAGAAAGAATGTGAGGCCAGAGAAGTGAGGGAGGTGACATGCCCATGAGTCCACAGCGGGAAAGACTTCACACCTCTTATCTGACTAGCTCCTTAGCCTATACTCTTCCAACACATGAGAAAGGAACTGAGTGAAACCTAACCCACATGTATCATTCTATACTTTGCCCTATGTTTAAGCTTCTGCTCTTCTCCCGGCTGAGATCCCCACTGCCTATTTCCCCAGGTACCTAAAAAGAATGCAAAGGGACCTGGGCACATTGGCACCAGAGATATATTGAGGTAAGAGAATTTAGGGGCCATCTCAAATCACACCAAATAAATAGCTACCTCCTGAGCCCACATCTAAAGTGAGCCTTTCCAGTGCTGGAACAGTTGAGATTTTGAAACGAAGTGAACCACAGATGAATGCAAAGGGAAAAGAACTAATCTTTGTAAACTTTCTGCAAATAGGTAAGACACAATTCAACTATATAATGCCAACTGATAATAGTTATTATTACTATTGGAGCAGAATCTGCCTTGATGACTAAGCCTGTTTGGATATTTAGAGGTCTGCGAAAAAGCAGGAGATATCATAATCCAGGGTAACGGTGAAGATAACCAAAATAGGACAATAAAACTCAAGCCCTACATACTTACACTCCATCAGCCGTGACATCTATCCAACTTTAGACCTCTATTTAGACTTCTATGTACCACAGAATGACTGAGACAGGTAGCTTCAGGGCCCATCTAGTCTTTTTTTAATCTATCTAACACCTCTTTCTTTCTTTTTTCTAAATATTTATGTATTTTTTAGAGAGACAGACAGACAGGCAGACAGACAGACAGAGTGTGAGCAGGAGAGGGGCAGAGAGAGACGGAGACACAGAATCTGAAGCAGGCTCCAGGCTCCGAGTTGTCAGCACAGAGCCTGATGTGGGGCTCGAACCCACGCACTGCGAGACCATGACCTGAGCCAAAGTCAGAAGCCCAACCGACTGAGCTAACCAGGCGCCCCTCTATCTAACACTTCTAAATAATAATCATTATCAAATTGCTGTGTGTGCATCTATACCACTTCAAAAAAATAATAATAATAAACAGTAAAGTATCATTCAGAAAATAATGAATTCAGGATTTAGGTTTACTAATACCTGTTGAATTCTTGAGACAAAAGATAATTTTACGTATAATTTTTTGGAATCTTTTGAATTATTGAAAGATTTATATAAAAAAATTTAATGTTGATCATTGTGAACAATAGAAAATATATCTATGTACAAATATGCCTATGTTAGGAAACAGAAACTAAAAATGTTAAATTATTAGCAAATAAATGCAACAGAATGTGGAAGTCAAAAGATATTATAAGTGATCTCTAACAGTATGGGTCTAATCCTCCGAGGACCTTTTTCACTATCACCCATCCACTTATTTCTGCTTAGTTAGAATTTCAACCTGCTTTCTGGTTGCAACAAAAACTATTCAATTGAAACATAGAATTTGTCCCCAAATCAGAATGTATATGAAGTGAAAATTTAAATCACAATAACATCTGCTATTTTTCACCCCAGGTCTCCTCCCTGCTGTGATTGGCATACTCTAAGTTTCTAGCACCCTCATGTGGTTTTAATTGGAGTGGTTTCACAGGCATTTGCAATCAGTTGTCTGAAACTGAAAACAGTGAAACAGACTATAATTCAACATGGAAGTTCTGCTGGCCTCACAAACCAAGAAAAGAAACCTCAAGTCAGCAAAATTCTAAGATGAATGTATGGGCTCAATTCTTAACGTATTTGCTATCTACTGTTCATTTTATGTGACCACTAGAAAGGATGACTTATAGGCAACCACAGCTAGTTTCATTTTTGGCAGATTGGAATCCCCAATTTTCAAAACCAAGCATTTGTTGTGGGCAACTGTTCAATAGATGAAAAAGTACCTCATATTGCTCCTAAAGAAAAGCAAGAGGTATTATTGCCTTGTTTGTGTGCATCTTGATTAGGTAAACACGGTAACAGAGGTAACAGAGGTCTACAGAGGTAGATTTTGAGAACCTCCACTGTCTTCAACGAAATTTGAAATGATTAATATTTTTACATTTTCTCAAATCATTTGGGAATCATTTATGCAAACAAAAAGTTTCCCTCTCTCTAAACGTATACCTAGGCTTGTAGGTGAGACTTCTTTCTAATAACAGTATATTTCAGAACCCTCTTAAAGGGAGAAGCTAAAGAAGATTATACTGTCTTCCTTAGATTCATAATAAATGTTCCTCTTATCAAAGATCCATGTTTAAAACCTATCTGTGATTTCATAAGCCTGAGGTGCCCCAACAAACGGTCTTCTCATGAAAATAAAAAAGTAGATTTTAAAGCACTGACATTATCAGAATATTCTGAACATGAAATGAAATTTTAAAAATAATTGGCCATGAAGGAGATAAAAATGTAAATTAGTGAGAGGTAAAGAATCTATTAACAGAAACTTGAATGTGGCTTATTTGTATGCTGAACTGGAAGTCCCGGTGTTAAAAAATATCAGTAAAATGCAAGAGGAATACATTTGCCCGTCAATATACAGCAATATGTAGATTGATATTAAAAGAGAAAAACAGAATTCAGAACTTAGAAATGTTATTGAAGATAGGAATATTATTCATTTAATTATTGACTGATAAAATTTTAATCTAGGTAATTTTTGGTAAGTCAAATAGCACATGAGTTCATAAATGTATCCCAATTTTTATAACTTCAAAATACTTAAGAAAATATCACTATGTTTGATGGCAGTGGTAGGGGTTCAAGGTAGCTAAGAATATTAGGAGATACCTTTCAAAAGGTAAATTCAACATCTAAAACTGCCATTTCTTGTGGCTGTGGCTCCTGCTTTCCAATCTTGGCACTATTTACTCCATTGAAGCAGAATTTTGGCCAAATGCTTGAGGGTAAGAGAGGACGAAAGTTGCACAGAAAGTATCTGGAGCAAATCAGAGGACACTGCCTTACCTGTTGAGCCCTTTCAGTGTCTTTTCCATGTTTAAAATGTCACGCATCTTATACAAAAACCACTTGTCAATGGATGTGAGCTTCATGATCTCATCAAGGGACATGTTGTCTTCCAAGGCCTGCCAAAAGAAGACACACTTTCTTTGGCACCCATTTTATAAGTGGCTTATTTGGTTGAAAACCTATAGCAGCCACTCCTCCCCCTCACTCAGAGAGCCCAAGGCTATAGACTGAGAATGGAACCAATAGCATATCATTGATGTTCCTCCCGAGAAACCTACTGACGCTACCAACTGTATCCCAAATGGCATACCAAGGAGGCGCCTTGAGTTAATCAGAGCTGTGTGTGCTTAGAAAGATCTCCCTAACAGGCTCTGTTTCCTGCTTTTTATATAACCATGTTAACAATCATATCCTAAATTTGATACATCTCTTTGGAATTAAAGAGAATCTCTTGAAACTACAGTTAAGACACATTGGTAGGAAAATCTAGAATCAATACAACGATCATTTAACTTGTATTTTTGGATAATTACCCTTTGGCAAATACCATATTGTTATCACCTCATTCCACATTCACACAAACCAGTCAGTGAGAATTTATGGCTCAAATCTGACTTAGTGCTATTTCTTTAGAACATTTCCTCAGAGAGGACTTCAAACAAAAAAATTATTTTGAATCAGTTACTATGACTTTTGTGCTAAGACAGGCATTTTACAGAATCCTAATATATTCCAAAACAATGTAGTAATAACTTCTGTTCTGATAGGAAGCTCAGCTTTTTCCTCAAGCTTACTTTAGCAATTTCTCAGAAGTAAAATTACAACTATGGGTCATTAAGCTGAGGAGAAAAGACAACTGAGAGAAGAAATAAACTCTCAAAACCCAAACCTTGATATTAAAAAGACATCCACTCTTATTCTTTGCTATTTTTAGATATATATTTATACTCTATGAAAAATAATAATCAGATAATGCTCCAAAATAACACGTTCTAGAAATGACACACCATATTTTTAAATCCCATTAAGAAATATATGTAACTAGTAATTCTACTCTTCTATTTCAACTGCAGGAGCTTAATTTTCTCTAAACGTTCACTTCTGTCTAGCATCAGAGAGATAATGATAATAAGTATTGAGAGACAGCACAGTTCATAATTCTGTTGACTAGCATAACATGATATTTATTGGGAATACTCAAAGGCAAGATCATTTTACTATAAGTCTGTGGTGTTTTTTTTTTTCTTTGTTTTATTCTCCCTCTATATAGCCATGTTCCCAAGGACTTAATATTCTGTCTCATTTTCCAAGTGATTAAAGACACAATTAGCTGTTGGCCATCAACACCGAGAGGGGGATAGGATCTGAAGTTAGCGACACTTTTGACAGACCAGAAGAAGTTTTCACACAATCACACACAGTAATCACCCTGCAATTGGCAGAGGACCTAGAATCCTGGAGTCATTTCCCAGTGAGGAAGGACAGCTACAGTCACACCCACAGTTTCTGACAGAAAGCCAGATCCTGCCGTCTTAGGACTTCATCTTCAAGCACTACAGCACTGCCATGTCACACGGCTATAATAAAGTTCATAATGACCCCAAACAAGTTTGAGGTTACTCTAATGTTTCCCAAATCAAAAATAATGCCCTGTATTCTCCCCAAATCAAAAGAGGTGATGATCCAGTCATCCTGAAATAAGACTGCAGCAAAAATCAGGCCTCCGAGCAACTTGCCCTTTTCTAAGAATCATGAAAGCGAGCGAAGATTTACTCACTCCCTTCATTCTTTTTCCCCTTCAGCCCTCCACAGTCCTTACTCTCTTTGTCAAAACCACCAAGTTCCCGGTTGCTGTGGAAATGAACAGTAATGATGACCTCTAACACACAGAAATCAGTTCCTTCTGCCGGCACTCTGGCAGCCAATAATTTACACCTCAGCCCCTGCACTTCTTGCTCGTACGTAGAGTACTCTGCGAGAAAGAATCTCCACACGTTTTTCCAGAATTCTTATCCTTTATAAGTCCGTCAGAAAAGAATGAGAGATTTGTTTGAGTTTTACAGCCTCACTGGGAACTTGGAAATACTTCCCTTTTTCATCTGCCTCAAAATGGCAGAGGATGATTACCAGGCTTACAGAAAACAATCCAATTATTCCCCTTTGTCTGGAAAAAAATCATATGTGTATATATATATATATATATATATATATATATATACACACACATATATATACACATATATATAATACACATATACACGTGTGTGTGTGTGTGTGTGTGTGTGTGTGTGTGTGTGTATGATATGGTAGAATGCTTTTTTAAACAAAAGACTTGAATAAGAACAATAAAGAAGGTGAAATGGCTCCCTGGAATAACCGCTCATTACCACCATCACCCCCACTGAAAAATGTTAATTCTCTATTACCTTGAAACTCAATATTAGGAAATGTCCATCAATAGATACTAGCATCTGCCAGAATTTCAATGGAACTTAATACTCTGCATTTAGAAACCATAAAGGTGAGGAGAGTATAACATTATATGCAACAAAGGAAACATTCCCTTCCCTTCTCCCCTCTCAGCAGGACTCAATATATGGACATTAAAGTTGCAGTGAGTTCAAAATCACTCACAGCATTTTTCCGTTGTCACACAAAGGCAAATTACAATGACGGATTGATTCCCTCTTTAAAGGCAAAATTCATATTTTCATCAACTCATCCCACATGCGCACACGACATATAAAATGGTCAGTGGGGCTTTGTAGCTTCAGTGTGGTTTGATACTGTTGGAGGATTAATGTTTAAGCTTCCTTAAATGTCAAAAAGCCATTCAGGGATTTCTGACCGGTCAGATCCCAGCTGCCCAAGTCACCTTTTATAAAATCAGATGAGCTGAAACTTCAAAACCCTATGCATAGTAAACATGAAAGGAGATTAATATGGCACTTAATTTGCATAAAAGGGAACTCCTGGGTAGAAGTGAGAAATGTGGGGCTTTTTTGTTCTAAAAGTAAGACCAATAAAATAATTACACAAAAAAGCCTATAATCATGGAAGATCTTTATGGTTGTTGTTGTTTAAACATAGAAAAAGGAGCGAATAAAGATTATTTTCAAGTCTGAGGCAGCATATACTAAGGATACTATTTTATGCATCTTCCTTTCTAAAATACAATTTTATACATTTTCAAGGAACAAGTAATGAGAGTGGTAGGAAACAGTAACTCAAAATGATCAAACCTACTTGCGAGTATTGATAAGACATATACCAAAAAGGAGGAACATTTTATGTCTGTGATCATCCTTTAAAGCTGTAATAGATGTCCTTAAGTCCAGGCTTAAATCAAATTCTAAAAAGGTGATAATATTTGATTAATTATAGAATAACCAGAAGAAAGCCACAGAAGTCTCCAGTATAATATTACTGAAAAGAATTAAAGTTTTGCCCCCAAATCCCTGAATTCACAACCACTCTGTGATTCAGTTTTACTTTAAAATCCAGGCTGACTCTATTCTGAAGAAAACAGTAGCTCTGGACCCCTTAGCACATATTACCTTGGCAATGGCATAGATGCGGATGCTGGATGGGTCAGCCAGCTCTCTTCTGAGATCTATGTTGGATGGCCATTCTTTGTTCATTGGGAGACGGGAAGTGAACCCATCTATTGACGGGTGGCACATTCGTAAGGCCTTCTGGAAACTCTCCTCAAAGGTGCGACCAATAGCCATGACCTGTAATGCACATTTACGCACTTGGATTTAAAGAGCTTCTATATTTTGAATATGAAACAGAACCCAGAAATGGAATATTTTTTCAGGAAAGACTTGGGAACAAAACACGTAAGGAAGAACAGTACTCAAAATTAGGTGTTATTTTTCTTCCACTCTCCTTTTCTCCATGGTTTTGATGTAATGATTCTTTAACAATATTAGGTCAGTCTTTTACCACATACGAAATTTAGCTTTATTAGCTTAGACCGATGAGGAAATTGCCTGCACCTGTCCTGAACTATAATATTAAAATAAGGAATACATGGCCAGAGCATATAGATCCTTCCTTAATAAAACCTTGCTTTTATTCAAGATGTTCTTTAGAATACAAAACTAAATGAAGAGAAACCAGACATATACTGACACAAAAACAGAACTCTTTCTAAATGGGTTATCAGTCACTATCCAAGACAGGTTGGCTTTCTTTATAACTAACCATTAATATTAATAAAACCTTCAGAATCATAATGAATACTGACAGATTCAGATTTTGAATATAGGCAGAGACTAAATTCCCCATGACAAATTCAGTGTGTCTTTCCACAATCTTTACAACTGATTGTACACTAATCAATTAGGAAAACCATGTGGTGATTCAGTTTGGACGCGTTACAAGTCAGAGCTAAACTTAAATTGCCGTCAAGTCCACCCAGTTATTTTCAGTGGATAAACACTGTCTTTGAGCCTTTCCATGGAATAATAGATTGCTATGCATTTTTGGTCTCCAATTTAAAATAATAACAGTGATAATGCTGCCTTCAGTGTACCTCCGTGATTCCTCAAATAGACCCGAATTCCCATTAATGTCAGTTTGGTAAATCTTCATGTCAATTGTGTGACAAGATACATATTCAAAGATCACAAAAGCCAAACAGATAACCTTTCACGCTGCCCCAAATTTAATTAGAAGTTGGGAGATTCTCAAGAGCAGAGATAAATAAAATGCTAGTCCAATTCAGATACGCAACTTGCGAGGCGTCGTGGTATTTGAAGGGTTACACAGTAGGTTCATAGACTTGCTAGCCTAAGCATGAGAGGGACTGCCAGAAATAAGACATTTTATGGTACTATCAAATTAGGGAAAACATTTCTGGAATATTTAATACAGTTTTTAGGTATTACATATTTAACAGTTGGCCATAAAGTAACTGGTTCTATAAGAAATTCATCATACATTTTTATTAATTTTAAGTACACTGTACATAATGGTGTAGAGAATATGTTCAATAAAAGAAAAACAAACATACTTATATACTAATAAAACAGTTCATAACTGTGTTTGCTCAAAATCTGTGCTTTTTAATACTTTGTATTATTAAAATTCCCCTTCATTAAGTGAAAATTTCACCATTTCTCCGTGGAATAACTGACCTGGCCCTAACCCGATTCCCTGACCCTGTTCTACTACATTCTCAAAGCACCTGTAGGTGAATACTGTATTTTAACTTTTACCACAGTTGCATTCATACTATATTTGGTTCTAGTTATGTATTCTGAACTTACCAACTGCAGATAATATGTAACAAAGTATCTACATCTTATTCACTATTTTATTCTACCAGCATCTTTCATGTAGGAAGAACTCAAGAAACATTTCCTAACTTGAGGTGAACTAACTGAATGATGTAAAAAATTCACTGACAACAAAATCCTTTAGATAATAATCCCTAGATGAAAACATTACAAAAAATTATCTCATATTCTTTGGCTTATAAATTGTATTGTGAGCAATGTGAAAAGGGACACTTTCCATGGAATAAGCTAACTAGCAGTTGTTTATTTGGGCAGAAACACTACCAACAAAACTTTACATGGCATTTGAGTTCTAATTCTCTTGTGCACCTTGAAACATAATAGAAAAAATAATATTTAAAACAGCTATCAAGGACTACCTGGTTTTTTACAACTACTAGAAGGACATTTTAATTAAAAAGGTCAAGTTTTCCTTATCTATCATTACTTTAAAATCTTACATTAACATCTTGGAAACTAAGGAAACCAAAATAGTAATAATTCTGCCTTTCATGAATACTATGATTGATCAGTAAAATGTCTTTTTTTTCTTTTCTCCTGCATTACTGATGGAGTTAAGCTGCACTTCCTGTGATTAGTGGCCATTATTTCTGCAATGGCTAGTCTGAGGATAAGCTATAATCTGTAATGTAGGACAAATGAAGGCCAATATAGATCAACATGTCATAAATAGTTCTTTGCTCTGTAATCTAACCAGCTTACATATCTAGGCCATATAGAGACACAGACAAGATAAAATAAAATAGAGGATAGATCAGTCGATCGATAGAGATTGAGATTCACGCATACTGCTTATAATCAAACATTCTACCCATAAATAGTGACAATAATACTGATGGAATACATTTACTGGGGTGGCATATGCACCCCAATGTTTCTAGCAGTGCTATCAACAATAGCCAAATTGTGGAAAGAGCCCAAATGTCCATTGACTGACAAAAACGGACAAAGAAGGTGTGGTATGTATACACAATGTAATATTACTCAGTAATCAAAAAGAATGAAATCTTGCCTTTTTTAACAATGTGGATGGAACTAGAGTGAATCATGCTATGCAAAATAAGTCAGTCAAAGATAAACATCATATGATTTCACTCATATGAGGAATTGAAGAAACAGAACAGATGAACATAGGGGAAGGGAAGGAAAAATAAGACAAAAACAGAGAGGGAAGCAAACCATAACAGACTCTTAAATAAGAGAACAAACTGAGGGTTGCTGGAGAGGTGTGGGGTAGGGGGATGGGCTAAATGGGCAATGGGCATTAAGGAAGGCACTTGATGAGATGAGCACTGGGTGTTATATGTAATTTATGAATCACTAAATTCTACTCTTGAAACCATTATTACACTAGATGTTAATAACTTGGATTTAAATAAAATTTAAAATATAATAAAAATAATAAAATGTTTAAAAAAGAATACATTTATTGGGGATGCACTATGTATCTACCTTAAAAGACATTACTAAATATTTACATCTATTAATCATAAACCTTATAAGAACCCCACAAGGTAGGTATTATCATCTCCAATTTTCTGATGGAAAACCTGAAGACCAGGGTCTTGTATGAATGTCTCTAGCTAGTAAGTGGCAACACCAAAATAAAACAGAAGCCCATTTAGTTTGGCTCATGCTATCTCCACTTATGCCAAGCCAACTGTATCTAAGAAGAAATAAACCCCTTGGTGGGG
Organism: Panthera tigris; assembly: GCF_018350195.1. Taxonomy (NCBI): domain Eukaryota; kingdom Metazoa; phylum Chordata; class Mammalia; order Carnivora; family Felidae; genus Panthera; species Panthera tigris. The sequence goes on along the minus strand of NC_056667.1, from coordinate 193,861,550 downwards.
AAGGAAAGGGGTGACTGTCAGAGGCAGGGATCTGAATTTTTTTATTTTCCTCCTGCACAGAGGAGCACTGCATCTTTGAAGACGGGATAATCAAAAGCTAATTTTAATATCAAATAGTATAAAAGGACATTATGAAAAATCTAAAGGTCCTAAACACTTAGACCATTTCAATATAATGAAAGAAGCGCTTCTCGATTTTGAATTTTAGAGCTAGATGGGACATGACAGACTGTCTAGTCCAGGCCCTTTCTTTTAGACATATAGAAAGTGAAGTCCAAGGAGGATAAAGCCACAATTTATGTGAATAGATTAAAATTTAATTCTTAACCTCAGTTCAGTGATCTTTTTGGTGCACCATTTTATACCATGTTATTTTCTAGATTTGTTTATAAATACATTATAACTCAGTTTTATATATGTGTGTTTGTGTGTATATATGAATATGTTTTTTCATATACTCAAATACATTATACATCCACCTATATGGCCTTTCCTTTTAAACAGAAGCATTTAAGATCTATTAAATGGCCACGTAACAAATACCTTCTGTTACCAGTCAGAGAGATGTTGAAACACTAGGGAAGAAATGAAATTCCTTTTTATCCTCCAGTCAAGAACCCAGTATCTAGGCAACCTTAAGACTTTCAAAATGTTAAGGATTTGACAAAATAACTGAGGACAAGAATAAAATAGAAGAATAAACCAAGGACTCACCTCTCCTACACTTTTCATAGAGCTACCAATTCGGCTAGATGTTCCATGAAAACGATCAAGATCCCAGCGAGGAATCTTGGTAACCATGTAATCCAAGCTAGGTTCAAAGCAGGCTGATGTCTTCCCCGATACAACATTCTTGATTTCTGGAAGTGGGATTCCTAGGGCAATCTTTGCAGCAATGAATGCCAACGGGTAGCTATAAAGGAGGAGATATTTTTTTCTTTCAGCAATAAGTGTTAAAAACAACCCAAAATATAAATTGTTCTTTCTTAGAAATTCTGGTATTACTCCACATCAGGGTATAAAACACATCTGGTTCTCTGTTCTGTATGAAGGTTTAATAGCCACTTATAAAATAATGTGAGCCATGATAAAGCAGAGAGGCACAGATCACAAAAGAATTCACTCTCTATGCCTGACATTCAGGGCTACAACTGCCAACCTTCGCCTCTTTAATCCAAAATCAATGGCTTCCTTGATAAAGTGCTCACTTGTGTATAGGCTCCACTAAGATGAGAATCTGAAAAATACTCTTGAAAAGATATATACATGTCTGCACCTAGGAAGACAGCTGAGTTAGCTGGTACTATGGGGTATGCAATGGCCAGAAAATGTAGTAATTGAAAGTTAGGGTCCTTGATCAGTCTCCAAATTATTTTTGAACTTGGGTTTCCTTACAAAACTGACACTCTAGAGGGGCACTTGGGTGGCTCAGTTGGTTAAGTGACCCACTCTTGACTTCGGCTCAGTCATGATCTCAGGGTTCATGGGATTGAGCCCCACGTGGGGCTCCACACTGATAGCACAGAGCCTGCTTGGGATTCTCCCTCTCCCTCTCTCTCTGTGCCTCTGCCACTCACATGTCCTCTCTCTCTCTCCCTCTCGAAAGAAAAGAAAGAAGAAAGAAAGGAAGAAAGAAAGAAAGAAAACAAAGAAAGAAAACAAAGGAAAAAAAACTAATACTCTAGGGACTTCACTGGATTGTTTTGGTGATTATAATTAAGAAAATAATTCACAGAACTATAGAATTACATATGAGTCTTGTAATACATCTCCCCCCTCCGACATGAGGAAACTGATTAGAGACAATAAATGACATGTCCAAAGTCACATAGTCAGTAAAAGAATTGGGAGGAGAACTCACATCTCCTGACTCTTGCTTAGGGTAGTAGTTTACTACTACTCCATGCAGCAGTGTGTAGCCATATTAAAAAAAAAATCTTTACATGTAATTATTTTGTTCCCTTAAATGCCATGTAATTTAAATGCCATGTGCTAAATATATTAATAGGAACAAAAGGTATTACTTAATGTTCCCTCCAGTTATGCTTGCTAGAAGTTTTTAAATGGGTAGCAAATTCATTTATTTGGTTGCAACCTTTATCTATAGAAAAACCTTGCAATGTTTGATCCTGTGGATTTTCCTAAAACAAAATAATTTCTTGAATATTTGAATCAAGCAAACTATACTATGTACCTGACATTTACTATACACCTGAAGGAAACCAGTTGAGGACTAAATTTAAGAATTAATTTTCACTTTTTAACAATATCTGCAAAGTGCAATTAGGAAGCAGATTTTTCGCAGCCTGCTTTGACCACCCAGATTTTGATTAGTTTATGATTAGCCAGCAAACAAAGCCAGCAAGCAATATCATTTGCTTCAATCTGGCAGCAAGCTCATTAATAACCATGTCCTTAGGGTCCTAAATGATTTGCAGCCAGCATACAGAAATGGGGACTATAGCTTATAAACATAGCACAGTCTTCCACTAGCTGTCAGTTTTCCAAAACTATCTGTGAAGGATCTGCAAACACATGGTCAATCATTCTGATCTTACCCAGTGGCCTTTGAGGCTAGGGCAGAGCTTCGAGACAGTCTGGCATTCACTTCAATGATGCAGTATTCCATTGAGGTAGGATGAAGGGCAAATTGAATGTTGCATTCACCCACAATGCCCAGGTGGCGAACAACATTGATTGAAGTATGTCTCAACATCTGAAACTCTGCATTGGAGAGGGTCTGGGCAGGGGCTACGACAACCGAATCACCTGTACATCCAAGCAACACTTGTTATTTGGTAGCATATCTAAATAACTAACTTTAGTGACTTAATCTATTTGTGTAATACAAGACACACTTTAGTCTAAGGGTTTGTGGGGAAAATAATTGTCTCAAGGCAGTGCATTGCTCCAACACATTATTTACAGAAACCCCTCTAACCTTTCCAAGTTCATCTAGCTATCAAGGCTTCAGTCATCTACTTACCAGATTGACATTAACTTCTTCAATTTCTTCTCTTCATCTCAAAATCTCTCTCTCTCTCAAGTTCTCCCTTCTACAAACATCATCTCCTCTTCACCCAGACTGACTCATTCATCTGTTTTCCACATCTCATCCCTTCCCATTGTCTTACTCCTCTCTAGTCATAGCCCTTGCATCTTCGATCTCTTAATCTTTAGTCTCCAATCCTTCTGCCCACAAACATTCTCAGGCTTCTACTGGCTCAAGAAGCCTGTCCCCCTACATTATTAATCACAAGAACATCTCTCTCATTTTTTACATGACTAAACTTCTTTAAAGTTTCCCAAGTCATCATCTCTCTCATTGCCATATAATTCTTATCAATATGAGTCCCATAACCAACTTTGCATTAAAACTGTCTTCTTGAATATTCAAAACCCCACATTAAAATCCTAATTCTTGACCTTTCATAGCATTTGATATAACCAAAACCAAAGCTCTTTTATAAAATATTTTCTTGTATTGACTTATTTGTTTTCTTTCTATCACTCCCTTCTTTTTCTTAAACACTAACCCTTCCTCTTACTCCTGCACTGTAAATCTAAACAGTTCCTAAGTTCAGTCCTTGAACCTATTGTCTTTCTTTCTATGCCTATGTCCTTGAATACTTAGTCTCTGCTTCCAGCTTCAATTATTTCCTTCACATCAATGCCTGCCAATGATTTTACATCAGCTTTTTTATTTCTATTCCCCTTTCTTGACTTCCAGCTCCACATTATCAACCCTCTTCTTGAGAATTCCACCCATGCCTCATAGCTAACATTTCTGAAACCTAAGTCATCATTTTTGTCCTCTTGTCTAACTAGTTTCTCTTCCTAAAAAAAAAAAAAAAAACTATTTCACCTATTACTTGTGGCTATTTTCTCATTCACTTGGTAACAAATACCCTCATCTGATTTAAGCTGTCTTAACCTCATTTCTTACTTCTCAACACCAAGTCTTACATAGTTTACCATCACTACATTGTTTATATTTGACTTCTTCCTCAAATGAAATCAGGATAATACCTGACTTATTTCACAGTGTTTTTGTGAAGATCAAACATGAGATCAACGTGAGATTATTTTCAATATTGTGAAATACTATTTTGTGTAGAATATTATCACTAGTCAGTCAGCTAAGAATAGTAGTTTAATGAAAAGAACTCAATAAAGGTGGCTGTGGGTCATCAGAAGCGTGAACGCAGGCATTACTATTATTCTTGAAGATTCTTTGCCTACCTGTATGAACACCCATGGCATCAACATTTTCCATGTTACAGACAGTGACACAATTGTCATCGGCGTCTCGGACCACTTCATATTCTATTTCTTTCCAACCTGTCACTGACCTCTCCACCAGAATCTGGTTGGTCATAGCAAAGGCCTGGAAGTTGGTGACACAAGGCATCAAAGAGTAAGGAAAGGTTCTAGTTTAAACATGGATATTTGGCACAGTGCCCTGGCCTGAATCCCGGTCAGCATCATGGTCTGAAGCCTAGTCTCCATCCTCCTCAGTGCTCCAGAAGGCACAATGTGTCAGAAAATCAGTGAGGTACTAGGAATAGCATCCTGCAGTGAATACGCTTGATTTACATTATTGAGGCTTGCCATTCAAAGTGCTGATATGACATTAAATCAAACTAATTTAGGAAAAAGAGAAAATAATTGAGCAATCAGGCAGAGGGAAATGGAATTATTTCAGCAGCAAGGCTTCTGTGAAACCAGAAAATGTGATAAGTGCGAATAAATATGGAAAAATAAGTCTAAAGACTGGTTTTCTCTAAAATAGCTGAGAGTGCTTTGTACAGTGACATACACAATAAAAGTCAGTTGACGTTGATGAGGAGAAGAAAGGAGATAATGATGGTTGTAAACAGTTAGCCAAGATGGCATACGAAACTTGGGAATTAGAAGAATCATATGCAACTATTATTATGGTTAATCACCGCCTAAGTGCTTAAATACCCTGAGTCATATATCATGTATGCCTGATTAAACAGATATGAATTAGTATAATTATCATTTCATATTTACTGAGTATGCACTGGTGGGTAGAATACTGAACCCAAAATATGAAAGAGGAAGTCTTTGACCTTAGGACATTTGGTGGCTGAAAATCCAACAGAAATGTCCCTTTGTCTCATAATGTTTTTGATTTGTAATAGCAGTGAGAAAGGAAGAGAAAGTAACCAGAGAAAGTACTGTGAATTTTTTCAAATTATTAGCAGGCAGTATAATGAAATAATAACTCAATGTTAGTTTTTCTTTAATGCGTCTCAACACTATTTGTTTAACCTCAGTCAACACTATAGGATTCACCATGTGCAATGGAAAATGTAACACATTTGTCCCCACAGCTGCCTATGATGAGGTTTTCAAAGTGGTTAGGAAACTCTGTAACCAGCATTAACAATTTAATAATGATTAATTTGTCATTAGGATTGCATGCTAAAAGAGGAAATCTGTGAAACAAAGGGTATGAATTTCGGAAAGCTTTTTGCATTCTAATAGACTAGGCTGGATGTTTGGACACAAGGACAACTGAGATCAAATGAGAAGTTGCCTCAACTTCTTTCTTTCCAGTCTCAGATTTTGTGCAAAAGACTAAGACCTAGGTGAGTTACTGCAGCTTCTGAAGGTGGTAAACATAATATCAAGAGAATAAGGGGTAGCTTAGGAAATAATGATACAAGTAACTATTTTCAAGGGAAAAGCTAGGTTTTCAACAACAACAACAAAAAAAAAACACTCAGTGCCCTACTGATTATTTTAGAGGAATTGTAAATCATTAAAATTTATCCCATCCACAAATTGCTTTCATTGTAAATGTTTTTAAACAATTCAGTGTTCAGAATTTTTTTATACTGTAAAATATATATTCTTAATAAAGAATAAGTACACATTGTCACTACTGGGAGTAATAATGAGATTACTAATACTAAATATATTGGAAACATCTAATATTCTAGAAAAAAAAACTTCTATAAACCTGTCTTTTCTTTAAATATATGATTCATAAGTCTAGAATGGAAACAAGAAATACCGATATTGATATATTGTCCTTTTTTATTTCTTTTGGCAACTTTAGAAACACTAAATCCAACTTGTTGACATGTAAGTTTGTCATTATAGTTATCTAAATATATTTAATTTTATTTATCTGTTCTCAAAATCCTATGTCAACAACTCACGGCCGCATTTTGTTTCTCTCTAAAAAGTAAGTAATGATAGATACAAGCTGTGCTTGGTATTTACTCAGCATTCCCCGAAATAGCTCTTATAATTCTGTCAGATTCACTTCCATGACCATCATGTAAGTTACATGGGTCTCTTGACTGCACCCGCACTCATTCATTCAGCAAGAAATTATTGAGACCCCATATCACCAGGCATCGTTCTATTTGGTGAGAAGAGAGTACACACAACCAACAAAAAACTCCTTATCTAATAAAAAGAAGCATACATAAGCAGGAAAGAAAACAGTTCTAGCAAGAACGTCGAGAGCTCACCAAGAAATTTGGCTAATGCTGTGCTCCAATGTCAATAACTGCACTTCATTTCCCTTACAAAGCTACAGTCTGTTGGATAACACTTACAGAAAACATGACGGTGGTTTTAATAGAGAAAAGGTCATTTCTCATCTACATAATTTTCTCTAACTGAAAGGGTTTATCAAATCAGTTTTCTTGATTGATAAGAATTTGGTCTGTGAAAACACATACCTTTGTGCTGAGGTCTAGTAATGTCTCCTTATTAGGACAGATGCCTGATCCTAACCCACCCAGAGCATAGGCAGAACGGATCATCACTGGATAGCCGATGGTGTCTGCTGCTTTCAGGGCATCCTCAATCTGTCAATGAGAAAAACTCAAAGTTTGAAAAGCTGACCACACTAGCAGAAAAGACCACACCAACAGAGTCTAGCAATTGAGATAAATCAGTTCCTTTTGGGAAGAATCATTATAGAAATGTTGTATTATTGCTTCATTTCATTCTGAAGAACAAGTGTTGTTTTACAAATTTTAAGTAAAATTCTAGGATTTTTTTTTCACACTCACTGAAAGTTTTTCTTTCATCTTTCTGTTGTAAATTTTATTTTGCCATATAAAAAATAAAACAATGGCTGAAGCTGAAATCATCGTTAATTTGAGAATGGGAGCCATATTGAATTTTTAAATTCAGTTTAAAAGCCTTCATCTCTTCATGATGCAAGGATTTCTACTGCTGAAACTAACTTGGTATTCCTGCAATAGGCCATTAGGAATACTATATAGAAAGAGTTTTCATTTTTCAAGTTCAGTCAGAGAATAGTCCCAGAAGCGTAGATTTTTTTTTTTTTAACTTACAGAATACAACATATGGTGGCTATATTTTTCTGTCATGGAATATTATTACACTACCAATGGGAGTGTAATTACACCTTTCCCATATGCCTGTTTCGCATCCTGAGGAAGCAAGGACATAATTAAATCTGGCAATGAAAGAATAAATGTATGGCAGGAGCTTTCCAAATGTTCAGCAGAGTTATCCCGGGACTATTCCTGACTGACAGCTCTGAAACATTGTATGTACTTGTGAGCATTCTTTTCTTAAAACCACACAGCCTATTTTCGTCGTCCCGGCAATAGTTGCCCTTTTCCCTCAAGATTTGCCTATTTTTGCAATAGGGAAGTTGCATCAAAAACTGCCTCCAGAACCCCCACTTTATTGAATGTATATGCCTGAAATCAGGAATAAAGTCAGGGACAAAAAACAGATATATATATCAAGCCAAATTTATGTTGGTGCCTCATACTAGCCTATCAATAGGCACAGGCTATGATAGAAAGTGATTAACAAAAACACAAAACAATCTATCCTCTCCAAACACCTAATCTACAAGTTTTTCAGTCATGAATCTTATTGATTAGATCCAATGGCTTTTTTCTAGATAATTTCATTTTTAAATGTTTATTCCATTCTAACAAGAAAATTTCAATCCAATCATTTCCCATTTGCAGGTCATTCCCATCTACAAGATGTGTGACTGGTCCCAGAAAAGAAAGTAAAAATCACTTTGGCATTGTAAGTTTACATGGTTCTTTGTTTTATTTAATTCAGGAGATCTGATATTCAGTGGCACTTCAACCACTGATAAACCACTTCATCTCTGGGCTTTTGCTTCCCTTTTCATAAAATATGAATACCTCTCCCAAATACTGTAGCATGGAAGGCTGTAATTAATACACAAAGTCTCTGAGACACTAACACATTTCTGGAAGAAATTATATGCATATATAATAATTTAGCTATTATTTTCAGGCATGACAAATAACTCTCCCTATAAATGTAAGACAAATAATGGCCTTGTTTCTCCAGAACAAAGATTCCTTACCGATTCCACCGCAAAGCTTGGAGCAATCTTTTCATTAATTTCATTTAGTTTGTCCGAGAACAGCTGCCTGTCTTCTGTGGCCATAATGGATTCAACCGAGGTCCCCAGGACTTTCACGCCATACTCCTTGAGTACACCTCTCTTGAATAGTTCCACTCCTATGGAAGAACCAAATATAATCAATTTTTAGAATCTCAAACTCTTATGTCTTTCTTAACAGATACCTGAATACAACTTTTTTTTTTTTAACCTTAAAATGAACTCCAAAGCCACCACAGTCTACAATAAAATTGTACTTAAGGTAAAAAAAAAAAAAAAAAAAAAAATTGAAAGAAAAATTCTGAAGACATTCTAGCAAAATATTTTGCTGGTGGTATTATTACTTATATTACCAACTTCTCCACATGATTTCTATTATTCTTATTAATCAAAATCATAGGATACAGTGAACTTCTAGATTTTAGTATATTTCCATTCTTTCTATGATCCATTCCTATATTGAGATTCTCTTATTTAAATAATCCCAGTGATGTGGATCTCTATATGGGTTAAAAATAATCAAAATAGTGTTTCCATTTGCGTGCCACTTAACTTAAGCTAAGATTTTTATATTTGACTTATAAATTACATCACCAACTGCTTACGCCAACTAGCTAATGAGATTCTCATTCATTATCTAGTTCCAAAGATTTGAAGCACTGTAAAAAGGACAGAGTATTGGACTCAGCAGATGCATGAAGGGATTGCAGAGAGACTAAACTGTGTTATCATGAAAATATATGTGAAAGCCAAATGCTACAGGGCCAACACATAAGTGCACAAAGCATTTAATCAATGTTAATTCTCATTTTTTATTCATGGTAGTTCTCAATGTTTCGCTGGTAACACAGAAAAGCAAATTCCTGAAATGGAGGAGGGAGACCTCACTTCGCCGCCCCAGAGCATTCAAGTAAAAGGTTTCTTTTTGTACCTTAGCTGTTCTGTGAAATAAACCAGTAATATTTATCACATGACATTTTCAGGTGGCTGTTTGCTAATGGCTTCCTCACACATTAAAGAAATAAAGGCTTTTATGAACACACAGAGCATAATTGTTAGATGGATTCAAACAAAAAATATTACACAGAAGTACCTGGGCTGAAACTCTGCAGTTAAGCCAAAAAGAACTCACCACAGTTCAGAGCTGTCTGGCCACCCATGCCTAGAATTAACCCATCTGGCCGCTCCGCCTTGATGACCTCTGTGACAAACTGAGGGGTGATGGGGAGAAAGTAGACAGTATCTGCTTGCTTTAAGCCCACCTCGTTGGTCTGCACCGATGCAATGTTTGGGTTCATCAAGACAGTTTTGACATTTTCTTCCTGAAAAAACAAAAGGACACAGAATCTGAACATATAGTCTAAAGAAGAGAATGACCATACTCAAACAAACGGTTTGTATTGGGAGACAAAACTTATAGGTCATTCTGTGGGCTGCAGAGATCAGTAATAGGACTAGGAAGAAAAAGAAAGACTAATGTTTGGTGAAAGGAAGGAAAAAATTGCTTGAAAACAAAACTATCCAAAAAGAACTGGCTGCCTATGTGGTTCACCCTGAATTCCTTGCCACTAGAGGCATCAGGCAAAACTTAAGATAACGTCTATAGAATTTAACTAGAGGTCTACAAATACTGCTGAACTTTATAGCTCAATTGACCTTAAAACACTAAAGAAAATATCTTAAAAACTTTGAAATTAGTGAACTATAAAACAGAACCACAGGCAACATCAAAGAAGCCTCCCTTTGCAATGTTTGTCAGAGACCAACACGGAATGTACTTTTAAAATGTAGAATGATGTGCTCTTGCTGGAAGCATCAGGAGCCTTCTGCTGAATTCCATCTTTTTATATTTTAATGCCTGCCTTAGTGCTTCAACAAAAAGCATTATACACTGTGTATACATGTTATATTAATAGAAAATGACCAAATGGCAAAAAATAAAATAAAATAAAAATTTCTGTGTGTGTGTGTGTGTGTGTGTGTGTGTGTGTGTAAAGGTATTCATAGCCCTATCTTATGCCTCACATCTGCAGATACCTCAGAAATAATTCTTCATGTAAGCTATGAAGGATAATAGCATTATAAACCAGGATGAGTGTGACACTTAGCAAAATAATTATTATAAAATATGGCCATATGGCTCTTATTATTTTACCTATTACCATGTCAATTTTGAACACTCCTAAAACATCAACAAAATATTCAGATGAAAGTATAAAAATCATCCTTGAAAGCCCTACATGTCCTTGGGGGAGAATCTGAATAAAATATTAAATATATTTCATATTACTTTAAATTCAAATGGTGCCTTAAAACTTATAATCTACTTTTTTATTAATTTATTTGATTTTTATACCCAGACTACAAGAGAAATTTCTACCTCACAGATGAAAAAATTGACATTCAATAAGGTTAAATGACTTGCTAAAGACCTGATAAATGGCAAAATTAGGGCTCTAATCCAAGCCTTATGATTCAAGTTCTATGCCCTTTCCTCAATATGAGTCATCTCTCAAGAGGTGAAGAGAGTGATTTTAAAAAAGTATGATTAATTTTTTTGAACAGATACATACAGATAAGCAAATGCATTTAAAATATGGGTTGGAACTTAAATAATTAAGTCTAAACTGAGAACATGTCATCAATAGAACTTACAGAAGTTCTAACTACTGAAGAAAAGCACCGACAGACTTAAATATTTTCCTGTACAAGGAATATAGCTATTTTCCTATACAAGGAATATAGCTACTTTTGTAAATCAAATTACATAGGTAAAGTTCCATAAATGACTGTGATGAGTGTTTATACATTTTTAAAACTTAGACATAATTTCAAACTATTTTAATAAATTTTCTAACTTTTTTCTAATATAGTTCTGGTTATAATATATGCACCATCTGATTATTTTAAAATGTTTAGTTCATGAATTCATTTCTACTAACTTCTTAATTAATCACAATACTTTATCTAATAATGCCTATTCTTCAGTTGAAATGTATAACTTCACCTAATGGATGTAAAGCACGTAAAAAAATACAAGCTATGAAAATACTAGTCCTTTATAAAACTACCAAATAGGATTTAAAAGTATGCTAATTAAATGTATTTACAAGCCCTGAATGTACTTACATTGTTTTCTAACCAATCTAAACCATTGGACATCCTCTAATTATACGAAGAGAAATTGAATCGTACTACAATAAAGTAAAGTAGTCCTTGAAAATGTGCACAAAAAACACATGTGCATGTGAGTGTATACACCTATGCATGTATGGAGAAGAATATTAAAAAATAAAAACAAATGGGAAGAAGAGTAAGGTAATTGGGGACTGCATTCTGTTTTTTTCAACAGACATCTGTCAGGTGAAAATCTTCATCTACAAAATATTGAATAAAACAAAAAGAAAAATTCTGGCCAATTATTTTTCTGTGTTTGTTGCCCTAGTTTCCCGCCACCTTCAATGCGTTGCTTTCTCCTAGCCAGGTCTCTGGTGAACGGATTTATACTGCAAAGCCAGAGGCAAAGTCACAGAAGAGCTCACATGGCCACTGGATGGCTGATTAGCACCAAAATAGGGATATCCAAGGAAATTAGGACACCAAAGAGATACCAGATTAGCTCCTTAATAGAAATACATGTACAGTGAATTTTTTCTAAAGGTTTATTTTGCTATGACAAAGAGTTGGGGAGATCTTGAAAGACTTTGAAGAAACAGGAAGGGTGTTCTTCCCAACGTGAGCATCAAATCCTCTTTTTCATGTAAACATCTGCCAAATCATTCTGGTCGGTCATCCAGCCCAAGTCACAGATGGGGAAATTGGGTCCCCTAGTGACAGATAATTGGGTCCCCTAGCGACTTCTATAGCTTGGACAAAAGGCACTGATGCCTTTGCTCTCTCAACTGGATCTTGCCATTTCAACCATAGATGCCTGAAGCATCCTGTAGAGCATTCAAAATATCTTAGAGCCCAAATTCCCTCTTTCACACAAAACACAAGTATATTTTAAAAGCTCACTGCCTCTCAAAATTGGCAAAGATGAAGTCAAGCTTTCGCTTTTTGCAGATGACATGATATTATACATGGAAAATCCGATAGACTCCACCAAAAGTCTGCTAGAACTGATACATGAATTCAGCAAAGTTGCAGGATACAAAATCAATGTGCAGAAATCAGTTGCATTCTTATACACTAACAATGAAGCAACAGAAAGACAAATGAAGAAACTGATCCCATTCACAATTGCACCAAGAAGCATAAAATACCTAGGAATAAATCTAACCAAAGATGTAAAAGATCTGTATGCTGAAAACTATAGAAAGCTTATGCAGGTAATTGAAGAAGATATAAAGAAATGGAAAGACATTCCATGCTCATGGATTGGAAGAATAAATATTGTCAAAATGTCAATACTACCCAAAGCTATCTACACATTCAATGCAATCCCAATCAAAATTGCACCAGCATTCTTCTCGAAACTAGAACAAGCAATCCTAAAATTCATATGGAACCACAAAAGGCCCCGAATAGCCAAAGTAATTTTGAAGAAGAAGACCAAAGCAGGAGGCATCACAATCCCAGACTTTAGCCTCTACTACAAAGCTGTCATCATCAAGACAGCATGGTATTGGCATAAAAACAGACACATAGACCAATGGAATAGAATAGAAACCCCAGAACTAGACCCACAAACGTATGGCCAACTCATCTTTGACAAAGCAGGAAAGAACATCCAATGGAAAAAAGACAGTCTCTTTAACAAATGGTGCTGGGAGAACTGGACAGCAACATGCAGAAGGTTGAAACTAGACCACTTTCTCACACCATTCACAAAAATAAACTCAAAATGGATAAAGGACCTGAATGTGAGACAGGAAACCATCAAAACCTTAGAGGAGAAAGCAGGAAAAGACCTCTCTGACCTCAGCCGTAGCAATCTCTTACTCAGCACATCCCCAAAGGCAAGGGAATTAAAAGCAAAAGTGAATTACTGGGACCTTATGAAGATAAAAAGCTTCTGCACAGCAAAGGAAACAACCAACAAAACTAAAAGGCAACCAACGGAATGGGAAAAGATATTTGCAAATGACACATTGGACAAAGGGCTAGTATCCAAAATCTATAAAGAGCTCATCAAACTCCACACCCGAAAAACAAATAACCCAGTGAAGAAATGGGCAGAAAACATGAATAGACACTTCTCTAAAGAAGACATCCGGATGGCCAACAGGCACATGAAAAGATGCTCAACGTCGCTCCTTATCAGGGAAATACAAATCAAAACCACACTCAGATACCACCTCACGCCAGTCAGAGTGGCCAAAATGAAGAAATCAGGAGACTATAGATGCTGGAGAGGATGTGGAGAAACAGGAACCCTCTTGCACTGTTGGTGGGAATGCAAATTGGTGCAGCCGCTCTGGAAAGCAGTGTGGAGGTTCCTCAGAAAATTAAAAATAGACCTACCCTATGACCCAGCAATAGCACTGCTAGGAATTTATCCAAGGGATACAGGAGTACTGATGCATAGGGGCACCTGTACCCCAATGTTTATAGCGGCACTCTCAACAATAGCCAAATTATGGAAAGAGCCTAAATGTCCATCAACTGATGAATGGATAAAGAAATTGTGGTTTATATACACAATGGAATACTACGTGGCAATGAGAAAAAATGAAATATGGCCTTTTGTAGCAACATGGATGGAACTGGAGAGTGTGATGCTAAGTGAAATAAGCCATACAGAGAAAGACAGATACCATATGGTTTCACTCTTATGTGGATCCTGAGAAACATAACAGAAACCCATGGGGGAGGGGAAGGAAAGAAAAAAAAAAAAAAGAGGTTAGAGTGGGAGAGAGCCAAAGCATAAGAGACTGTTAAAAACTGAGAACAAACTGAGGGTTGATGGGGGGTGGGAGGGAGGGCAGGGTGGGAGGGAGGGCAGGGTGGGTGATGGGTATTGAGGAGGGCACATTTTGGGATGAGCACTGGGTGTTGTATGGAAACCAATTTGACAGTAAATTTCATATATTAAAAAATAAAAAATAAAAAAAAATAAAAAAATAAAAAAATAAAAGCTCACTGCCTCAAAAACAATGAGCAACATCTGTAAATGTGGCTTTTTATGTTTTCGGTATAAGTAGGTGGTAACATAGATAATTTTGGAGATCATGCCGAAGTTCTTGATTTGCAGGCGTGAAAAAGTTTAAGAAAGTTAAAATTTTTGCCTGTGATCAAAGTTTCTTTAATGTAAGATGTGTAAGGAATAGTTAAGGATATCAATTATAGTGACTTTGAAAGGAGGTAGTGTCATAAATCTAAATTATAAAATACTAATTGGACCCATTAAAGGAGTATATTAATTCTTACAAAGATCTCTCACCTTCATGGCTTTTACAGCTTGTGATCCTGAGTAGTCAAATTCACCTGCCTGACCAATGGATAGACCTCCTGATCCTAGGATAAGGACTTTGGAGACCTGTAAGCAGTAAGAAAATGACATTGCTTTGATTAGGAAGATGGGGGAAATAGGCATTTTCAAGAGTGGAGAACTCAAACTATATTGTCTAAGTTTACATGGTGATTTAAAGTACAATATTTTGAAAAATATGTAATATGTGAGGAAAAAGACTAAAAATTTAAACATTTCTAATTTCAAAGCAATTTCCAAAGTTCATGAAGCTTTTTTCATTTAAGTGAAAAATTGTGAGAAGAGGTCTACATTTTATTCCAAGATATATAAATACCTAAAAATAATTACATAAATATATATTTAAATATATATGTATATATTTAAATACACACACACACACACACACACACACACACATATATATGATAAGAATCTCCCTAAAATTTAAATGTATTCCATTCAATATTCCTTGGTTTCCTTCTGGACAAAGGAGACCTGGGCTTTCCCTAATGGACAAATGAAAACATAGAAGGCAAGGGGACATGGATACACCTGCATATTCACATTTTTGCCTTTACAGTTCAGTGCCAGAAATATTTAAAGATAATGCAATAAGATAAAGCTCATATCTTGGCAACATACTGAACTTCCAGAGACTGTTATGTGACTCCAAGGAAATAATGATACTGCTTAGTTTTGAGCCACAAGTGCCAAACCCTTCAGAGAAGAAAGATACTCCTGCTCACTGCAAAAGACAAGGACTTGGGAAAATTGGTTTGCCTCAACAAATATTTATTGGATGCCTGCTACATGCGAAGATACTGTGGAATCCCAAACTTTTTGGTGTCTTTTTGGTGTCTTTTTCCTCACCATTAACAAAAAGATACACGTCTGAAGAACATGAGTTGATATTCTGAGAAAAACACTATACTGTAAGTACATTGCTTTCTTTGGCTACTAAGAACCCACCATTTTATTCCACATTGAGTGGGTAAATTACCTCCAATCTTTCTATCTCAGGCAAAGAGGCTGCCATGGAAATCCTTAAAACAGAGCATCCAACTCAAATTATCATTTTATGAAAACATATAATTCAACTATTTTTATTTATAAAAAGAGTCAATACGTATATATATATACTTGAAAATACATATACATTCTTCTAAATTTTATATAATAATGATGTGGGTATGTGTGTGGTTTAACTATGAAGGAAATGGGTAGAAACCTTAACATATTAACATATGTATTTAAATAAATAAGGATTCAAGTCTTGTGCTATAGTAATCCTTATCCATTTGCTTTTTAGAGGTAAAATAGTATTATTCTATTGAATAATAACTCTTCTCATTGAAACAAAAAATGTTCTATCATCAATAATGATTCTGTAATCTGAACTGTATCTCAAGCGTACATAAGACTATAGTTTATTAAGTAATAAAAAATGTGTCAAATTTGAAACTAAAAGCCTATTCTTTATTAAATTATTGTATTACAAATTTTCTAGAAGTAAACTGTAAAAGATTTTATATCAAAACAGGAAAATTCCATCAAGAACAGGCAAAATAATTAGATGCTAAAATGATGAGTAATTACCATACCACTAATCACCTCTTATAGACATTAAAATGGTTAACATCATTCACTTAAAAAAATTATCATATGATAGAGAAAATAAAAAATACATAAACCAAAAAGAAGCCCGCATATACTGACCTCCACTCGAGAGGCAACCAGTGCTGGCTTTGGCAGAACCGATGTGATTGTGGTACCTTTCCCTTTTTTTATCAGTGAGAAAAAAGAATCAAACAGGTACTAGAAAAAAATAGAACCAACAAGTTAGAAGCTGCAAAACTCATCAGGTTACTAGATAAAACATAGTATGGCCAGTTAAATTTGAACTTCAGATAAGTAACATACTTTTTTTTAAGGGTAAGTATTCATATGCACTATTTGGTTTTTGTTTTTCTGCCAAAATTGGCAAACTAAATATTTACTATTATAAGAATTAGATCAAATAAACATTTCTAATTGTTCACTTCAAATCCTATCAGAAGAAAGTTTTCAGCAGACAGTGAACATTTCAGATAATGCCTTCTGAGAATGTCAAGTTTTCATCCCCTTAATTAGGGGTTATTTTCTTCTAAATGTTTTCTTCTAAATAAAACTCTAGTTATACAAAAGAAATTAAAGCTATATTGCATATACGTCCTAAAGTTCAAAATAACTGGATTTTGAAAATTTCTATCCACTCTAAAAATATCTCTAAAGTTTATTCTTAGCTTTACCAATGAATCTACTTCCATTGTTTCACTAGACATGATAAATTTCAACAAAAATATTCATTTTGTAGCTTCGGCAGCACAAAGAAAAAGGATTAAGTACTACTGGATGTTGCATGCCTTAATTTCAATGTTCTTAATCTGATGTACTAATATAGGCAAAATATTTAAATTTTAAATAAAAAGAAAACAGTATTCACCATGCATTAGGCAATAGTGTATGTCACCAAATTTTCCTTATGCTTTTCATCATGGGTAGGTAATGGTATACTGACTTGGGCTATTAAGAATCATTATTTCCTGGGATGCCTGGGTGGTTCAGTGGGTTAAGCATCCAACTTCAGCTCAGGTCATGATCTCACAGTTTGTGAGTTCGAGCCCTGTGTCGGGCTCTGTGCTGACAGCCCAGAGCCTGGAGCCTGCTTCGGATTCTGTGTCTCCCTCTCTCTCTGACCCTCCCCTGCTTGCACTCTCTCTCTCTCTCAAAAATAAATAAACATTAAAATAATTGTTCTTAAATCATTATTTCCTGATAATATTAAAAAATAAAAAGCATAAATATCTGAAAAGGCAATTCACGGGTGAGAAAGCAGACTTTACAGAGGGAAAATTCTGATTCTCCTCATTTTACCTAGGTGCCTTTTCTGAGAATATCTGCCAACAGGGAAGAACTGTCAGCATGACTAGTGGAGGCCTTAGAGTGTGGGGGAGGAAGTCACACCAGACTTTCCAGACTTTTGTGAGTGTCACCAGAAGCTTGTGTTTGGAAAGATGACTTTGAACACTGAACCAAAAAGTCACACACAAAAATAAAAATATTTAAATTAAAAACAAAATTCTTCTAAGCATTCCTTGTGGTTCTCTTCTTAAGCCATCTGACTCACATATATGTGCATGCACGCCCTCTCCCCTCCCTCATACCCCTGCCCTTCTTCCTTCTCCCGCTGCTGTTTATTCTCCCTTCCTGGCTATACAACCAGTTGCCATAGGGATTTTTGTGAAGTCACAGATGGGGGATTAAAATTTCATTTCAGTTATGAGAACAAGAGAGCAAGAGGGAATTCATTTGCATAGTACAACCATTGTAAATTTCAGAACTAAATATATTAGAATGATAACGATTTAAGTAAAAATAGCATCACATCAGGTTTCGTAAGGGTTTTCCCACTTTAAATTTTAAAGAAGATAGAAATTTCCTCCATGATATTCATGGGGAAATTTTAATACAATGTGTGTGTTATCAAAGTATTCTTCTTGAAAATATTCTTACCCAAGATCATCTGGGCTAACTATTTTTGTTTCCCAAGTTTTCACATTAATACATTTCTGATTTTAAAAAAGACTAAGTGTACAATAGGTCTTATTTTCTGACATACCTCAGTGTCTGTTGGGCCTGGGCTGACCTCTGGGTGGAATTGCACACCAAAGAAGGGTTTGCTTTCATGCATAATCCCCTAAAGGAATAAGAAATAGGAAGAAATTCCTTCTGTAACAATGAATGTTAACCAGGACTGTGTACTACTTAGCGGACAATAAAGTCCAAATAAAAACACTAAGTTAAAGGCTTAAAGACATTCTAGCAGCTAACAGCCATAATAAAGACAGGCCAACAAAGACTCAACCAAATGTGGTCCCCTCAATAAAAACAACTGATTTGGTCTATAGCCTTTGGGCCCTCCTCCCCAGGGTCTCAGAATAAACTCAAATCTTCTTATCTCCAACTCCTAAATTACTTCTCCAAGGGTCTTCTCAAAGGCTACTTCAGAGCTAAGTGAGTCCCAGAGACCCATATGGACTAGGTCCAAACAGATCTCCACCAAATGCCCATTAGCAATCAATGTGAAAGACAGTCACTGATTAACCACTCAAAGAGTGGATCTTAATGAGTCAACTGATGAGAGAATAAGACAGAAATGACTTTTTAAAAAGCAGAGGGCCATGGGAAATAACCTATAAGAGGAGTTCTTATACACACACACACACATCAAAAAAAGCCCACATAAACAAGGTATGTGTATAACAGAGTATTAAAAGCCCAGCATTACTCATTGCCAACTGAACAGGTTTATTGAGGGCCCTACCTCATTGGTTTGATCGTTGACGTTCACAAAAAGTGGTTTCCAGCCAGCAGGAAGGGTGTTGTCCAGGGCATAGCCATGATTCTGAGCAGTAATGAAAGCCTGTCTGTTTGTGATATTCAAAACAGGCTGATTCTGCCCTCTGGAGGGAAAAGGGGAGAAAGAATAAGGAAAAGGAAAAGTGAAGAGAAGAATATAAATACATTTGTTGTAAAACAGTGAACAAGTAAAGCCTATTAAAATGTGAAAGTTTCAATTGCTTAGTGAAAATTACTCTGTGAGAAAAGTCACAGATTGTTAATCCCAATAATTTTAGCAACAAAAATCAATTCAGGAAGCTTTGCTGTGTGTTAAATAGCAGGTCTATTAAACTTGTACAATTTTAGAAAAGGGAGAACTGCACTCATAACAAAAGTTAAGAATTGCTCACTAGCTTAACAGACAAATATAAGTGATTTATTTTAAGGGAGCTAGGTAATTTTAAAGCCAGAGAGTGTGGGGGAAATAATAAAGAGATGACTCTGTCCTGAATTATTCTGAATTACACTTCATGCAGAGGGGGGGCCGTGGGGGAAAGCTCCATATTAAATAAATTGGCATCATGTGGGGTCAGAAGTAAAACCAAGAGGACCTGAAGACTTCCCAGTTCTTAAGTCACACTAGAGTCCTACAATGTTAGAAACCAGAACAGTTTCCCTTAGAATATCATTTGATAGTCTATCGTTTGATAATGTCATTTGATATTACAACCTCAACTTATGCCAAGGGGAGGAAAATAACTTTAAACTACAGCAACGTTATTGTTAGAGAAGGCTGCCTTTCAAAAATGTAATAAAAGTGGTATCGGGTAGTCAGACAACTGTGAACCATGTAATAGTACAGTTAGCTGTTTTTTCTAAAGAAAATGGCCTGTAGTCTTTTGCGTTTAGTTATTGACAGCATTGCAGATCCAGTTTGACCTGTAAACAGAAGCATAACTATCTCACCTGTTGGCCATGGACATCTTGTAGGTTTTAGCACCAGCAGCCAATCCTGTTATTAAATTTCCTGTACTGATTCCAAACAATGGCTCCTTACGATCACTCTCCAAAACCTAATACAGGGAGAATGTTTATGAGCTAGAGTACAGTCCCCGCACTGCCCCCCCAAATGCTGCCTCTGAAGGAATAAAAATGAAGCATCCTTTTTTTTTCTTAATTAACAAGAAAATAGTAATTGAATAAACAGTTAAGGCTAAAGGGGCACCGAGGTGGCTCAGTCGGACGGGCATCCGACCCTTGATTTTGGCTCAGATCATGAGCTCACGGTAGTGAGATGGAGTCCCTGTGCTGACAGTGCAGAACCTGCTTGGGATATTCTCTCTCCCTCTCTCTCTCTGCCCATCTCCCTCTCATGTGTGTGTACCCTCTCAAAATAAATAAATAAACTTAAAAAAAAGTTATAAATAAGAACATGAGGGGTGCCTGGGTGGCTCAGTCGGTAAAGCGTCCGACTTCGGCTCAGGTCACAATCTCGCGGTCCGTGAGTTCAAGCCCCGAGTCGGGCTCTGGGCTGATGGCTCAGAGCCTGGAGCCTGCTTCCGATTCTGTGTCTCCCTCTCTCTCTCTGCCCCTCCCCCGCTCATGCTCTGTCTCTCTCTGTCTCAAAAATAAATAAAACGTTGAAAAAAAATTTAAAAAAAAAGAACATGACTGACAAATTTGTAGCATTAGAATTCAATAAAGTGTACTTAATAAACTAAACAAAATTTAATGTTTCTTTAGAAACCTGAAGGTGTTGTAGGTACCAAAGTCATGGTGAGAAACGTGAATTGTCATTTTACGACTGTACAGAGAGACACATTGGGAGGTTGGACTCCTGCTCTCTTGAATCGAGGACACAGTCCCAGTTACTTTGCCTAAAGAAAGGTTCCTTTTGCCTCTGGTACTCTCTCCTCCTTGTTTCCTCCCATACCGTGTCTGCTGACACTGCCTCAGAGGCCATAGACAGGAGTGGAAAAGAATATGGGAATACCTGAAATATATTACAGCCTTTGTGACAGTTACATAGCAGAGTCCCTCCACCTCACACGCAGATACACACTACCCCCAGGAGCACTGTACCTTTTTGACATTCTGAATTAGTGGTTGTGCAAGAGCTGGGTTCCCGGGTCCTCCAGCAATTAAAAGCCCATCATACTCCATGTTGGTGAAATCATGATTCCAGGGAACTAAATGCACTTCTGCTCCTCGCTAGAAAAGAAATGCAAAAATAATCAATTTAATAACATTTTTCTTTGCCAAAGTAGAATTTTGCCTAGACCTTCTCTTGATTAACCACTCCCTAATGGGGAAAAAGAGTACATGATTCAAACGAATAATGCTGAGTGAAAAATTCTTTGGTGGCTCACTGTATTTTGTATAATATAGATGGAGCCAGTGGTCAACAGAAAGTGAAGAAAAAACATGTTTAAAGTTTTGATCCTGAAAAAAATAATGTACTTTCCCATATTTCAGGAGGTTTCAGAGTCTTAAAAAATTCCTGACTGGGCACCCAGGAATATAGGTTATTTTCACAAGCTGTGGTAGAGAGTTATTTAAAAAAGAGAGAGAGAGAAATCCATTTTCTGCAAAATTATGCTAGTCTACCTCTCATCTTTTTCAATTTTGCTTTTTTTACCTGACCAAATTTTTTAGCAGCCTTCTTTCCTAGCGTTTTCTCATATTATCTGTAGTATATGTATTGTCATTGAATAATTAGAACTTTTGTATATAGAAGTGGGTAGGAAGACATCTTTGATGGTTTCCCTAGAAACATTTCCTGAGACAAGAATTTGAGAAAAAGGAGTTTATTTGGATGGGTTTCTAAGAAGTGACACTGTGACACACGCCAATAAATTATGCATTATCAAGTTCTGTAAACACCTAGAGCTTCAGCCCACTGAGGAACTCTGAGTGTGTAGACAATCCACTCTCAAGATAGTTCAGTCATGGGGCAAGAGTTGAGATATTTACACACTGAACTTCTCTTGACTTTAGGTAGGGGGTGCTCCAGGGATCATTAATTCTACAGTATTTCCTGCCAGTCAATAGGCTCCAACCAACTAAAGAGAGCCCTCAAGCAATGAAGTGCAGGCCTCTGCAACTGGAGGATGGGCTAAATGCCCTATAATGGTGAAATGAGAAAGAGATACAGATAGGCCATCAACAGCATCTGCTACTGAAGAGTCCATGCAAGTTTTTATTAATAAAATGGGCCAGAATTTAAAATCATGACTTAGATCATTTGGCTGATACTCTTGAACGAAGAGAAGGTGAATTGAAGAATTCCTCTGCACTCACAACTATTTTGGTATTATGGAAATATCTGTGTATGTGCGCGTATGAGAGAGAGAGAGGAACAGAAACAGAAAGACATAGGTAGGGAGAGAGATGGAAAAGTGGGATAAGGAGAAATCCCAACAAAACAGTATTTAAGGAAACATCATAATGGTTACATTCACCTGCAGAATTTTTAACGTTTAATTTTAATTGGTTGCCTAAGAGTTTATATGAAGGAATGTGAAAGTTTGTACTCTATCAGGGCATGATCCCTGAAAACATTTGTCACATAATAATTGTACTCCAATGGAGGAGTTCTCCAACTGACTCTCAATTTTTGGTCATCTCTAAACTCAAAGAAAATAAGCATGGCATGTCTCAGAATGTCAGTCAATGAGTGATAAGAAGTCATCACTCTTCTGTTTGTGGCCTTTAAAGATTTTTTAAAAACACACTCAACATCTCTAATTTTAACAGGAATAAATTTTATTTTGTAGATCAAAGAGAGCAAAAAGAGAATGGATCCCCTGACATTCTGAGAGAACACATTAGCTTTCTCTGAAACAGAAAAGGGAAATCAGTTTCACACTAAAAAGATCAATATTACAAATCCTCACCCTCGAGATGCAACAAATTACTTACCTTTACTAGAAGGCGAATTACATTGTTTTTAATGCCACAGTCTACAGCTACCACTTTTGTGGGGTTTCCTTTGCCATACACCTTGACATCCTGCCATTCGAAAAAGCAGAGAGTGAGAGGGAAGGTCTAGCTGTGAGCAGCACACCAATATCATAAACACAACATATCATAACACCTGAAGATGCTTAGCACTTACATTGGTAACAGGGTGATTGCTGACTACTAGGGAGTGACTGGCAATTAACAATCAATGTAGAAGAAAGGCACAGCAAGTGACACAGACTGTACCTTTTCTTATGAAGCAAAGGGTACTTTGCTGTTTTACATAAAATGTAGATTACAGTAATAACAATGGTCCCTGAGAAATTGGTTGCTTCCATAGTTAACAATAATCTCTCCCATGATTTGCCTCATTAACAACCAGTGGCAATGGAATTTTCAAGTATTACCGCCTGATTCAGCACTAGGCAGATGTGGTAATAGATACATCATGCTTTAAATACCACTTGATCTTCAACTTGTAATAAAGGCTGGATGGGGTAGAGCTGTTGTGCATTAGGCTTATGCAGTGGGGCTAATGGATAAAATCAGGATGAGAATCGGATGATTGCTAAGCTAGTGTAGACCACTGGTCTCTTTAGGTTACTGTGCATTTATCCGCATTGAAATGATAGGCTTCATAAAAGGATCCCCAAGCATATGATAATCATTACCTACATCCTAAGCACTGCTTGGAGTCAGACCCATTTTCACAGGCATTTACCCAAGAATCAGTTCCCCAAAGTCATAAAAGGAGAAATAATAGAAACAGAAAGCCTAGAGGACTGGGTGCCCACATGGATTTCAGCTTTGAGAATTAGCTAGTATATTCTGAATTTAGGATGATTTCAATGTTTCCAAAAAGTTTTAGATAAAAGTTGCAACCTGGATATTTGAAAGAGTATTTTACTTTAACTGAAATATCTACTCTCTACTCTCCACTCTCCGCACACTCTATAGAATGGGAAATGACAATCCTTAGACTGTACTTGAAAAAAAATATATAAAGTTTGTCACATTTTTTTCTTTAGCTAACTATCCTAAAGAAAAAATACCCCATTCTTTCCATGATCTGCAGAAATTATTGCTGAGCTGATCTATAAATGCTACAGATAATCTCTCTCATCACATAATTTGAAAAAGTATATACTTATTTTTAACCTTAGGCTTCTGCTACAAAATAAAGCAATATTACCATCTAGTTGTAGCTACATCAAATTGCAATTACAAGACAATGAATTAAGTTATCAACCATATCCAAATAAAACTCATAGAATATAGTCTGATACAAATATGCATTTTATCACAGTTACAATGAAATTATTTAATTGCACCAAGCATCAAGAAACAGGGACAGTTTTCACCATTGCAATCTCTCTCTTCATATGATGTATATAGAAATACAGGTAGGCTCCTTTTTTCTAGTCTCTACACAAATACATTATACGCTCTTCATACAGAATGATAGCAGTTTTAAGCAAGAATTCACAGACACATGAATATATGAATTTGTATTATGACTCTTGAAGAGAGGAATATGTTATGCAGTGTTTTTAACCTCATTACCACAGAATTTTTTTAAGGTGAATTTCTCTAGGTCAACATTTCTCACATGTGGAAAATCCTACACTAGATCCCCAAGGTAGCTCTCAATTCTAAAAGGAAAAATAGCACTTTTTCATGCTGTGTCTCAGACCAAATCACTTCACAGAGAAATGTCTAGAAAAAAAATACAGAAAAATAGTTCCATGCCATTTGAATGGACAAATTTTGGAATTAAAAACAAGAGATTACTGCATATGGCATGATCAAATTTCAAATATATAAACAATTACATATAATTTAAAATTCACTGTCTTTAACAACTCATCTTTCTTATGCTTCAGCATCCTGTGAATGCATGTCTGAGCCCAACATCAAGGCTCAGTACTGATTGTCTAGGACCTATAATCCTTGTCTCCCATTTCCATGTGAATAGAAATAGGAACAGGAATACCAGATAATATCAACATGTGTTTTCTCTGAGGCTGACATGCTATTAATCAGGCAATTTTCAGTCCTTTAATAACATTTTCTTAAGAAAAGGCCCTGGTGGGGGCACCTGGGTGGCTCAGTCAGTTAAGTGTCCAGCTTTGGCTCAGGTCATGATCTCATGGTTCATGAATTTGAGCAGCGAGTCGGGCTCAGTGCTGACAGCTCAGAGTCTGGAGCCTGCTTTGGATTTTGTGTCTTCCTCTCTCTCTACACCTCCCCCACTCGTTCTCTCTCTCTCTCTCTCTCTCTCTCTCTCTCTCTCAAAACTAAATAAACATTAAAAAAAAAGAAAAAAAAGAAAAAAAGAACCTTGGTGGACCAAAGTTCTCACAGCTGGAATTCTTCATGAAATGTTGTTCTCGATAGCCATTCTGACTGATGCTAGATCAATGCAAGTAAAAGTTACTAACTTTAAATTTTTGTTTTAACGTTTATTTATTTTTGAGACAGAGAGAGACAGAGCATGAACGGGGGAGGGGCAGAGAGAGAGGGAGACACAGAATCGGAAGCAGGCTCCAGGCTCTGAGCCATCAGCCCAGAGCCCAACACGGGGCTTGAACTCATGGACCGTGAGATCGTGACCTGAGCTGAAGTCGGACGCTTAACCGACTGAGCCACCCAGGCGCCCCAAAAAGTTACTAACTTTAAACGGAATGATTTGTATATTTCAGATGCTATGAGATCCTTTTTTCCCTCAACTCTGGTGCTTCAGGAAGATGACCTCCGCCTCAGTGAAGATTTTGATATTACAAGAAATAAAACTACAAAATGTGAAGGGAAATCTCTCACCTTGGTTGAAACCTCAGCGATCAAATTCTGCTTATTTGGATCCACGAAATCCACAGACTGACCTTCAAATTCAATCTTCCCGAGCATGGTACCCTGTCAAATCAAAAAATTAGACAGTTAAAAGGGAGCAACGGTCAAGGTGCTAACAGGATCCATTCACAGGGACCTACACAGCAGCTCCAAGATCTAAATGTCTTTATAACTACTCAAAACCATCAGCAGAAAGAAGATCCTCATCTTCTCAACCTGGAAAGATGCATGGTACATTTTGAGAAATGCTATGGGAAGTACAATTCATTTTTTTAGGGCTGAGATTGTGACCTGGAGTAAGCAAGATCAAAAGGCATCAGAATTCAGGCCTCCAAGCTCCAGACGGTGCCAATTAAACTATTTAGGCTACCTATTCCCTTAGTGCATATGACCTAAAGATCGTTCATGGGAGACATGGACAAAACAATCTATTGAGAAGAAAATAATAAATCTAAAAATTGTAGAAAATTGAAAAGAATGAGAATTAATTACATTATGATAGTAAAATTCATTTACAAAAAGATGTGAAATGCGGGCACCTGGCTGGTTCAGTCAGTAAAGCATGTGACTCGATCTCAGGGTTATGAGTTTGAGCCCCACATTGGGCATAGAGATAACTTGAAAGAAAGAAAGAAAGAAAGAAAGAAAGAAAGAAAGAAAGAAAGAAAGAAAGAAAGAAAGAAAGAAAGAAAGAAAGAAAAGAGAAAGAAAGAAAGAAAGAAAGAAAGAAAGAAAGAAAGAAAGAAAGAAAGAGAAAGAAAGAGGGGTGCCTGGGTGGCTCAGTCGGTTGGGCGTCCGACTTCAGCTCAGGTCATGATCTCATGGTTCATGGGTTCGGCCCGCATCAGGCTCTGTGCTGACAGCTCAAAGCCTGGAGCCTGCTTCCGATTCTGTGTCTCCCTCTCTCTCTGCCCCTCCCCCACTTGCGCTCTGTCTCCCTCTGTCTCAAAAATAAATAAACATTAAAAAAAATTTTAAAAAGAAAGAAAGAGAAAGAAAGAAAGATGAAATGCCAAGTAAATCATCAATTTTGAGAAGAAGCATTGAAAATATTCACTGCTTTAGATATGTAAATGTCCAGGTGTCCTTAAGGACCTGAACTTTAAAGAATGTTTAGACCTCTCTGAAGTTTTCACAAATTAGCCTTGCTAGCTGAAGATGGCAAATGTTTTCCTATTATTAGCAATGTCTTGAGATTTACTTATTAGTAAGTCTAGTTTTTTTCTATTTAGAAAAATGGCATATTACTTTTAGTAATCAAGACTTTATTAGGGGTGGGAGGGAGTCAAAATAGGCAAAATTGATTTGCCTTTCTCCAAGGAAATTACTGCATTGAAGGAAAGAGAAAGAAGCTTTTGTTTCCTTTTGAAATGTATTCCTTAAGGGAAGAAGTAGTCACTTGGGAATGAGTGAGGGTAGAATGTACCAGCACATCATTCAAACATGATGGTTATTTTGATGTGATTATTAGACCAGAGTGCTACCTCACACTCTGGGAAAAAGAACTATAAACCACTTTTCACTTCCACACTGGATTATTACATTTCATGATGGTCTCTATTTACTCTTATCATCCAAATCACAGAATTCCTTGACCATGTTTATGGATCCCTAATTTTGAAATGTGGTTTTCAGTTCTCATTCCCTCTTTTTTTAAAGCATGCTGAATGAAATACAATCTTACCTTTCAACTTAAGATTAACAGAACAGAAAGTCACAAAATATACATTTTTAATATGAACCAACATAGTCAAATATAACCAACATAGTCAAATATAAGAGGCAATACTACTATTTTACCTGTGCTAATCCATTCAGCCTATTTTTTTAATGTTTATTTATTTTTGAGAGAGGAGTGTGTGCGTGGAGGAGGGGCAGAGAGAGGGAGACAGAGAATCCCATGGGTCTCCCGCTCAGGAACTAAGAGATCATGATCTGAGCCAAAAATCAAGAGTCGAGAGTCAGACACTTAACTGACTGAGCCACCCAGGTGCCACTATTCAGCCGAATTTTGAGAACGTAACCACCTGTGATAAAAGAGGGTTCATCTTAAGCCAACATATCACATGAAGAGTACAATATAGTCTTGTAAAGCATTTTTCCAAATCATTAGGCTTGACTATATTTTTATTCACCCGCTGATTCCGCAGCCCAAATTGAATTTCCCCATTTTATTCCCTTCCCATTCAAGTAGCCTTACCACTGTTTACTGCTCCCACAATACCACTGGGCTAAGAAAACACAAGAATCAACTTGGGATGTACAATCTCATTAACATCTATTCTCAGGAAAATTATGAAGGAGGAAGTAAAAGCAGAGGTGAGGGACAGGATATTGTAAACTCTCACTGTCCTCCTTCTAGTCATGGGTATGTGGTGTGCCTTATTTACAAAGAGCTGTTTTCAGAAAGCTGTTCTTTCTGTGTACAGAGATCCTATGTCAATATAGTTTCTAACAGGGAGTCTGCAACGGATTTGCTTGAAGAATCCATTTCACTTTGCAAATATATCATTTATTATTTTTTCTTTTTTATGTAATATAATTCAATGAAAAAATTTCAGTGGCATTTGGGGAATTTAATTCATAGTAGTGAGGTAAAGTGTCTTTGTGTTTTGGGATGTGAAGATTTTGTGTATGAAAAAAAAAATAGTGTCCTCCTCTCACAACAAGAAAAAGCAAGCAGATGGTGATGAGATATTGTCAAAGGAGGGGTCAGATGTTTCAGCTATGAGATGTGCCAACTAGAAGTTAAACTTACCTTTTATTATCACCTTGGTCTTTTGAATAGTCTTAAGAAAGAGTATATAATTGAGGTAACGTATGCAGGGCTCATTGTACACACTTATGAAATAGAACTCACTAATTTCACAGATAACCACTCCAAGGAAACCGAACAAATAACAGCAAAAGTATTGCACACTTTCTAGTTTACATTTTTCAGCATGCCAGCATTCAACTGAGGCAAAATTATGCACCTGGTTACCTCCTCCACTGGTCTCACTGTCACATGAGCTGACTTATAAAGGCCTTGACTCACTGGGATAGTGAACACCCAGTGGGCACTCAATATCCTGCTGCCAAGTGAATTAATCTCAAATCCATTCAGCAACAAACATCCCAATCAAGTATTAAGTCTGAAAAATTACATTAGAAATAGTAAAACAAGATGACAGAGGACCAAATGACAGCAATTGGCCAGATTTGCTCTTTCATACTGTTGGATTCCCTGAGCACTGAGAAAAAATATAATATTTAAGTTTATATATAGAGAGCATAGTATATATATTTTTAATTTATATATATAAATTATATATGTATATATAAATATACAAAGAATTATATGTACACATATAAAGAAACATAGGGTTGGCTAAAGATGATGATCATACCTTATCCCGAATTATTTTAGTCAGCATTCTTGTATCCACTCCATAAATTGCAGGGACCTATAAGAAAGAAAATTTGAGGTGACAGTGAAATTGGAGGAAATAAGATCCAGCATATTGTTTTCAAGTTACAAACTTAGCATCATCTATCTTCTTGAGCAGTAAATAATTTCCCTACTCCTTCTTTACTCTGACCCAGGGTGACTGTGTTGTCAGTACACGGTAAATTGCTGTTCCAGTTGGGAACAGGACTCTGAATACCCAGGACCTTCCACAGAATAAAAAATAAGAAATTCTGAACATCAATCTTCTGCTATAGTTTTGTTTCTTTTAACACAAGATGTTAAAGAGGCAATGTTATATATTTATATTATTACATGTATTTATATAGATAAATAATGGATTTGTGAACTGCAGAAGCAATCGTATGTAAATATATGCAAATCCATGTTTTGAGCCAAATGTTCCTACTACCTACTACACACTCAACACATTTTTCTGAAGGTGCTTGCTAAG
This sequence comes from Panthera tigris, assembly GCF_018350195.1. Taxonomy (NCBI): domain Eukaryota; kingdom Metazoa; phylum Chordata; class Mammalia; order Carnivora; family Felidae; genus Panthera; species Panthera tigris. The sequence continues at coordinate 193,831,624 of NC_056667.1, read as the reverse complement.
TAATCAGGATGTAATAAGTTTGCCCATCCTATTAGGAAATCAGGCAATACCACCATTTGTTTTCTTTTCTTTGAGTAGTTTGGATAGAGACAGATATGGTAAAATAAAAGGGCGATGAGTTAGGAATCCGAAAAATAAGTTCTAATTTCTTTTCTTCCACCATTTATTTCAGTGATGTTTGAGCAACGTGTTTTTCCTCACCTGTACATACATAGAAGGAGGTGAACTGATTACTCTCTTAGATGCTCTTCTACTCTATTCAAAGTGCATTTTTTTTAATTTTTAATGTATATTTATTTACTTTGAGAGAGGGGCAGAGAGAAAGGGAAAGAGAGAATCCCAAGCATGCCCTACGCTGTCAGCACATAGCCCCACAAAGGGCAAGATCTCACCAACTGTGAGATCTTGACCTGAGCCAGAATTAAGGGTCGGAGGCTTAACCAGCTGAGTCACCCAGGCGCCCCTATTCCAAGCACATTTTAAAAACAAACTAACAAATCATGAATTAAGTTCTTGCTCAAACTGTTAGTTCTTACGCAGAGCAGCTGTCATATCAGTTCCCTAATGACACAAAGGAAACACTAGAGCGAGGGTCTCCTCAATGACCATTACAAAAATTAGTTGTCTGGGTGAGGGAAGTAAATTCAGATAATGGTTGAGAATAAAATAGTAGTAATTCAGGGGATGACATAAATGCCTTCTTCTCCCTTTCAAAATCTAGAAAGAATGAGACCCAGGAAGCCAAAATTAAGATTTCTTGATTTCTCAGAAAGGAGCAACATTTAACCCCAATACACAGATGCTCATTGGCGTGGCAGAGCTTTGTCGGAATCATATTCTGCCAGTTACGGGCCCCGCACCAATCCAACAAAAAGCAAATCCAGCAACACTGGAGATGAAGCCAAATACAGCAGGTCCCTTAACTTTAAGTACATCTGACATTCAAACCAGGAGAATCCTGTTACTTTATTACAAAATAATACTTAAACTAAGGAAAGTATAAGATAACATTTTTAACCCTTTTCACGTACTACTTCAAATAAGATTATATCTAATTATGCATCATAGAGTCACAACGTTTAAGCTAAAAGAAACAACAGCAATCTGTTTATGCTTTCATAAGAGTTAAAGATTCAGAAAGTGTGGTATGGTTACACGACCTGCACAAAATCACACAGCTAGTTGATGGTAAGGCTGGTACTAAAAGCCATTACAGAAATACATACCGTGGTCCTGGGTAAAAGGGGATGGGGAAATTAAGTGGCTCAAGAATATAGAAAATTCTAAAATTTTCTCTAGCCCCTTTCCTCAAAGAGAAGTGCTACCAAGCATGTGCCACCTAGTGGATTACACTAAAAATATGTGGCCCTCAGGGTTTAGAAGAGAATTGGTCTGAGAGAGAGAGAGAGAGAGAGAGAGACAGAGAGAGACAGAGAGAGAGAGAGAGAGAGAGAGAGAGAGAGAGAGAGAGAGAGAGAGAAAATTAGTCCAGACAGTGCAGCCTGCGTATTTCTCACCTTTTCTTCTTGTAGCCACTGCCCAAGACTCTTGTTAGCCAGCCAGTGGTGGTAGTCATTGCTATAGTTCAGAACCAGCAAACCTGCAACCTAGAAACAGAGTTGTTTGAAAGGCGTGACCACGAAATATTACACAATTCTTGTGACTTGTCATAACAGTTTTCATTTTTTTTAAAAGGTTTATTATATCCATTGATACAAGGCTTAAAATCCTTGGGACTTGAAGGAAAAGGAACAGGATCAACATTTTTCTCTTAAAATACATCACTGTTGCCTTAATCACCATGTTGAGGAAAAGTCTTAGCCCAGTTGCTAACTCCTGTCCCCGACTTCTCAGCACCCTGGTACCTTTTCTCCATGGAATTTATCAATAATCTAGTTAATAATCATTTGTTTAATGTACATGAAGAATAAATAATTTTTTGCTACATTTAAAGGAGACTGAGAAATATGGGGAAAATTGTGAGAAATAGAATTAATCTAAATGATCAGTCCAAGTCATTCAAAAATAGAGTGGCAAAAAAAAAAAAGAATGAAAACATAGAGTGATTAATTTGGAGTATACATTTTTTAATTGTTTATATGGTCCACATTCCTAATATTATCCAAATTTATTTTGATTAGGAAATCTTAATGTGTTTACTTTTAGAATGGCATACAAGTTATCTTTTATTCATCCTCTAAATAAGATAAGATTAAAAGGCAAATAGTTGATACAGAGTTGATTACCAAGGATCTTTTAAAGGGTAATTCATCACCATTTCTTGCAGCATAGTTGTCATTTAGACTCATAACAACATCTTTCCAAATTAAGCCAAGTTTCATCCAAGGCATTAAGAACAAATGCAAAGTGTCATGAAAAATGAAATTCAAAATAATGTTATGTTAAAAATTATTCTCATATACATAGGAATAAGGTTGAGAACATGAATTTAATGGTTTGTACTACAGTATTAGAGAGAAACTTTGCCCACCCTAGATTCTTAAAAATAAATCAACTATCCCCCCTTCAGTTGAAACTTCTTCTTTTTTTATGTTTATTTACTTATTTTACATATTTTTTTAATGTTTATTTATTTCTGAGACAGAGAGAGACAGAGCATGAGTGGGGGAGGGACAGAGAGAGAGGGAGACACAGAATCTGAAGCAGGCTCCAGGCTCTAAGATGTCAGCACAGAGCCCAACGCGGGGCTCAAACTCACAGACCATGAGATCACGACCTGAGCCGAAGTCGGACGCTTAACCGACTGAGCCACCCAGGCGCCCCTTATGTTTATTTATTTTTGAGAGAGACAGAGTGAGAGTGAGCAGGGGAGGAACAGAGAGGGAAACACGGAATCTGAAACAGGCTCGACTCCAAGCTGTCAGCACAGAGCCTGACGCGGGGCTTGAACTCACAAACTGTGAGATCATGACCTGAGCTGAAGTCAGATGCTCAACCTATTGAGCCACTCAGGCGCCCCAAGACTTCTTGTTTTTTTTTAGAGTAGACTCCACATCCAACATGGGGCTCAAACTCATGACCCTGAGATCGAGTTGCATGCTCTAGCGACCGAGCCAGGCAGACACCCCAGATTGAGACTTTTTAAATAGTCGTCACTGGCACTACCTTAATTCCATCAGACTCCAAATATTTGCTGAGTCCCAGTTCATCCAGGGCAGTAGTGTCAGGGGCTCCACCATTCCCAATAATGGGATTGGCCATGGTGAGAATCTGTCCCTTGTAGGCAGGGTCAGTAAGGGCTTCTGGGTACCTGAGTAAACACGTCAAAAAATTACCAACAAAAAAATGCACGTAACTACAAAACTACAACATACATACATGCTCTTAACTATTGAACCCTTGAAAATGACAGAACATGAGATTAAAATCCTGTAAACCTGCTTCTAGATTTTAGAAAATCTAGAAGATGAAAATGTATCCCATGATATGACTGATATGAAAAGACAAACTGATTTTTTTTTTTAATTTTCATTTGAGTATAGTTGACACACAGTGTTGCGTTAATTTTAGGCCTACAACATAGTAATTCAGCGTCTCTATGTGTTATGCTCTGCTCACAAGTGTAGCTACCATCTGTCATGACACAAGGCTATTACGGTATCACTGACCATATTCCCTATGTGGTACCCTTTATTCCTGTGACTTATTTATTCTATAACTGGAACTGTACTTTCCACTCTCCTTTACCCATTTTGCCCTTCCCCCACCCCTCTTTCTGGCAACTTTAGTTTGTTCTCTGTACTTGTGGGTCTGATTCTGCTTTTAAAACAAATGGACTCTTAAGTACTAAGGCATATTCTCATGTAATTTTCATTCCCTCAATTTCTTAAAATTTTTAATTCCTTACAATTTCCTTCACAGGGTCTTCATTGTTTTTTTAAATATTTTTTTTAAGTTTATTTATTTGAGAGAGAGAGAGAGAGAGAGAGATTGCATGCACACAAGCAGAGAAGGGGCAGAGAGAGAGAAACCCAAGCAGGTTCCACACTGTCAATGCAGAGCCCCACGTAGGGCTCGAACTCACGAATGGTGAGATCATGACTTGAGTCGAAACCAAGAGTCAGACGTTTAACCGACTGAGCCACCCAGACGCCCCATAGAGTCTTCATTTTTTAAATATTGTTCTATTTAAAGTTTGCAGATATCCTGAAGTTTCCACTTGTCTACCAGACCTGAGTCCAAACTAATATTTACTGTTAGGGCCAATATCACCAAAATATTAACTGTCAAAAATTTTTAAGTTTTTAAAAAAATATCATTTAGGAAACTGAAGAGAATCCTTATTACATCAATGGTGGCTGCATGGGTATATATGTTTATTAAAATTCACTGAACATATAAAATGAATGAGTTAATATCTATACCAGAATTAATAACATAAATGTAGTAGGTTTTTATTTTAAAGTCTGGAGAAAGGGAAAAATAAGGATACATGTATTCTATGAAAGAATTACTCAATGAAATTGATTTTTAACATAGCTTTAGAAAAAGGTATATCAACTTAGTTGATATAGAAAAAGGTATATCAACTTGGAGTTACTATCAACTTAGAAAAGAAAATCAACCCCACAAAAATTGACCTCAAGCACTTCTGACTTCTAAATCAAAAGACTCCAAACAACTAATTTAAAGTACTGATGTGGAATTAGGGAGGAATGCATTAGGTCTTTATTTTAAAATTAAAAACACATAAATTCTAGGGGCGCCTGGGTGGCTCAGTCGGTTAAGCGTCTGACTTCAGCTCAGGCCGTGATCTCACGGTTTGTGGGTTCGGGCCCCACGTCGGGCTCTGTGCCGACAGCTCAGAGCCTGGAGCCTGCTTTGGACTCTGTGTCTCCCTCTCTCTCTCTGCCCCTCCCCTTCCCTCTGTCTCTCTCTCAAAATAATAAATAAAAACACAATACTCTCGTTTTTATTATATATATATACATATATATATGCATATATATCACTCTTATTCTTAGTAGTAAGGAACATTATTCCAGTAAATACCAGGTGTTATCTATAACTATTCCATGCACTGGAATCTATTGCAAGTGTGGCCCCCTTCTCGCATTTTCACTTTCTGTAGAATGAGTTAAACCAAATCTTTCTTGTAGATTATTAGTGAAAATGAATGTAAGTGCTAAGGGGGACAGAATCAACAACCTTGAAACCAATACAGTTCAACACAGGAAGTAGTCAACATAAATTCTTCAACCCCATCCAGACAAGCTCCTCCCAGAACTACTTTTGTCAATAGAACACTTAGTCTTTCAGCTCAGCAAACCCTTAGGTGACTAGGTGCTCTCATACTTATCCACACCTCCATCAGCTAATTTCTCAGATGCCTTTCACCTGTCAGGAACTGCCAATTTTTTAGCCAAGGCTTACACACAATAAAAATGCATTTCTTGAAGATGAAAAACAAAATAACACCTTTAATTACCAACCACCTTACTGAGTGAGCCACACAATGAATGAAAACAACAGTTCTCAATGGAAAATAGGGTCCGTGGACTAATCTACTAATGAATGCTTTTTCTTACATCAGAAACATCTTTAATTAATTTAATTTTACTTCCCTTTCTTCTTTCTTTCCATAAAAGAACTGGCCATTCCCTTTAAACATATGCTTACAATACTCTCTCCAGTAAATGAATAAATACAGCTTGTCCTAGAGAACTGCAGCATTAGAAGCAAATTAATCCATCAGGTCCTGTTTGACTTTTGTGATGTGACAAGATTTATTACCCATAATCTATCACAGAGAAGAAAACTCTAGTGCCCTCCATCATTCTGATCTATATTAAACAGTTGTCTGTTGGCAGGTATATTAACACAGCTAGTAATTAGTGCTGTCGAAAAGCTTAAATAATTGCCTGGTGAAGCAAAACTTTGCAAACAGCTTTCATACACTGTAATTTAATGTTCTCACCAGTGGAACTATTTTAAAACCCATCTAATATTCTTTATTTCAAACGGAGAGCCAAGAGTTTAGAGAAGAATATATGTTAATAGTATAATGGAAGTTTGGCCAGTGGATAATCTCAATATCCATTAACTCAATGTGTCCGTGTCTTTATAAGGTTAACTGAATTTTCCCAAAGAATGTATTAAATATTCTATGCTATAGAAGTTTAGTCCACCGAGTCTCTAATGGAAACCTCTTGAAACCCTCTGGTCATATTTTTCAAAGAACTCATATGGTTTTTTTTAATCCCAACTATAAATTACTATCTAATCCAGCCCCCTCATTTTTGTATGTGGAAACTATGATTCAGAAAGGTTAAGGGGTTTTCTCAATATTGTATAACCAGTTGTCATTGAAGTTTAGACAAGAACTTCAGCCTCCTGGTTCCCAGAGGAACAAATATTTGTTGGCTAGATAAGAACAGCTACGTGATTTCTGTAGCAGCTCTTATCTTTGTTGCTGTATATCTATTAGCAGATCTTAAATACTAAGTTGGGTTTCAGTTGATAATTTTGAAAGTGTCAGATCTATGAACCTGCTCTCCTTTTGATTGCTTCAAGAAAATAAATGTACCTGTTATTTCACCTTTCTTATTACAGTGTGAATTTACATAGAATATCTAAAAACTGTCTCAGCTCCTTACAGTAGTTCATATTAGATGTGCAAATCTGACTCTTAACTTCACTGAAGGAATGGCACTAGAATGAGATACCCATCCTTTTCCTTGCTCCATACCTTTCCTTGCAGAAGCCACTTAGTAATCTAACAGAACCTGTCTCCTCGGACCCTAGTTTTCTAGAATTACTGTATTCCTTATTTCCAGGGTAATACCAGTGTCCATGTTCTCTTTCATTTACAGCAGCAGGGAGGAGTTTGTGTCTCTGCCTTCTTTCCGGGATGGCTAGACTAGACAACATACAGGCGCAGTGTGATGTCAGGACAATATGCAATCTTAGCACAATGTGATGATTTCAACCTACCACCATGAGTAAGATCATCTCGTTATTCCTCTGCATAAAGGAAGAATAAAACCTTGGCACACGAGCATTACTCACCCTGCTAGGCCAGTATTAAAAACCACTTCACCAGCAACAGAGGATGGATGGCCAAAGGAGTAGCCTTTCATCTTTGTTCCATCTTCCAGGACGATGTGTGCTGTCTGTGCCTAAAGGAACAGATTCACGAATCTTAGCAGAATACAAAACACGAGGCACATCTAGTTGAAAAATATCCAAAGATACAATACGCAAATGTATTAAATAAATGTACAGTACATTTGATGAAACCGTACTGCCTATATTTGGAGTTGCGCTCCTGTTCCTTGTCACTTTTCTTCAAACCTTCCTTCAAACCTCTTGTCACTGGAAGGTGTTTTATTTTGTTTTGCTTGAAAGAGGAACTGCAGCATGTTGATACATTGTATATTCTGAATCTACTTGTAGAGTTACTGACAATCCAAAAATATTTCAGTTGAGCTGAAATGCTATGTGTCTATCTTTTGCCCCCTTAATATTTCATAGCTATGCTCAAGTATAGCTTTAAGGGAAGTTCATGAGTTTGCAAAAACATTGCGTATTGTACCAGACAGCTCATCATCACTCTGAGGTTTAGAGCTAGAAGGAATCTTCAAGATTATCCATCAAATTGTGTTCCAGAGAACTCTTGTATTTGATTTCATGCTCCCAAGGCCTGTCCCTCCACACTAGCTTTATGGTCATAAAGAAGCTGAAACCTTATCACTCTATTAATACTGACACAGAAGCAAGCACTATGAAACATCTAAAAATAGATCACATTATATTTTTTAGTAGAGTTAATGATATCCATGTCTGGTTCTCTTTTTAGAGTCCAAGGAATTCTGAATTTGATAACTTCACCATGCTAATCTTTGAACTAGCTTCTGTAAATTCTTGGCTAAGAAGACAGACAATGAGGAAACTTATCTAAGAAGCAGACATTGGCCACTCTTCAAAAATACCCTAAATTCTATTGTTGAAACAATTTAGGTCAAATCTCAATTTCCATAAAATTCAGGGAAGAGAGAAATGTGTTAAACTGTACTTTGCAATTCAAAATATAGACTCTGTAAGAAACTACAGGACAAAATAAGTGAAACATGGTTTTAAAAAATAAGATGAGGAAAAACATCTCTGCAAGAATTGAGGAAATTTGATTAATTTTTAGCATAAATTTTTAAGATTGAAGATGGCATTATGCTTATATTTAAGAGTGTTTTTCTTAAGATATACACTGAAATACTTAAGGATAAAATAATTTCCTTCAAAATATTCAGGGGTTAGGGCAAATGGGTAGAGATATGAAACAAATTCAGCCATGAGTTGAAATTGATGAAGTAAGGGAGATCAGTGTGCAGGTCCTTCTGCAAAGATTAAGTGCGGCCATTAAAGAGAAACATGAATTCTCTACTTGATTTCTCTTACATTTTTAGGACTGGACTCATAGTGTCTAACCCTTTTGCACCCTGCCATCCACACCCACCCACTCCCACACACACACCAACCTGGTATATAGCTGAAACTCAGTAAGTGATTTCCAGACCTCTGTTACTACATTCCTCTAACTTTGCAACAGGCACTCAGTTATTCAAGTGCTAAAATGGAAAACCCTGATTATTTTTCTATAGAAGTCTTCTCTGTAGAAATACAATGTGTCTTTTAGGTACAAAGTCCACAAATCTCTGGCCATTGGAATGATGCTCTTTGTATAAAGTAGTGTTTGATCATCTTTAAACCAATATACCCTGTGCCTAAATATTATTTATGTGTGGGTATGCATACACACAAAATATTTGCAAGCAAAATATTTTAGTATTTCCTATTACAATTGATATGTTTGGGGCACCTTGGTGGCTCAGTCAGTTAAGCAGCTAACTCTTAATTTCAGCTCGGGTCATGATCTCACAGACCCTGGGATCAGGTCCCGCATGGGGCTCTGTGCTGACAGTATGGAGCCTGCTTGGGATTCTCTCTCTCTCTTTCTTTCTCTCTCTCTCTCTCTCTCTCTCTCTTCCCCCTCCCTCCCTCCCTCTCTTTTAAAATAAATAAATAAATATATTAACTTTAACAATATTTTTAAAAAAAGAATTTTCTTTAAAAAAAGATTATTTCTCTCTTCTCCTCTACCCCTCCCCTGCTCTCCCTCTCTTTTCCTCTCTCAATAAAATAAAATAAAATAAAATAAAATAAAATAAAATAGACATATTTAACGTATTTCTCTCAACCAGAAAGTTCTTGTTTTTAATTGGAGGTACTATGCATGGATTTAAAACACATATTTCTGAGAAATGTGGACAAAATGCTGTCTGCATATCTTATATGTGTTTCTGACTATGAGTGTGTGTGTGTGTGTGTGTGTGTGTGCCCATAGGCAAAGTTAGCCAAAAGAATTTTGTCCTTTACTTGGCGTAAAAATTACCTTTGAGATAAGTTTTTGTTTTATGTATAGTCTTGGAACCAGTGTTCGAGATCTCAAGCTTGACACTTTACCTTTGAATAGTTATTGTTTATCTTCTCAGCAACTAAACTAAAAAAGCTTTTGGAATTACTGAGCACAAAGGAAACCACAATGAGTAATTAACGTAATATGAGTGATAACAGGACTTCCATACAAGTTCTGGATTCTGCTTCTATACACAGGAAGTCAGCTTTGCATGTCACTTTTTCTAACAGCATGATTCTCTTCTCTCACATTTCATTTCAATTTGTCAACTATTGTTTGTTTACAACTCAAGACCCAGGTGGAGGATTTTAGGAAGTAAGAGTGCTAAAATTATTACAAGCTAATCAAATGTCTATGGTGATAGTTCTCAGTAGGGGTATTTTTAATGGGAAAATTTCCCACATATCTCTGACATATTTCACTAGGCGAAACTCTTTGGTCCAAGTAATGAAAATTCACTGTCAAAAAAAAAAGTCTTCTACTAAAAATATTTTCTGTTCTTCAGGAAGTCACGTGTAACCTACATGCTTTCACAAAATGGAAGGAGGGAAGCAAACATTTTCCTAAACGATATATAACTTTGATAGAACTTATAATAAACTTAGTTGGCAAAATGAGAGCCAACTACAAATTTCCACTGTTTTCTATACACCAGTTTATCTATCCTACTCTAAGTCCCACCTGCCTAAAATATCATCTCTGTTTTCATTTTTCTTTCTTTTCTCTTCTCATCTAAGAGTTTTAAATTTTCTGATCTCTAGGTTAGGCACCATCTAATTATTTTAAAGAAAGGTAAAAATTAACATAAGCAAATCCAACTCCTGCTAGCCTGTTCCTACAAATCTATTTGGTATTTTTCTTTCTCTCTCCACGGGACTGGTTTCCTACTTTGCTTTCAGTCTTTTAAAGATATATTTGAGGAGACATTTACTGTTGCCCGAAATAGTCCCTGAGATTCTGTTCAATATGTCTTTTTGATCCTTTAATTATATTTTTTGTTCTTTTTGGCAGCTTTTATAGATCTTCCAATCCTCTTTGTCACTACACATTACATTGTTACAAGGCTTCTGTTTATTGCCTATAGTACCCTTTATATTCCACTTAACTACATGGGCCTCTGATGAGTTTAAAATGATGAGTGCCAATTGACTTATCTATGAATTGATAGAGGAACTCTGAACAAAGAGCTATTATTTGGAATCCCCTCTTCTAGCTAATAGTTCCCCAAATGCTATTTCATTCCAATGAGTCCAAAAGAAATCACCTTGTTACCATTATAAGATATTTTAGTAGCCTCAGTCCTAGTAGAAAGATGTCCGTAGCCTAGAAATTAGATGGTAACATTAAGTGATAATTTAAGTGCTTACTGCCAGAGCACTTTAATACTTTGAATGCTAAAAGTACAAAGGAAACCTTATTGAAGAGAAGCCTATACACTCATAGAATGTCAGTAATAGTAACCAAGTATAAATAAATATGAATTCTACTAAGCAAATGACCTCTATCACAACATGGTCTCTGTGTGTTTAATAAAAATGTATATGCCAATAATACCATTTAGACATTCCGTTCAAAACGTCATCGAGCTCCTACCATGTGCCAAGTCCTATCCTAGTCTCTGGAAATACATGGACAAATGTCCCCAGGCATCCCCTCTAACAAAAGGAATAGATATGTGCATGAATGCACTTCTTTCTACAAAGAAGAAACCTCAAAAAGAATAGCATTGAAGCACCTAGAGATACAAAGATACATAAAATATCCTTTCCTTCAGAAAATGTCTCTTTAATACAAGAATTCACCCTTCCTTTTCCATCTATGCTTTAAGTAATAAAAATTAAAATTTTACAGAGGTGCCTGGGTGGTTCAGACAGTTAAGCATATGACTATTTTTTTATTTTGAATGTTTATTTATTTTTGAGAGAGAGACAGAGAAACAGAGCACAAGCAGGTGAGGGGCAGAGAGAGAGAGAGGGAGACACAGAATCCAAAGCAGGCTCTAGGCTCTGAGCTGTCAGCACAGAGCCTGATGCAGGGCTCCAACTCATGAACCTGAGCCAAAGTCAGACCTTAACCGACTGAGCCACCCACGTGCCCCAAGCATCTGAGTTGATTTTGGCTCAGGTCATGATCTCAGTTCATTTCGGCTCAGTTCATGAGATCCAGCCCTACTTTGGGTCCTGCACTGATGGCATGGAGCCTGCTTGAGATTCTTTCTTCCCTTTCTCTCTCTACCCTTCCTCCACTCTCTCTCTGTCTCTTGCTCACTTTCTCTCTCAAAATAAATAAATAAGCATTAAAAAAGTTAAAATTTTATGAAAGAAATTCATGTCAAAGTTTGAATTTAAAGTCCAAAATTTAAGGACTCCTTCAACTCTGTTCAAATGTCATCCATGCTCTTGGCGAGACCTACCTTTACCGTTCTATTTAAAATTACAGTATAGCCCCAGTGCTCTGTTTAGTCTTTCCTTCCTTTATAGCAGTCATTACCTCCTAACATATTATCCAGCATCTTATTTATTATCTACTTCATCCCACTAGAAAACAAACTTCATGTGGGCAGAGTATTAGGTCAGCTTCGTTCACTGGAAAGAAGTAGCCAACATCATTTAGTAGTTGATCTAAAGCCAACATCAGTGCCTGGCACAGAGTAGACAACTGTTTAATTTTTGTTGATGAATAAAGACTCACTGAGTATAAATCTGAAGAAAATAACATAATAAAATATTGGAAATCATTACCATTATCATCATTATTATTCAGTTTTTAGTTTGTTCAAGGTATGAAGTTAAAAATAAGAAAGTACTTGTTTTGAGTTGCCTTTTCAATATGCTTACCTAAGAATGCTTTTCTATAACACCTATAGTCTCATAATGTGGGGATATTCTATATGCTAACTAACTAGAATTTAAATAAAAACTTGAAACAAAAAAAAATAATGTGGAGATCTGGTGTTGGGAAAGAGATGTGAGTGGCATTGAGGGAAAAGAGGGTGAGGAAGGGAAAAGTCAGTGGCTAGTTATACCAGGATATGCATGCTGAGTATGTGGTATATAAGTGTACAAACCCATGTTGTGCTGAGTTAAGACAAATATCATGATAATTCAAAACAAAAGATCATTTGTATCAATTTACTAGGCATTTCACATGAAAGAGGCTGAAAGCGCTTGAACTACTTAACAAACTGTTTCATTCCCTATTTCACTTTGTAAATATAGACACAGAATGAGAAAACTCTCCTTACCTAGTATATTCTACAATATTGGTGGTATGGGAAGAAAATACTGTTTTATTCTATTTAACTTTAGGATAATTTATACAAGTGAATCTTGAAGAAAAATTATTTTATGTTTCTCATATTATTCTCAGATATTAAAATATGAATTTGCTGAAGCAAATTCAAGCAAAAGGTCTAAGGTGAACTCAAACGGATCAAAAGTTATTTTGAACACTGAAAACTATTTACTCCTTGATCACCAAAATTAGTTGAATAAACATGTATTATTATCCACCTTGCTCAATTAGAAATTGAAGTCTAACTTGCTCTTGCCTCTTTGTTAATCGTTGTAGAGCAATACAAGCAAGCAATAGATTCTAAAGCGAGTTGAATCTGACCCTGTTTGGTGGAATTGTGAAGGATTTTAGTTTGGTTTGCTCTCACTAGACATGGGAAACAACTATTATCCTTCCAAATGTGAATACTTATATGAGCATTAATTGCAGGTGGCTACTTTGGATTTTTCCATGTTTTTCTTTTTTCTTGTTGTTGTTGTTGACCTGGGGTGAACAAGTCTCAATTCTTTTCGCATGACTTTACAGTTCTTCATTTTCCTTTTTCCCCTCTTGGTCTTTAGCTAATATTCCAATAACTTTTCTTAGTAAAACCTTCATGAAAATTAAATTCCATGTGTGAAAGGATCCACTTAGTGGCTTAATTTTAACTGAGTACTCATTTTCATTATACTGTAATTCTTCATCACTAATTAAATGCATATGAAATTACAATAATATTCTTCAAATTTCAAGATCATAGCCAGCAAAAAAACTTAACTTTTAGTTTACTACCTAATTTTAGATTTAAGTACCTCAAAGTCAAATGACTAGTTAAATGTTGTTGTTACAAACTTTTACTTATGTTGACTCAACCAAATTCACAATAAATTTCTGAAATATAACAAAGAAGTTTTGGGTTTTATCTGTACAAATCTTCAGCTTAACAGTTAAGAGATATTTAAACTGCTTTAGTTAATCAAATGTAAATCAATCCTTTTTCTCCACTCAATGTCATTTATCAACCCAACTAAAGGTATAGTCCTTTAGCCTACTAAAGGTAACAAGGAGAGAAACTTTAGAACAAGGGACAGCAGAATAAGAAGCATCTATCTGGGACTCTCATTTCAATAAGGTCAGTCACATTGGGTTTGGCAAATGCTTAGATCACAGATTTTGAAAGACAAAATAACTATCCATTATAAATATATGAATACATATAGGCATTTCAGGATAAGAGTAGAGTATAATTTTCCATTCAACCAGGAGAGGAATTATTTTAAGTATAGAGAGGACAGACTTTAGGGAAAAAAATTCATAGACTATGGTCAATCACTTCCTCTACCCTGGCCCCATCCATTCCAGTCCATGCACAGCCATTAGGGACTGTTTAAAATTGTGCTCAGTGTAAGGGAAGGAGAGGTAATATAAATATAAATGAGGTTGGGTTGGAGAGAGAAATTTTGACCATCTCTCCCACCTTTCACCATTTGGCTTTCTCTTTCCCTCCCTATACCCTTCCTGGTAAAATATGGATTTCACTGTTTTTATTTATTTGTTTGTTTTGTTTCATTTTGTTTTGTTTTTGCTTTTTGTTCACTTAATTTGGGTTTGGGGTTTTGTAAATGTGAATAATTGTTGTGTGTTAAAGGTCGGTTCCACAGATGCCTTTGGAGACTCTGTCAGAAAACCAAGCCTTGAAGAGCCATCGTGATTCAGGTATGCCCAATTTCTCACCCTTATCCGTGCACTCTCTTTTTCCTATTTACCCAAATTCCACCACTTGTTAGAAACCCAAGCTTGATCATCTTTGTGCATTAACCAAACAAGCAATGGAAAACCTGTCCCTTCCCAAATTAAGGCTAAACAAAAATTGGCACTTATAATTTACTGTCCCATATCCAAGTATATGACTAATTTCCCCAATAAAATTATAGGCAATACCAGACAACATCAAGGATAGAGAGCCTGCCTTATCTGTCCAACATAGCATCACCAGCATATAATACAATGCCTGGCACATAGTGGATGATTGGAGAAACCATTTTATACCTCTCTGAATTCGTACCATGGCCCATGAAGTTAACTTTCAGAGACTTTGGAAAGGTCATTTAACCCTGAGTCTACAAGGGAGAATTAGAAGGAATGATTGATGATTTTGCGAAATGGAATTGAGCAAGACTTGCTCAGCCCTTCTTAAGTTTCTTTTCAAAAAAGCCTATTCTCAGTTGTACATCAAGGTGGGAAAGCTGCAGTTGTAAGTGAATATGTTTGACTCAGGGACTAGGAGGTTTGAGAAGTCTGGTTACAGATCTAGGCCCTGTTTTCTAAACAGCTTTAACAGTAATAAAGCTGATATTCAGACTGCTACCTGTTTGAATACTGTGTCTTATTTCTGTATTGATTCTAAATATAGAGGTTGAGAGAAGATATCATTATCACCCCTAAAACCTTACCAGTAGTAAATACCTAGCAAATACTGATCAGTTGAATGAATGAATGAATTAATGAATGAATGAAAAGCTATCACCTGGCAAAGATGCTACCTAGTTGTATTTTTGTTTCTCTGTAACATAATTGGCTTGCAAATCGCACTCCTGCTTTGCTCCAGTCATATTTTAACTATTCCTCTTAGGCACTGCTCACAAAGGTAAGAAGCAATGGGCAATGTACAGCTGTCTTTAATTCCATGTGATTTATTTCCTGGGAGACTAGTTAAGGGAATAAAGAACACCTGCCTTCATAGTATTTTTCTCTTCCATATTCTACCAACTAGAGATGTAAATGGGTATAGCAATTCCTCTTTATAAAGCCATTAAATCATAATTAAGCTTTATTCACACTTCAGTAAAATTACTTTAGTCAGATAATCTACTAACTCTTTAGCAGAGTACCACTAAATGATTAAATAATGAATTCAGTAAAACAGAAAAAAATGTAAGCATACACTCCCTTCTACACCCATCTTCCTATTGTTTCCTTTAATACTGAAAATTATAAACTTTAATACTGAAAATAATAAACATCTATTTTTTTCATTTTATACTTGATATATTTTTGCTTTAATTCACATTGTGAATTGTTATTTCATGTGTCTTATTTTTGTTGATCTCCTCTATAAAATGTAGATTTCTAATTCAAAATTTTTCTGGTAATGGTTGGTTTTACATGTCTTTCAGATCCAAAGATATTAAGTCTAATAGTAAGATGTTGGCGTTTCAGTGTCTCTCTCTTTGGCATCTTTTTCTAACATCCCTTGGGAGTAACAACTTTCAAATCACATCTGGTCTTACAGGCTAGATAATAAACTTACTTAAATAATTACTACTGCAATGAAAAATAATTCTGCCATTAATTAGAATGCGGAATGATGCAGCCACTATGGAAAATAGTATGGAAATTTTTCCAAAAAGTTCAAACTGGGCTACTATAAAATCCAGCAATCCTACTTCAGAATATTTACCCAAAGAATTGAAATCAGGATCTCAAAGAGATATTATTAGCACCTCATGTTCATTGCAGCATTATCCACAGTAGCCAAGATATGGAAGAAACCTAAGTATACATCAACAGATGAGTAGATAAAGAAAATGCAGCATATACATACAATGAAATATTAC
This sequence comes from Panthera tigris, assembly GCF_018350195.1. Classification (NCBI taxonomy): domain Eukaryota; kingdom Metazoa; phylum Chordata; class Mammalia; order Carnivora; family Felidae; genus Panthera; species Panthera tigris. Next base: position 193,815,301 of record NC_056667.1, on the reverse strand, counting down.
TCATCTTTAAAAAAAAGGAAGGAAATCCTGTCATAGATGGCAACATGGATAGACCTGGAGGAGAGTATGTTAAGTGAAATAAACCAGTCACAGAAAGACAAATACTGTATGATTCCACCTATACGAGATATTTGAAATAATCAAACCCAAAGAATCAGAAAGTCCCTTTTCAGCAGCTGGGGGAAGGGGGAAATGGGAGTTACTATTCAATAGACAAATGTTGAACAAAGTCTTAAATGTTTAAGATGAATAAGTTCTAATGATCTGCTGTACATTATCCCTAAAACTGTATTGTACAGTTAAAAATTTGTTAAGAGGCGCTTGGGTGGCTCAGTCAGTTAAGTGTCCAACTCTTGATTTTGGCTCAGGTCATGTTCTCAGGGTTGTGAGATCTAGCCTCACGTCGGGTTCTGCCCTGACAGTGAGGAGCCTCCTTAGGATTCTCTGTCTCTCCCTCTTTGTCTGCCCCTTCCCTGTTAGCACTCTCTCTCTCTCAAAATAAATAAATAAACATTAAAAAAAAATCTGTTAAGAGGATGGATCTCATATTTGGCACTCTAACTACAAAAAAATAATAAAATAAAATAAAATACTTCTACCACATCACATAGTATCTGATAATTCAAAATGACTATTAATAGCTCAGAGGTAGCCATCTATTTGCCTCTATAATTAATTCCACATTACATCATATTTTGTCACCACCCAAGAGAAAATCCTTGTCATCATTTTCTATTACCTCCCAATTGTTCCCCCTGCTTCCAAACTCTGCCTGCTTCTACCTGTCTCATGCAGTGCCCTTAAGGCTATCTTTCGTAAACATCTATTACATAGCACTAATCTTCAAACTCCGCAATAAACATTCAGAGTCCCCTCACCTGGCCCGTTCTCTATATGTAATCCCTTAGACTCCCCAACTCTCTAGACCTTTATGCACAAATGTCTTCCTCCCTGTCTGCTTACACCCTGCTTATCCTCCCTAGTCTTGCTCATGATATGCCCTCAAAGATCCAAGTCAGAATTAACCACTGATTTACCTGTGCTCTCACTGCATGCATGTGTACTGTTTGGATGTTACCTTTTGCTTTAATTGCTTAAGTTACTCTTCCACCCTGCCAGATCACGACTTCTTGGATGGAAAAACCCGATGCCTAATTCAATTTTGTATCCTCACAGAAATAGCTCACCACTGTTCACACAATAAGGTAGTCTCTACATACTTGGGGAATGCACAGAAATATGGGCCATTGTGTGATGTTAGGATGTTGTTCTCATGCTGGTATCATGAGTTTTCAAAACAATTCTTTGAGGCCCACTGGCTACTGTGTCTTGTCTGCTTTTTTTTTTTTTTCTTTTTTTACTTGGAATAAAGACAGATGTCCCCATAGGGATAGTTCGTGCTAAAGGTGGAAGATGAAAATAAAGAATGAGTTGGGACTCAAGAGCAACACTTGCCTCATAAGCATCCTTAGGTTTCAATACCAACTAGGTGTGTCATACAGCTAATGTCTTCAGAAGATTCTAGAAGATGCTTTCTAATCTTCATTCTTTGGGCTTCCTAATGGGTTGCTTCTATTATTAATATCAATCTTATGTTGAAATAAATCTACTCCTCCACTACTGGGGACAAGGACTAAAGTACATGCAGCATACACAGTCCAATTATTCTTTTTCCCTTTACTTGTCACTTAAAATTCTTGTCAAATTTTACTATATGTCATTAGCAAATTCATTTAATTCACTAATGCAGTTTCAAAATATTGCATTCCTATACCAAATCCCCAAATAGTTTACAACTAATAATCAGTCTGTTTTTATCCACCTCTGAAAAATACTAAGGCTGCCATATTTTTATTGATATTGTTGCAGACGTTACATTTAGTGCTAGTACATACTTGGCGCTCAATAACAATGTTAACTAATTTTGAGAATAATAACTAAAGATGACACATATACTTCAATTTTTCTCTACTTTGAGTCCATGTGTTAAAGTACCTCCCATTTTGTTTTCTTTCTATTATAATTCTGGAATAATCCTTATATTTGAAAAAATAAAGCATTAACATGCCTCAAGCATGCCGTATAGAAGTAGGTCAACCTGTCATGATCCTGTTTCTATCTTTTGGCCTTGCTTTAATGAAACCCTGTTAAGGCATAAACTGATGGCATATATAGTTATTTATGCTTATTAAAGTCTATATGCAATTGCACCAAAAAGTTGCATATATAGACTTGAATGATAAATGTCTACTGTTCTGAGAAAGACATCTTATTTCAAATAGAATTATGAAGCTATGTTGGAAAAATAGGATTTGGGAGCACATTGACATCACTGAGAACTCCACCTTGACCCCCTCCCGAAGGCCTCATTAATAATAGTTAACATGATGTGTTTGGCACTGTTTCTAAAGTTATCAATGTATTTTCTCATCTAATCCTCACAAAAAAAAAAAAAACAAACAATGAGGTAGGTAATGTTAAGATCTCCATTTTATAGAAGAGCTAACTGAGGCTTGGAGGGGTCAAGATCATTCCACTAGTAAATGAAAAAGCAGCGGTTTCTGAACGTAATCAGTGTGTTTTATAACCCACAACCTTCTACCATTTTATCACATCCCTCTGTTTAAAGCCAAGTAGAAAATTTCAGCTTAAACTGAGTTATGTATTACCCCTTTTTCTTTTTCTAAGCTTACTTCTATTTCTTCTTTCCAATTTTTTTAAATGGGGAAAAGACACAATTCAATTATGAACTCACTTGAATTTATTTTTGAGAGCTTTGTTTCAAAACTGCCTTGGATGAACCGCAACGCACCCAAGTCAACTAAGAATTAAGTCTGAAAATCTGTAAATCTTTAAACTGTCAAAGTGAAATGTCAAGACATCAGCTATATCCTGTAATCGCAGGAGAATACTTTGAGAACGTTTTACACTGAATTCCAGGCCCTTGAGTCCTCAAGTTCTCAAGACTGTTAGGACTATACATGCTGTAAACATGGAGATGCATCCCTTAGTCCCCCTTCACGAAGGACATGCTGCCCTGCTGCAAGGAGTGAGGTCAGTGGACAATCATCAGCTGTGAGATCCTTCAGGGTCTCCCTGAACTGCAGAGAGCTTCCTTGCAACATGCCCTGCATGGAGAGCCCCGTGGCCACACTGGTCACTGAGCCAGGCGGGGATTTGAAGGCCAAGGCCCAACACAGGAAACTCTGATGGGCAAGCGCTTTCTGTCAGGTTGACCTAGGCTTTGTCAAACCTGTATCACAGTTTACTTCTCTGCTCAACTCTTTCCCCTAATAAATATCTGGCTCCCTAAATACCATTTCAGTGTCTTCTTCTGGAGAACCTAACTCATTATAGACACTTAAGCCAAATGAGTCTAGATAAGAATTCAAAGGCTTTGGGGAGTCTCAAGAAATAAAGATCTACTTTTTCTGGGTTCTAGCCCAGAAACTACTAGATAACTATGAAACATTGCAAGACACCTGAATGGTTTCCTTTCTGCATGTATCCCTAAAATGTAAGAATTAGCCTAGATTTTGAGTGAATTTGACACTTGAAAACACTTAAAGTTCAGTCAAGTTTCTTAGGCCAAGGCTAATGGTACCCCTAAGTTGCTCAATGTCCAGGGCTGGACATTCACTTTTGGGGTGCCACTAAGCGCAAGTTCAACATGCAGCTGCCTAAAATAAAATTCATACACACATACATATACACATACACTTCCCTCAACCTTCTAAAGATCTCTTGATTAACCTTGAACCAATTGTGTCTGCAATTAATAACATTATCTCCACCTCTTCAAAGTTATATTTTTCTCCTATCCATGTAATTATGTTTACAAAACACACATATAAGCCCCACCTCACCAAAGGGTTTGTAGCCAATGTGGATAGCAAGAAATATGCATTAAAACTAGTTCATACTCATAGTTTGATTTCTTTTAGTGTGGAGCATACAAATATTGTGGTCTGGTGCCAGATAGATTATAAAATAAGTGGTCAAAATTATGTATCTTGGTGACTTTATATGATTTTGAAGGATAAAGACTGAAATTAGTAGTCCCCAAGTCCAATTAATACTAAATATTACTTTTGTCTGCAAATGTATAGGAGGAACATCCGTAAGAGTGTAGACTTTCCCACACATAATATCTCAATATGCTAAAATGGAATTTTCCTGTGTATATGTAATTACCCCATTTTTAATCTTTTATTTTACAATTGTATTTTTCTCTAAATTACATAAATCTCTCTTGTTTTAAGTTGATTTATTGATTTTGAGAGAAAGAGAGAAAGCCAGTGAGAGTAGGGGAGGGGCAGAGAAAGAGGGAGAGAGAGAATCCCAAGCAGGCTCCACACTCTCAGCACAAAGTCCTACACAGAGCTCAATTCCATGAAACAGTGAGATCATGACCTAAGCCGAAATCAAAAGCTGGACGCTTAACCGACTGAGCCACACAGGTGCCCCTGAATTACATAAATTTCTACATGATACTTACTCTTATATTACTTTTTAAATGGAACTTTTAATAAACTGCACAAACTCTGGGTGTCATGCTTTCTAATATTTATAAAACCTGAGGATTCTTTCACAAATTGTAGGTAATTTCTGATGAAAATACATTTTCGTGAGGGAGCTTGCATAGAAGTAGAAATTGCAACAAATTCTCTGTTTGTTGGTTTTTCTTCCAAGGAGTCTGATATTGTTGCTTTATCATATCATAAGATGTTTGGTTTTTGTTTTTTTAATGATCTCAAAACTGTGATTCTGTAAGCACATGTGACAGTTCCTCTGAACATTTCATCTCTTTAGGGCTTTTGATTTTTTCCTTAAAATCAAAATTCATTGCAAATCTACATTTAGGAGTCTATTTTGATTTCCTGGTAAGATGACCAAAATTTTATACCCTAATACTCTTCGTTTGAAATGTGGTTTAAAAGGGTTGATGATTCAAAGCATTTTCCAAGATAAGAACAATGCAACAACTGTTAATTCGAGTCACACAGCTAAATACTCCTTCAAAAAGGTTTGAAAATGTGTCCCTGGTGCTATGCTCAACTGATTTAGAGGGCTGAGGCATAGGAAGTAACAGTCAAAATTCAGGCATAATTTATAATTTAACCTATAAAAGTTTTAAAAGAGTCCAGTGTTCGTTGCTGTTGTAGGCTTTTCCTTTGTATTCAGTATCATGTTATTAAAAGTCATCCAGTCATTGTTCCTTAATCATTCCACATCCTAACATCATTCTGGGCTAATTTTGAAGATATTGGTCTTTTACTTTGAGGCATTTTTCTTTGGATCTATTAGTTTGAGACAGTGGAAACCAGTCAAAATGAGACGTTTCTTGAAGTCTAAAATTGCTAATGTTAAACACCTATCACATTAGATTTCTGCATACGTGAAGCTTACAAGACTATATGAGAAAAACAAATTGAAAACTGAAAAATAGCATGTTTTGTTATAATACATGACAATACTTTGGTTGAAGTGGAAGAAATATGTCAACTATAAATGGCATTGCCCTATTTGTAGAAATATTTGTAGAATTATTAATGGCTATATAAAGCAAAAATCCTTACTAATTCTTCACTTAAACAATCTGCTCTCAAAATGCAACCAAAAAAAGGAGAACAAAGGAGAGAAAAATATATATATTTCATTTTATGTCAAGACAAAGTTCATATATAAATGGGCTCTTGAGTAAGCCATAACATTACAGCAGGAGATATGATTTAGAGTATTCCAAAGCCAGGTTAAACAACTAACTATGGCTTCAAGTATATAAGTAGAATAAACAAAATGCCAAATTAAAAAAAAATCCATATGGTGTTTGGGCCTAATTAAAATTCTAACCAGATTTGCTACAGGTATATTTCACTTGATGTACAAAACAGGCATCCATGTGTCCTTGTGTTAACTCCAGCACTTACACATCCTTGAAATGGGAATAATTACATTGTTTCTTCTCCTGGGTGTGAGAACTTACCAGTAAAATATTCTGGACACAAAGCCTCAAGCTAATTTAGCAACAACTCCCATAAAAAATGTGAATATATAACATTATAGCTGCAATAATCCCCTTAAGCTAGTAATAGAAATGAAAATGATTTACTCTGGGAATCTGACTGTATTGCTTTAAATCATTTGTCTATGTAAATTATTTGTGTATCAAAAAAAGTAGGAGCCCCATGTGTTTATTTTCATTTTTACCAAAGCCTAGAGCCATATAACACATTTGATTTCTGGCTCACCTGATTATTTTACATCGATACTCATCCTCTCAAGAAATAAAATACACCTGAACCAAGCTTGGGAAAGGAAGAAGTTTAAAACTAGAATTTATTTCAATGTATTATTGCATAGATAATACGGTAAGAGTCAAAATCTTAAAGTGTTCTTTATTGGTAATTTAAATCTTATTTTTCATTCTTAGAGTTGTACTATCAAAATGTAGATACTTAAAATTCGGAATGAAGGCACAATTTCTATGTGTGGAATAGTTAATGAGACTTCTCTGCAGTTATGCCTACCACTTCAACAATTAAAAGTACTGTAACAGTGGTAATCAATCAATTACAACATCCTAAGTTAATATTAGGTTATCTGCCTTTGGTTAAACATAAGCCAATGTTGGTGGGGGGGGGGAATCACAAGGTTAATTTACTTGAACACTTCTCTGTTCTGGACATTTGTAAACAAATGAGTCAGATTCAAAAGTAATTTTTATTCTAGTTATGTTTCTCATTTTAAATAAAAATATAGCATTTAGAAAAATTCCATTACAAAATATGTTCATAAAATGTAGGTTTATTAACAAGCACCTTAACGAGCATCTTTTGTGTGGTAAAATTGTTCTGAATCCAGAAGGGGTTTCCAATATTGTAAGCTAATTTTTACTTTATGGTAATACATTAATATGCTTTTACATTTAGTTCTAAATCATAGATAAAACTTATTCAGTAAAAGTCTTAGTGATACATCCACCCTATTGATTGAAGTTAGAACTTTACGTTAGCCAATAATCTCCCTGTGAAATATAAGAGATTGATATGTTGCATTTAGTAAGTTCACAAAAAAAGAAAAAGAACAGAGGGGCCTTAAAAATATTCTTATGAGTTGAATTCATTTAGACCAAATGAAGAAAATCAAGTGTAAACCAGGAGTTTTGAGGAGTCCAAAACCGAGTTTGATGCTGGCTTTTGTAGCTTTCTTCCAATCCTTGGTCACTATAAATACCCTAGAAAATACTAGTCACATCAAGGACATTCGGTCTTACATAGCAAACTCCTGAAGCCTTGAAGTGGGGTCTGGCATGACCATTGCTTAAGAGATATTGAAAACTCTCTACTAAACCCCCAGCCTTTGGTACAAGTCAGAAATGTGAAGAAGGTTTAATGAAGATGGGAGGGCAAAGGAATGTTCTCTATTTCCACAATAACAGAACCTACATTCACTTCTACACCACAACTAATTCTGTTAAGCATGGTCAGGCGGAAACTCAAGTCTCCATCAGCCAGAAAAGGAAGCAGGAAGCCAAGACTAGTGCTATTTCTACAGACATTTCCCCCACCAGATTTCTTAGCTTCCTACCCAGGGTTGGGATGCGGATAAAGGAAATGAGGTGCCTATCGGGTAACATGGAAGGAGGCACACCATGGCCCTGCTAGTGATGGCCTCCTTCCATGGGGCACCTTTGGTGTCTCACTTGCCTTATCCTCATCTAAGCCCGGTTTGGTACAGCTTTTTCAACAGTTTTATGGCAAGAAGCTCAAAATGACAAGGCACTATTGATGACCAACAAATGAATCTATACTTTAGAAGGGGGGAGGGGATATAAAAAATAGAGTACATAAACAAAAATGTTTAAAAGGGAAGTTATCTCCTAATTAAAGAAATATTGTCCACTTAAAATATATAAAGTTGTTTATCACCCAGACTAATTCTTCAACTATTCATCTGGGATTGAAACATACTCTATTATTTTGGGGAACCTGTGTGGCTCAGTAGGTTAAGCATCCAACGTAGGCTCAGGTCCTAATCTCACGGTTTGTGGGTTCGAGCCCTGCGTCGGGCTCTGTGCTGACAGCTCAGAGCCTCAGCACAGAGCCTGGAGCCTGCTTCAGATTCTGTGTCTCCCATTCTCTCTGCTCCTCTCCCATTCACGGTCTGTCTCTCTCTCAAAAACAAACATTAAAAAAAGAATTTTTTAAGTAAAAAAAATTTACAAAAAGAAACTCTATTATTTCAAAAATTTGCATCATCAGGGATGAAGTCCAGCCCTAACACATATCTGTATGTAGTAAAAGTCTAATACAATAGTTATTCTTGACAGTGTATGATAACCCTATCCCTACCCCCATCTCTAATATGTACAAAGAGGTTCCAATATAATTACGAACCCGACTTCCTGGGAATGTCTTTAAAGCTACTACAATATAGCTAAATTATTCTAATTGTGGGACTTTTTGTAGTTGCCAATTTCTAATCAAATGACAATAGCTCCTCAAGATTGAGCTAAATAGGTAGTTTTATGTTGGAATCAGAATATAAAATCTTACAAAATGAAAACCATTGAAAGGGAATAATGACTCCTGCGGCTCAATTGTATCTGAAGTACCAGAGAGAAGGACACTTGGACTGTTAGGTTCCTGGCTTAATTGTAACACAGGTCACCATTTTTAAAAACAAGTGGATTAATATTAGAAGCGATACCTATTAAACACTTTTCTATTCATTGGGAACTTAACCTTTTCAATTTAATACATTTGATTTCCAAATTCATTTGCAAGTAAAAATAAAACTATTTAGTCTTGGTAACATTCCAAGACTTGTGAATTCAGAATTCTTTAATTTAGAAGTTTCTTGAAATCAGAGACTATCCACTTACCATCCATTTATTTCCACTTATTATTCTTCATATATATATTCCCAGGATAGAAGCTTTAAATAGGATATTAGAATGTACATCCTGACTTTTGGAATTGGATTCAAAATAGTGAAAAAAGATTATTTGCTTCATAGTTCTTGGTCTAATTTGCTATAAGCAATATCTTCATAGGGATATATTTAATATTAAGGCAAAGGTGAAAAAAACCATCATTATAAATATTTGAGTATTTTCATCAGACATCTTGTCATTGCAATAATTTGTAGTCCATGAAAAACATGAAGCAACTCTAATCTGTCTAAATCTTTCTACTAAAATATAGAGGACAGAATTTTTTTTAAGCATCCAGGGCTTGCTTTTACAGTATTTTGTAGATTTTTAATCACTGATCATGTGTGATGGTCCCACGATCTTTTGAGTAAGTCAAGAAGTGTTTCTACACTACAGATAACAAAATTTGGGTTCAAAGAGGATAAGTGAATTAACCAAGTTCAGAACATTGATAAATGGACAAGAGGGGCTAGAATCCAGACCTTTGTATTCCCCATCCAGTGTGTTTTCCATAACACAACTACAACAGGCTGAATGTAAATAAGGAGCACTGAACATTTTCAATTCTATATTGTCTATCCTTGATATCTAATTCCTTTGAATGTACAGCACCTTGAAATTCTTTCCTCTTCCCTGTAAGTGAAATACAGCTATGTCTATTAGCAAGGTACACTTTGTAAATATTGGCCACAAAACAAATATGCAAGGAAGGACCACATAAAAGTACAAGTGCGTCACTGCTGTCGTCAAACCCACTCTGTCACCAACGGGAGAAGAAAAGTGACCTCCTCAGACATTGAGAAGGCAACCAATTTATAGGGCAATGTTTATAGATCTGACCACAGGGTGTCCTCTACAATCCATTTACTAGCTATAACTAGCTATATTGCCACAAACCTTTAGTAACTATTCTCACTGCCCTTTACTGACCCTTATGTAACTACATCTTAGTAAATTTTGCTATCTTTTTTTTTTTTTAACATTTATTCACCTTTGAAAGAGAGAGAGAGACAGAGCATGAATGGAGGAGGGGCAGAGAGAGAGGGAGACACAGAATCTGAAGCAGGCTTCAGGCTCTGAGCTCTCAGCACAGAGCCCCAAGCGGGGCTCAAACCCACGAACTGTGAGATAATGACCTGAGCAAAGAGTGGCCGCTTAACCGACTGAGCCACCCAGGCGCCCCTAGTTTTGCTATCTTTAAAATATGATGTCCATTTGGGGCGCCTGGGTGGTTCAGTCGGTTAAGTGGCCCACTTCAGCTCGGGTCATGATCTTGCTGTCCGTGAGTTTGAGCCCCCCGTTGGGCTCTGTGCTGACAGCTCGGAGCCTGGAGCCTGCTTCTGTTTCTGTGTCTCCCTCTCTGTCTGCCCCTCCCCCATTTGCGCTCTCTCTCTGCCTTTCAAAAATGAATAAATGTTCGAAGAAATTTTTAAATATGATGTCCATCTAAAAAAGAGTAAAGTTGGATACAACGTTTTTTAACACTTATTTATTTTTGAGAGAAAGAGACAGAAAGAGCATGAGAGGGGGAGGGGCAGACAGAGAGGGAGAGCAAGGATTCTAAGCAGGCTCCATGTTGTCAGCACAGAGCCTGATGGGGGGCTCGAACTTAGAACTGTGAAACTAATAACCTTAGTCAGTTGGACGCTCAACTGACTAAGCCATCCAAGCACCCCTGGATATAACTTTTTAAGAGAGCAGAGTTTTAAAAGTGAAGGCAGGAAGAAAGATAGGTAGAGGAGTGTTTCAAAATAAGTGAATAAAACACAAGCCCCCTTGGACTGCTGTACAGAATTGTAATTTACTATCGTGAAGTTCAAGAACTTCTATTTCTCATGCCTGGCTTTCCTCCAAAACTCTGGCCAGTAATGATTGAGTGTGAGTAATGACTTTCACATCATGAAATGATGGCTTATTCCTGCCACAAATTTGTCATTCTTAGCTGTGAACTTTGGCAGACCTTTAAAACAGATCTGCCACCGTGAGCTAGAAGAACTACTTTCACTGTAGTCTATCCACATAATTAAATCATTTTGTTGTGGCTGTAGTTGTGGGCATATAGAGCACTTATTAAGATCACGGAGAACTGGCTTCTAATCTCAATCATATCTATGCTATTTTAAGTAGTCGTTCAATTTCTCCGTTTCTTGTGTTTGACGGAGATACGCCTATCCTTGCCTACCTGTTTTTGTAAGAAGAAAAAGATATTCCAAGCAACACAACTTTGTAGTCTTAGAAGACACATCTAACTGTAAATGGTATTATTTTCATTACTATCTGTTCTCTCTGCAGTGATATATGAGTACCCTTGAGATATTACCAACACTGAGCTAAAACCAATATTTGCTCTCAGAGTTTTTATCTAGTGACTGCATCTTTGATGATGGTTTAGAACATATCTCCTTTTTGGCTCTCTTGTTGCAATTAAGCCAAATCTAAGAAAATGGTTGTTTCTGGGTTTCTTTATTTAAAATGGTAGTTTCTGGTACTTTCTCCTGAGATCTTGTGTTCTGTCTCTCTCTCTGTCTCTCTCTCTGTCTCTCTCTCTCTCTCTCCTTCCCTCCCTCTCACTTTCTCCTTTCTTTCTCTCTCCCTCCCCCTCCTCACTCCTCACCTCTGTCTCTGTCTCCTTCTTCCTTTCCTTTTACTCCTTTCTTTCCCCACCCTGTCACCAGAGGCTACAAGTATCTACAGGCACCTCCTGGCCCTACAGATGTCACTCAGGGCTAAAATCCTATTCAAACCTGACTGGAGTAATCTAAGCAGTAGAAGCTGTGGAAGCTTTTGAAGGATTTTTAGGCAACCCAGTGAGTGTGCAAAGTAGTAGCAGAAAACACTCAAAACTATTAGAGCCTATTTTTACCTCAACAGATAGAGGTTGTTTTGTATTGTTTTGTTTTCTACCTCACTTTTTATAGCTCTTACTACTCAAAAAGCAATCTATTTAAAGCTACTGTGATCACTTAAACTTTATATTCACTAAAAGTGATTTTCATTGGCAAAGTTCCCATAGAGTAATTTCAGACTTCTCTGGTAATAAATGCCTTCATAAAATTATAGGAAGGAACAGAAGTTCCTGCTGGAATTTCATGATCCAATGGTGGGGGTGGGGAAGAACACTTAAGGTTCTCTTCCTGGACCTGCTCCTCAGTTATAGATACATTCATAGAGAGAAAATTGTCAGCTGCTAATTGTTTCAATGCCTTAATCTGCAAAATAAAAACAATAAATTTGGACTTCTAAAAGAAGGACTAAGCAGGAAAAGGAAAAAAAGGCAATGTCTACATTGTGATTAACAAATATCAGAATTATGTAGATATCCTTCCAATTTTTTTCCCTAAAAAATGACATTTCAGAAGAGAAAACTTTATAGTGGGCCAATGAAGAAGAGCTTACCACATTACTTACTATGATGTGGTTCATGAACATATAAGCAACCTCACTCTTGAACCAAATTGTGTGTGGTAGTGTCTGGGCACAGGCTGGGCACAGGGCACAGCCCTGATAGCATTTAAAAATAATTGCTTTCTAAGCAGAACGCTTACATGTTACATATTCACAGGGATTGTGACCTTTCTTTACGCTGGGTGCAAGTTGCCGTAATTTTACTCAGAGCAGTTGAAAAGGAACATTTACTAAACCAGTAGTTTCAACACTAAAGCCAAAACTAATAAATTAGCACTTCAGAATGGCACACAAATCTGTATTTGCTTCCTAAGTGACACCTTTGCCTCATGCTAAACTATACCCCCTACGACTTTATCAGAAATAAGAAGTAGGGGACTGTTACCTTGACAGAAAGGAGTCTGATGCCAGCTCTTGAAAATTTCCATTGATGGTGCGCAGGCGCATTGGTAAAGCCAAAACCAGTCTTCAGGGTCTTCACCACTTTGCAAGCTGTCAAAATCCTCGTCATTTTGAAGATGTTGATTTGTGACTAAAATTAAATAAAATTACCTATATTTATGAGAATTTTGTTAGAAGATTTTTTTTAATTAATGCGAAAGAAAGATGGGGGGTGCAGTCTGGTGTTTAAGGCTGACTGCACAGCAATCCTTGAATTTCCATTCATTCTGTCATTAAATATCTTCAGCCACTGCTCCTCCTTCTCTTAACCCCTCCTCCTGAGGTAATGTCCGGAGATGTTCCATGGACATGTAATACAAATTACAAAACATCAAACACTACCTTCTCCTGCTGAGATAATGCTAGTGTTGTAGAAAACCAGTCATCCATCAAAGGAACTGCTTATGCAGCTGAATAGAATGACCTAGCCACAGTGGATAACCTTAGGAATCTCACCCTAAAGAGCAATAACTTTATAATAATGCCAGAGATCAAAGGCTTTTACTGGTGTTAGATGTGATGCCTAGTTTGCCTCTAAAGAGATTTTGGATTCCCAAAGAAACCTGAAGAATTGCCATTTTCAGCTTAGAAAAAAGGATGGGTATGCAACCACATGTAGTAAAAATGACATCACAATAAACCTTTCTGCATAAATGTAGATTGTTCTTTTTTTTTGAGTTAATAAAGTAGTATATTACATTCTTACTATTGCATTGTTTTGTATTTTACATTTTATTTATTTTTTTTAACGTTTATTTATTTTTGAGACAGAGAGAGATAGAGCATGAACGGGGGAGGGTCAGAGAGAGAGGGAGACACAGAATCTGAAACAGGCTCCAGGCTCTGAGCTGTCAGCACAGAGCCCGACGCGGGGCTCGAACCCACGAACTGTGAGATCGTGACCTGAGCTGAAGTCGGACGCTTAGCCGACTGAGCCACCCAGGCGCCCCTGTATTTTACATTTTAAAACAATCGGTAATATTAACTAAGACGCAACCAGAGCAAAGTAGGCTATTTATATCTCTCTTAAGATTTGTAAGATTTATAAAGAGTGTCTGAAACAAGGGCAATCGTTGATTTTCACAGAAGAACTGGTCCTAAGCCAAGACTTTTTTTAGCTTTTAAAATGTTACATATAAAGTTCTCAAAACTTAAGCATTTGTGCTTCAACTAAGTCAAAATTGATTCATGTAACCCTTCAATCCCATGTTTAATCAGGCAGGCAAAGGCTCTTGTAGGCTTGTGGAAGCTGTCAGGTAAGTCATGTGTCTGTGTGGATCAGGAAACACTGTCTCATCATCTCTTGGTATCCTTGCAAAGGAGGCCAAGAAATGAAAGCTCCCTCCACATGCTTCCTGTAGTGGAAAAGATGACCCAGAATGGCACAGAGATTGTAAACTGCATGTACATAGGATGGGTGCTGGAAATGGGGGAGTGAGGATGACTTTATTTTTTAAAAAAAAGATACAAAGTTTAAGCTCAGTCTTCTGTCTTACTTAATGTATTTTGTATAAACATTTTCTGAAGCCAAAGTACTTCATGGTTTCTGGTGATAGAAAACTGAAAAAAATAGTCTCAATCTAGTGTATATAAGTAATTAATAAAATAAATAATGTTATGGTAGGATGTCCAAATGCAATGGAGAAAGAAAGACATAGAGAGAGAAGAGAGAAAGAAAGAAAGAAAGAAAGAAAGAAAGAAAGAAAGAAAGAAAGAAAAAGGGAAGAGAGAGAAGAAAAGAAAAGATAAAAGAAAAGAAAAGAAAAGAAAAGAAAAGAAAAGAAAAGAAAAGACTCCCTTGTGCATGTCCAGTAAAATTTAAGCCTAGGACTATGTGATCCTGAACTATGTTATCCTAAAGGATGCATAAGAGTTCACCAAATAGATGAAAGGGGTAAAAAAAACCAGAAAGAATGGCACAAGCAACAGCAGAGACACATGAAAATCATATGGTATATGGAAAAAAAAGTTGAAACAGTCTGATAAAAGCCTAGCTGCAGGTATAGGGTGGGGAAGTGAACAGGGATCAAAACATGGAAGACTTTGTGGGCCTTAAAATGGTTGATCTTAACCCATAATGTTCACAATAGTCATGGAAGTGTTTTGAACAAAGATGAAATGTGTGTGAAAGAAAGATCATGGAAAATGAATTAGAGGAGGCTGAAACTGGCGGAAGGAAAACTCTTAACTCTGACTACAAAAAACTTAGAATCAATACTTATTGGTTTAGTCTCATTCTAAATTAGGCCTCAGTCTCACCCTTTGTCTGTATGTCTGTCTCTCTATATCACCGTATATATATATATATATATACACACACATAGATATATATCTGTGTGTGTGTGTGTGTGTGTATATATATATATATATGCGTGTGTGTATATTTAATGAGGTTATTTTTCCCTAATTAGAAAAATCACATGTACTTACACTGGTTATGGAAATTTTTTGAAATGCAAAATAAATTTAAATCACTTGTAGTTGCATTACCCAGAGGTACTCATG
Organism: Panthera tigris; assembly: GCF_018350195.1. Classification (NCBI taxonomy): domain Eukaryota; kingdom Metazoa; phylum Chordata; class Mammalia; order Carnivora; family Felidae; genus Panthera; species Panthera tigris. The sequence continues at coordinate 193,800,012 of NC_056667.1, read as the reverse complement.
CAGTAAACATTGTAGTATATTTTCTCCCTTCTTTCCCTACACTTTGATTGAATATTACAGTCAGCATACTGAGGACTCCATGATTCGAACAAAGAAAAGACAGTAGTAAGTAGCTTCTTAACCTTTTATAACAGTTAACCAAAAGCATGATGAGCTAACCATGGTTTTCCAGAGAGATGTCTACAACTTTAGGATATAATTCCATGACTCTAGAGTCTAAAGAAAAATATAGGTCTGAGAGTTGTAATGGGCTTTCATTTGGGTCAGTAAAAGGCCCTGCATGTAGGCTATGGTCCATGTTTCCAGTCATCAAAATGAAAGAGAAAAGTCAGAAGATTTAGAAAATTTTGTTAAGTATTCTGAATTAGAGACTTAGAAAATCCATCCATCCTGGGGTGCCTGGGTGGCTCAGTGGGTTGAGCATCCAACTTCAGCTCAGGTCATGATCTCACAGTTCGTGGGTTCAAGCCCTGCATCGGCTCTGTGATGACAGCTCAGATCCTGGAGCTTGTTTCAGATTCTGTGTCTCCCTCTCTCTCTGCCCCTCCCCAGATCACTCTCTGTCTCTATCTCTCACAAAAATAAATAAACATTAAAAAATAAAAAAATTAAAAAAGAAGAAAATCCATCCATCCTGATTCTATAATCATCTGGGAATTGGAAAGACCAATAAATAAAATGACAAGTAATTTCAGATTGGAGTGTTCAAGAAAGACTTAAATCTACAACCAAACTGAAAAAAAAAAAAAAAAAAAAAGAGAGAAAAGACTGTTTGAGAGTTTACATCGGGATAGATCAAAGGAGATGGTAAGAGGTGATTGGTAGCAAACATTAAAGCCAGAGATAAAAAATTTAGTGGAAATATTATACTTTTATGAAAGACATTTTTTCAAAGCATTTCAAAAGAATGTATTTTTCAGGTTGGAATGAGTTTTTTGTCTCCCATAGCATTTACATGGTTCTCCCCTCACGTAAACTGTCTGCATGTAACTAAGCAGGGTGACAGGTATGGATGCATGAACACACAGCAGCCTGAGGAAATCTGTGCATTTGAAATAGATGCTGTATGAGCCAGGATACAAATCTTCTAATCTTATGAGTGATTCACTCAAAAAAGAAAAATTTTTTGGGGCGCCTGGGTGGCGCAGTCGGTTAAGCGTCCGACTTCAGCCAGGTCACGATCTCGCGGTCCGTGAGTTCGAGCCCCGCGTCAGGCTCTGGGCTGATGGCTCGGAGCCTGGAGCCTGTTTCCGATTCTGTGTCTCCCTCTCTCTCTGCCCCTCCCCCGTTCATGCTCTGTCTCTCTCTGTCCCAAAAAATAAATTAAAAACCGTTGAAAAAAAAAAAAAAAAAAAAAAGAAAAATTTTTTGTATAAATTTAACCCTTCTCTATCGATACATTTATCATAGTTTTCACTGTTTATAGTACTGAGCTACCTTCTCTTGCACAATCTCATATAGAAAATTAAAAATTATTAAAAACAAACTTTTTTTGATTTTGTTAGATTTTGACACTTGAACATTTTTATCTAATTCTGAGAAAGTATTTTATTTCTTCCATAAACTGAAAAATGTCATATATATATATATATATGCACACATACACATACACACACACACACATATATGTATATCTATACATACATATGTATAGATATACATATATATACACATACAGAGAGAGAGAGAACAGAGAGGGGAAGGGAGAGAGAAAAGTATCCGTAACTAGTATAATTATTTATCATTTCTTTTTAAAAAATTTTTTATGTTTATTTATTTCTAACAGAGAGAGAGATAGAGCATGAGCGGGGGAGGGGCAGAGAGAGAGGGAGACAGAATCTGAAACAGGCTCCAGGCTCTGATCTGTCAACACAGAGCCCGACGCAGGGCTCGAACTCACAGACCATGAGATCATGACCTGAGCCAAAGTCGGAAGCCGAAGTCGGTCTCTGAAGCCGACGCTCAACCGACTGAGCCACCCAGGAGCCCCTTTTATTTATCATTTCTTAAGAGGAATGGAAGCATTCAGACTTCCAAATCCCTAAGAGCACTTAATTTGATAAATGTGTCATTAAGATATCTGGTATTGAAAATGGTATTATATCAAATACTAAGTGATATTTATTTTCATTTAATATTTAAAAATTTTTTGAATATGAAAAAATAGATAATAGCTCATTCCTCTAATGTAACTTCTGTTAACATTTTAGCGTACCTTCTTCCAGCATTTATTCCTATGTACAGGTCATAGTTTTAAAGCTGTAATCAACTTGCATTATGCTTTGGTGAGGTAATATTATATTAAGAGTATATTCGATGTTATTACATGGTCTTTTAAAGCCTTAGTTGAGGGGCACCTGGGTGGCTCAATCAGTTAAGCGTCTGACTCTTGGTTTCGGCTCAGGTCATGATCTCGCATAAATTCGAACCCAGCATTGGGCTCTGTGCTGACAGGGTGGGACTTGCTTGGGATTCTCTCTCCCTCTCTCTCTGTCCCTCCCCTGCTCATGCTCTCTTTCTCTCTCAAAATAAATAAATAAACTTAAAAAAAAAACCTTAATTAAAAGAGCTATAAAATATTTGATTTCCATTGCTTCTAATGTTGTTACAAGGCATATCAATATTGCTATTTTTATCAATATTGACACATTTCTCCCCAAAGATAGTGTATCCATCTACACACAATTGCAGTATATGAGTGTCCCTCTCAATACACTCTGCCAACAATAGGCATTATCTTTCATTTGCTCATCTAAGAGCAGAAAACAATATTTTGTTTTTACTTTAATTTTAAACTACTAGTGAGGTCAAAAATTTCCGTGTGCTTTGTATAAGTACTATTTCTTATTTTGTACATTTTTCGTTCCCATTAATAAATTAATTAATATCAATGATCAAGAAAACTTCTTAAAAGGAAACATAAAGTAACACTGATCGACAGCCTATAATAGTATTTGTACTAATTTCAAATATTGTCTTCATTTGGATGATCTATTGACATAAACAAGGGGAGATCTGCTACAAAGTGAAAAAAAAAAAAAAATGAGACCCAGCTCATGCTAGAGAACAAAGGCCTCAAGTTTTGGAATATAGAGAAAATAATGGCGCTAGTAATTCCTTACTTAAAAAGTACAAAAACTGCCTATTGCCCTCTTGAAGTGTGTCTTGCTAGGTAATGAATCAAAAGCAATTCTAAGAAAATTATGCATGTATCAAAAAGTCTTTAAAAAAACAAGCATGCAGGAGGTGCTTCTAGAAAAATGATTGAGTAAATGAATGGATTCCTGTGGACTGAGTACCTGCCTGATCAATTATGATTATTTAAGCAGAAACAAAATTATGTCCATAAATATAAGAGGAAATAAGGATATTCAGGAATAGGGGAAAAGAACCATCAATTAAGAATAATACAAAATGCTGTGTTGAAGAGAGAAATTTAAGAGGCAAAGTATGTCTGCAGAGAAAACAAATTCAGAGTAAAGGAAGATGAAATAACACCCTCCAAAAGAGAAAGTTCTATTTTGTGTTTGAGTCGTGATTCCAGAAAGTAGAATATAAAAGGGAGAAATGATTATTATGTTTCAATTCTGATTTTTATTAGCCTAAAATAACCAGGAACACCATCACAAGTAAAGATATGGACAAAAAAGCCTATTCTTTCAAGGAAAGTGATGCAGATTTGTACCTGCATAGAAGGCATATACTTTTTCCCATCACAGAAATGAGAAAAAATTGATAGATAAAATAGTTTGGCCAGAGAGAAGCTTTATCAATAATGACCGTAGACAGATACTACGTTATTAGATGATGGAGTCTTTAAAAAATCAGATGGCTTTGGAAATCCAATCAAGTAAGACACATTCATTAAATCCAATTGGTACTTAGAGGGATAGACACTGAGGAACCAGTTTTCATGAATGTGTTTACCAATATAACATTTGATAACATAAATGTTGAAGTGATACAAAAGAAGTGCAAAATGAAGCTGGGAGACTGTAAAAATGGTGTCACACTTAAAATCCAAGGCACGTGGGATTTATAGACTCAGATAATAAAAAAGCTATCGTGTATGAGACCCCACTCGAGAGCACCTTAAAGAAAAGAGGTTAAGGGCGCCTGGGTGGCTCAGTCGGTTAAGCGTCCGACTTCAGCTCAGGTCACGATCTCTCGGTCCGTGAGTTCGAGCCCCGTGTCGGGCTCTGTGCTGACGGCTCAGAGCCTGGAGCCTGTTTCAGATTCTGTGTCTCCCTCTCTCTGACCCTCCCCCATTCATGCTTTGTCTCTCTCTGTCTCAAAAATAAATAAACGTTAAAAAAAATAAAAAAAAAAAAAAGAAAAGAGGTTAATCTATGGAAGCAGCATGTATTTATAAAGAATAAATCTTGTTATACTAATTTCTACCTTTAAGAAAAGAGACACAACTCCTAGACTAACTAGAAATGTTAGATGCAATCCACCTTCATTCAAGAGCATTGAGTACATATTCCAGACCAGGATTAGGTATATATACATCTGCTGGAGAACATGCATAAATGTAAGAGGACATAGTGAATTAGCCAGTGAACAAACCAAGCTTTTTATGTCTTTGTAGGATGAGAACAGAGTAGACAATACCTTAGAAAGTTGATTCAGAATTCACAGTGACCTTGGCAAATTTGAGACATAGTCAAATACAAACAGAGTAAAGTGCAAGCAAAGTGAGGACAAGTGTAAGTCAGTCCAAAAAGAGGGAGAAAAACAAACTGCAAATACAAACTATGGAGGAGTGATTATATATTATATATTATATGGAAATAGGCCAAAAAGCAGATGTAGCAGTCATAAAGCATAGCAGGCTGCCCAGAGTTAGTTATAGTAAGCTGTTATTATTAAAGCCATACATAACAGAATTTAGAGTGAAATTTAAGAAAAGAAGCTCAAAGTTCACTAGAAAGTTAAATATTAAATAACTTAAAATACTAAAAATGGAATTTTGACAGTAAGATGACTATTAAATGTAAGAGCATGTCATGCAGGGTTCCTAGTCAAAATTTTCCAACCTTCTTGAAAGTCCAAAAGAAAGGGCAATTATTGGGTAATAAATAAGAAAACTCCTACAATAGCAGTTAAAACACTGGAATTTATAACTATAATATATTAGTATATACCTATATCTATGTAGAAAGATATATACACCACTTGCTGTTCTGACAGTAAGTGTCAATATGTATTCAAATAAATCCATTTTAATGGCTCCAATGCTGATAAATATGATCCTGCCTGAAAGTCCATTATATTGGAATGACAAAAGTACTTTCCATTTGTGGATCACCTACTAAGTGCTGACCTAGGTACTTGGCGTGTATTATTTGCTAATCTTGAAAGCAATCTCTGCACTGAACATAGCTAACATTATCCCTATTTCACAGACAAGCTGGTGAGTGAGTCACAGACAGTTAAGTAGCTTGCTCAAGATCACACAGCTAATAAGCTGCAAAGCCAAGATCAAAACTCAGCTCTTAGCCAACGTCCATCCTCTCTCCAGCATGTCATTTATAACTAGGAAAAACAACATGAAATGAGTTGGAAAGGGTAGGCACATTAACATCCAATTTCATAGGAAGAATATATGATTGTAGAGGTAGCAATGCTCAGAGATACTATGGCATTACCTGAAATTAGTAAATGTAACTTCAGTAAAAATCAAATAATGAGGAAAATGTGTCCACAACTTCTCTGATTTATTATTATGTTTAACATGAAAATAACATACGAGGGGCACCTGGATGGCTCAGTTGGCTAAGCATCCGACTTCAGCTCAGGTCATGATCTCATGGTTTGTGAGTTCGAGCCCCATGACAGGCTCTGTGCTAGCAGGTGAGAGCCTGGAGCCTGTTTCAGAGTCTGTTTCACCTCTCTCTCTCTCTCTCTCTCTCTCTACCTTTCCCCCACTTGTGCTCTCTCTCTCTCTCTCAAAAATAAATAAATAAACTTAAAAAATTGCTAAATAATATAAAAAATGAAGAAGGTAACATGGAAGTAAAACCATGCAATTTTTGTTCTAGTAATCTACCTGGTGGAACCAATTGGCCAGGGAGCCACACTTCTAGCTGGCTAACTGATTAAGCTGTACTCACATAAAGTAGCAAGAGATATTTTACATTTTTCTATCTTACATCTTATTGCTTGCAGTTACTTATTCCAGAACTGGATAATTTAATGCCATTGAATTTTCATGATTGCTTATAAAAAAAAAATGAAGTCTAGAATTGCTAAAAGAATAATGAATTCAGGAAGTATTTACTGAACACTTTCCATGTATTAGACACTGTATATCAGGAAACAGCATTCTTTTATGCTGAAAGATGCTTCATGGGAAATTGAAAAAAAATTTTAAAGTATTGCCTAAATTCTCATCAAGCAGAATATAAAAAAGTATGTAGATAGATGGTTACAGATAGCTGAAAGGGATCCTTAAAATAATCTTTTCAATTCCTTTTTTTTATAGATATAAGAAATAAATATCTAAATAAGCCAGTCATCTCATGATTTTGACTTATTTAATACTAGAGCTAAAGCCTTTAGTAGAAATTGCTGTAAAAACGTATATTTTGAACAATTACTACATTTTAAATAAAAATAATTTTGTACATAATGGCACAATTTGTGAAACAAACTACATAAATTATATCAGTCAAGCTTTACACTTGATGTTGGCCTAACATTTCTTAAAATTTGGCCTAAACATGGCTGCAACATAAATTTTACACAATAAAACGACCAACTCATCAGGTAACTATTATTCTAAAGAGTGAAATATTTCTAAGGTAAAAAATTTAATTCATCATCAGCCCTTTTGCACAATAATTATCATTGCATCGAAATCATCTTCTAATGTGCTGAACAGAACAAACAGCTCTGACGGTCTTGTTTTCTTAACGTTTGTTGAGGGTAAACACAAATGATTTTGCAAGGCTCTAAAGAGCAAACTTGGCCATGAGGAGGGGTTATCCATGGTAATCCAGGTCATGTGCTAAGCAAGTATCGGACCCTCTTTAAATTAAACATTTTTGAGAATCACAAAGAAGCAAGTTGTGCAACATGTCTTGAAGTTACCGACTTCATGAAGTAAAAGACAGCAGATTACATTGGAATGACGTAGAAGACATTTTTTCTTTTTTGACTAAAAACAGGTCACCCACGCACATTCATACTCCACCCCCTTTTATGGTACATTTGTTGTATTAAAACTGATTTCTTCCCTGGCCTCCTATTTTCAGAGGAACTTGGTCCAGGAAGATGTATTCTGCCCTCCTGAACTACTGTCATAAATAATAAAGTTCCATCTTCCTAAAATATTATTGCAAATTCTCATGAATGGACCGTACAGCTACTTCTTCCTCCAGATTAGGAGACTTGTGAGTTGAATCATTGAAAGGGTGTCTTTTTTTTTTTTATTTTATTGAGGTTAAATTTTTTTTGGTGAAAATAATGCTCTAGAGGGGAAAAAAAGAAAAACAAGAAGGAAGTGGACAATGGAAGGAAGAAGAGGAGGATAAAGAAAAAGAAGCCAACATCCTGATCCTTGAATTCTACAGAGAAACTGCCAACTTGGATTTCAACTCCTGACACTCCCTGGGGTGTTGAAGAATTAAATGTTTTATTCTGGTATTGTTTATTGGATGTCACTTATTTTTAACTTATACTTGACTGCATCGAAATCATCCTCAGCTGATAGGAAGAGGAAAATAAGTAATGTTGTTGCTAACTGAACTCAGATTAGGAAACTGATTATTTCAAGAGAACATTCTTGAAAACTCTGTGGACCAAAAAAGCAGATAGAGCATTCGAAAGTTGAGAACTGGGAGAAAGTTTCAAAAGTTTATTTTTAAAAGTTAATTGACTGGGATTAGAAACTGAAGCCAAATAGCAATAATAAAAATCCTACAAAAAGAGTGATTAGATATATTATGAAAAGATAAATGAAAAAGATAAGGTTTTATATTGGAAAAAGTATATTATATGTTAGTTACTCTGGATGGTACACCAATATGTAACTTGGAAAAAAAGAGAGTTGTCAGGTCAGAATAATATTTGTACTAAATATGGTAACCATATTCCTTAAATTATTAAAGACCTTGACTCAAAAGTTACTTGTGAAAATATCTATTTTTCTACCATTAATTAATAGGATTGATTAGTACTTGATTAATTAATCAATATTTCCCTACCATAAAAAAATAAAGATAGATACAAGGCCCTTGGGGACATAGGATAGTTATAAAATATTGTTATTCCCAACACAAACCAAAGATTCTCTCAAAAGTGTATGTTTCTTCTCCAAATTCACAAATAGAATTATATATCCTCTAGATAAATTTGTTATGTGATAAACTTTTAAATAAAAGACAGATCTTTTATTAGGACATGATTTTTTTCTTATATTTATATTCATATAAGTTTCAAAAACTTAAAACCTGAAAGTTTACTGAAACCTTCAACTAAGGTCTTTCAGGAGTGTAGTTTAATTTCCCCATTCATGTGGCGATCAGAGTGCCTATATGATCTAATGATCATTCTGTGACACTGAAAAAAGAACTGCTAGGGTATGTGCCTCCCATTTCTTTCCATTTTTAATACAGGGGGTAAGAAAAACAGGACACTTCTTTACTGTGAAGGTATCCCAATTCTTATCTCGATAATGTTTAAAAGCACGTTGAAATACCACAGCGTACTGAGAAAACAGTACTCAAATCTGAAAATAAACATTTTTAATAATCTAAAATTAAAGTCCTGAATTGTCTGCATTTTTTTTTTTTTTTGGTAAATTATCACTGCAGCTAACTCTCTGCTTTAGAGACCAGAATCAATTTCAATGAAAATCAGCCTTTTAAAGAAAACATTCTTTTTAAAAATGTTTGCATTTACATAAAAGTTGTCTATAACACTAACTGACAAAAACATCGGCAAATACGTCCATCGAACACCATCAATTTTTTGTAACTGCTAATTTCAGTCCTTGGAGTTTATAAGTAGAGTCCTTGGCTCAGCTTCTAGGCAACCATGATGATGTGAAACAGGTATGATAACAAGCCAAGATGACTCTTGAACACTGAAGGTAGGACATCCAGCTATTTCACAATGATAGTATAAGAAATCAAGGAATAGTCCTATGCATATACAAAACAAAAGAAAAGAAATTAACACTGAAGTTCAAGCCTGACTCCTGGCAGAGACTAGAGCCACTCAATGGGAGGCTCCAGTTCTGCTGTGATGTTTCTTTCCCACCCTTCCCACTGGCTAGAATCAAAAGTGTCTTGGTACTCCCCATCTCTGCTACTTGTTCCTCTTAGGTTCCTCATCCTGCCACACAAATTTCACCCAAGAAAATACTTAAAACATGACAGAAGGAGTACAGGGAACAAGAAAAGAGAGAAGTAAAAGGAGGACTGTCCAATTACAAAACAATACATTTAAAATATGTAAACAGATTTCACAGTGGCTTGACACCCTGCCTGCAGCGTCAAAGGCCACATAACTTCTGCCTACTGAGGTTTTCTCCTTATAAAATAGAGTTGATAAAGAAAATTAGGAGGAATAATTAACAAAACGGATTGTGAATCATTTAGCCAAAGTAAGATGATGCGATATTTACCCGATGAAGAAATTTGAGGGCAAATTAATGGCAATTTGTCCATATCCTGTTAACCCTTCAAAGCCATGTGAAATCATACTTCCTTTATGAATTTTATGTATATCTTATGTGTATTATAAACTGCTTCACATACTCTTATTTCATACTCTGAAACAGCTACACACTGCTTATTGACTATAATGCAAAGCTAGAAAGACAATATATATACTTTCCACAGCTTTAGACTCTTTATGCCTCATTCATGTTGTGAGATCCTAAGTTAGTTTCTTTGGTGTCTTAGTTTTCTATCAACAAGTTGGAAATAGTATCAGTGGTGACCACCCATCGGTCACATATGACCTATGTCATAATTAATTCTAATTCCTTTTTTCAACACTTATTGGCGACATTTTATGTGCCAAGCATGGTGCTAAGTCCTGGAGTAGAAATAAGATTTGACCCCCAAAAGCTCACTCATAAAAAGTCTTTTCAAGAGTTTATTGTTTTAGGTTTATTCTTTAAGAGACACGACATAGGGGAAGGGAGGGGAAAATAAGATAAAAACACTGAGGCAGGCAAACCATAAGAGAAACTTAAATACAGAGAACAAACTGAGGGTTGCTGGAGGGGAGGTTCAGGGGATGTGTTAAATGGGTGATGGGCATTAAGGAGGACACTTTTTGGGATGAACACTGGGTGTTATAAGAGATGAATCACTGGGTTCTACTCCTGAAGCCATGACAACATTGTATGTTAACTAACCTGATTTAAATTAAAAGGTAATAAAAATATATTTTAAAAAATAAAATAAAAGAGACATAACATACATTTTCTACTCTGAAGATCAAATAATAAAGAATAACAAAAGGAACTAAAGGCTTAAGAAACTCAAGACCCTCAAGACCCAAGTATAATAGGCCAAATCAATATTCCTCTCCAACATCTCTCCCAAGATGAAATGGGATCACCTGTTAATGAACTTTACCAAGTGGAAAGCCCTCATGTCATCTTTCATATCCCAAAGGAGTTGACCCACACCCTTAAGAGACACTTCGGCTCCGACCTCTCAAGGGAATAAAAAGAATCACACCTTTCACCTGCCAATTTTGGCTAAAGGACGTAGTGATCAACACTGAAAAAATTAACTAGAGTGAAATTGTAAATATCCACTGCATGTATGGCTACAAAAACAAGGTATAAATCATGAAACCTCACATTAATTTCTTTAAAAACACAAATGCATTATGAAAACACATGAAAGATAAAATTCATGATAAAATGCATTTTAAGTGAATTTAGATTAATATTGAATCCTATAAACACATAAGGCATAATATAAAAGACAGCTAGATTTAAAACAAATAAAGCCTCAAACACTCATGAAATTATAAATTTCTAGCTACCCTCACACCCAATAGGAAGACCAAAATATAATGACTATATCTCAGAGAGAAAAGTAAAGGCTCAGACCAAAGTTATATTAAAGTTACAAAAATTTAAAAAGTTAGGAATAATAAAATTTCTTAACAACTCCTCATCACAATCCAATGAATTGCTCAGCTCACCACTGTTCCTTCTTTTCCAAATCTTGAGTACGAGCAGCTAAGAAAAGATGAAAATTAATATCAAAGCAAACAAACTTTTGACTTTGCAAGCTTATACACAGGATGGCTGGAAACAGGATTGCCATGTCCAGGCCCCAGTTAGCAAAGTCCTTTTTTAAGGAGATTAATCTTTCTCTTCAGGCTTGAAAACCCTGTGCTATTGTCTGGGAAAATAACTACTCCACTACCTTGACACTGGACTCCGTGTTTCTTCCAGACATAAGATAAGACACTTTTCCTTATCTTCTCTGAGGAAAAGACATAGCTCCAAAGTCCAGGAGACAGGTCATATTCTCATACCAATAGAATTAGAGGCCTTGCCAGATCACCTGATTTAAAAATAGTATGGAGATGAAAAAAAAAGTTCTTGACACTTCAATAAAAAAAATTCTCCAAATTAACATATTTCTTCAGTAAATACATGTCCTAAATATCTTGACAAATTTCAAATGAAATATGACAAACATTCTTTTACACACTTAATGTATTACACTTCAGATTAGCACACACACTTTGGGTTAACCAGCAGAAATACGTTCCAAATTTTATTTGCAGTTATATTTCAAGTATGATGTAATTTTTTACTTCAAGGGCTATTGACACACTCAAACTAGCATAAGGGAAATTCTCATTGAAGCCAACTAAAAATAATTTATGGCTATAAAAATATTCTAAATATTTAAAATCATTCAAACATGTAATATTTACACATATGAGTGATATATAAAGAGTTAAGTAAAATGTTATACAGAATGTTTCCCTAGAAGGACTCAAAGCATCCTGAATAATCTTCCTTTTATGTGTTTCAAGGCTTAGCAATCAACAAAACTGGAATTTTTAATACTAAACATATAAACTGCTCTTCCAATGAGGATGAAAAATATAGCTGTGTTTATGAAAGTCAACTAGAAATCCCAGAATGGAGCTCTGACATGAATTCATCCTATCACAGCAGCTAAGTTATTTAACATATATTTGTCTGCATCATTTTCTTATAAGGAAATTGAGAAAGATTAATGATCATGAAAAAAAGAGATCACCCTAAAGGTGTATCTCATCAAACATTCTATGTGCAGAGGACGAATATTTGCAGTAATATATTTCAGAACGAAGCTTCTAGTTTTACAAACCTACTGATGTGGATTTATCCCCAAAATATTTTCCATAACTCCTAGCAAGTGTGTAACATGCTAATCTAGTCAAGAAGTAAAGGACAATTCTTTCCCTAGATCTGTCAGCAACCCATTCTATTGTTAATCCATCTATTAACCTTTCTATATCCCAGTTTCTCTAAAAACTGGCCAAGTCAATGCCATGTAAATGACAGAGGTGTGTAAGAGTTAATGAGAGAATATATATCAAGCTCTATGCTCTCAGAAGACAGCACCAAAGGACACCAATTTGATTAAACATCAAATGCCCTTATGTTGATAGCCTTAGTAGAATTGTTAAGGGAAAACTGGTGGAAAAATGAGTGTTTCCTGATCCCCTGGTTTTGTATGTCGAATTTGTTCATCATGTATCCATTTTTTTTAACATTTATTCATTTTTGAGAGACAGAGAGAGACAGGGCGCAAGCAGGGGTAGGGCAGAGAGAGAGGAAGACACAGGATCCGAAGCAGGCACAGGCTCTGAGCTGTCAGCACAGAGCCCAACACGGGGCTCAAATTCAATACCCATGAGATCATGACCTGAGCTGAAGTTGGACACTTAACAGACTGAGCCACCCAGGAGCCCCCATCACATATCCATTTACGTATTCATTCATTCAGCAAGTTGAGTATCTACTACTATATACCAGATTACTGTGTTAGGCAATGGTGAAATGAACTGACATGGTTCCAAATCTCATGATACTTCATAGGAGGTGCTGAACAAATATGAATTGGGGCTTTCACTGTATTAAGACAGCAGTAATCAATAATACAATACATGATTACAAATTATATTACAATGTATAATTACAACTCTGCAGGGAAAATAAAATCGGGTATTCATCCAGCAAATAATAGTGGGTAACACAATTTAGATTGGATGGTTAGGGACAGTCTCTTTGAGGAAGGATATTAAGATGAGATGTGAATGATACATATCAATTAAATGGATAATGTGGGAGAAAAAGCATTCCAGGCAGAGGGGACGCCATGCGTGAAGGCTTTGAGTTGGGAATTGACAATGTTTTCCAGTAACTAATTGGTGGAGCAAAAGGATGGTGAACAAGTAGTGAATATGACCAGGTGAAATCTGAGAGATTGTCAGACTCCAGATCCTAGAGGCCTTGGTAGGACCTGTTGGGATATATACTTGTCATTCATAGTACAGTAGGAAGCCAATGAATGATTTTAACATTCCAAAATAAATGCTATACACCGGGTGGCTTAAACAACAAACATTTATTTCTCAATTCTGGAGGCTGGGAATTCTAAGATCAGGGTGCCAGTATATTTGGGCTCTAGTAAGAGCCCTCTTCCCAGTCTCCTTACATTTAGAGAGAGAGAAAGCAACCTCTTTCATGTCATTTCATATAAGGGCACTAATCCTATCATGAGAGCTCTATGCTCGCAACCTAATTACCTCCTAAGGGTCCCATCTCCAAACACCATCACACTGGAGATTAGGGTTTCAACATACAAACTGCGGGGAGGGTCATAAACAGTCTATAGCACATGGAAAGTGAAATTATTTTATGTTATAAAAATTGATGACTGTATAAAGAATGCATTGCATGTGAGGTGAGTCCATGTAAGAAGCTAACTGTGGTAGACCTGTTTGGGTGTCCTTCCCAGATCCCCTTTACCAGGTCAGCATACTCATCTCCCAGCCACTGTGAGGGTTGACTGCTAATCAGTCATACCTGACACCTTTTGCAGAGACTTGCCCTGGCTGATGAATGTTGCCTTCTCCATTTTAGGGTCATGAAAGGCCAAACTTCTTTCCCTCAAGAACAGACAACTTTGCCATGTGGCTTGTGCTCCAGAGCTCTCCCCATGTGGATCAAGCCAAAGCTAGAATTTACTTAAAACTATACATTTAATTTTATTTAAGGGGTGGAGGGAGAAGTCAAATCTGAGTAGATCAAAAAGTGAATGGAACGTAAAAAAGTGGAAACGATATGGGAAAAGAACACAGTTAAGTTAAGTAACAGAAGCTGGTTGAGAATGTAGAGCAAATGATGGGCTTTATTTGTTGGGTGTTTTGTTGGTTGGTTGGTTGGTTGGGTTGGTCATTTGGTTGGTTGGCTTTTTAGACGGAAGATGACCAGGGCATATTTGATGAAAGGAAAGAATAAATTTGTATGAGAGAAAGAGTATATCCAAAAAGTGGAGCCTTTGAGAAACAGAGTCAGGATGAAATATAGAGAACACGGAGAAGGACTGGCTCATGATAGGAGGAGTGAGGTTTCTATCCGTGTATTAGAAGAGTAGTAGGAGTAGATGTTTAAAACATCCCTTCTCTTGTTGATTTGGTAGTATGAAGATGAGAGCAAGGCCCATTTCCACTTTATAATGAAGAAAGGTATATAGTTTTCAACTGAAGATGGGAAAGTTTAAAATAACTCCTATGAAGAGTCAGATCATACTCCCATTAGAGAACCATAGCGAGAGCCAGGAGTACTGGATTCCCATTTGATCATGAATTTATAATGATACCAGAGTGTCCACGTATGTGGTTTTCTCCCTTGTGTTTGAACACAAGGGTGTGGCATAAAGGTGCAGGATTGTTCACTCAAGGCTTGAGGTTTTCCAGGCCAGTTAGAAAGAAACAGGAGTGTGGAAGTTAAGGATATCTCCAAAGAAAGAATTATAATGGCATACTCTAAGCTAGAGAAAGAAGGTTGCTCAAGAAACAGTTAACTGTGGGACTACGTGAGTATATGAAGTCAAAGAATAAGGAAGGGGCCAGGGGCAGAGGGATATTTGAATTTTGGAGGTGGTGTAATTTCTGGTAGAGAGAGGTCTAAATGTGCCCAAGGAGTTGGTGGCTGAAGTCAATGCTGAGTCGAGGGGGGATTGGTTTGCTAAAATTGGTTTACATCATACCATGTGGTTCATGAAACCTAGCATTCTATGGTCAAAAAACAGCTGGCAAATAACACAAATTCTCTTTACAAAAATAATTAACCATTGTTACATTGGAAAGCGATCTGAATGAGTAAATTGTGTTAAGTAAAACACAAAGATTTTCCCATTTTTTTTCCCTTTGAAGAAACCTAGAACTTCCTATCTCAGAAATACTGGTTTGAATAAAATTCTAAGAACATTTTTTTTTTGTTTTGCTTTGCAGGGGGTAATAGTCCTAATGTGGCCTTGGACTTCTCTAAGTCAGCACCACTGATCAATCAGCATTTCACTGATTGCTTCATTCCCCTTCTCTACATAAGAGGGGGAAAAAGCCCTTGCAAAACGTGTTTGTTCTGCTTGTTATTCTGGACAAAGCCGATAACGAGTTGCAGCTGCTGTACACAGAGTACTGCTTGCCGAGGCCATTGCTTTAACTTATAGATAGAAGTAGAGCAGCCAGAGATGTGCCTCAGGCTGAAGCGGCTGCTGTAAATAGGACAGCACTCACCAGCTACAGTATATGTGTTCCATTAGCCAACAATTTGTTCTGTGAGGACAGTTTGATTGGCCAGGCAAGGGACTCAAAAGGAGAGATTTTTAAATATCACGACTCAGCTGAAAGAGTTCTTCTGTGTTCTAACCTGAGGAATTTGCTCTGTCAATCTCAATAAAGATGCTTGCAATAGTAGGTGAGGCAGACGCTGAAGGCATGTGTCCCTCTGGACACAGTGCACCCCTGATGATTAGTCTTGGGGCTGTGCCTCAGGCCTCACAATTCCTAGTGCAGAATCTCCTTGCAGATCCAGCCCTTCATCCAAATGAGTTTTGTTCTTCTTTTCCCGTGTAACTAATGACTGTGAGTCAAAAAGTTGTGAGGTCAGCTATTTGCCCTTGACCAGTAAATAGGTGTTTAAACTGACCTAATAGCACCATTTGTCTATTATTTGTGATTTCATTTTCTATTTTATCCTAGATTATTTACTAGGACATGAGGAGAACAATGGTTAACAATTAGATAGGTTAACCCAAAGACAGATTTCTGGAATGGAGAGATAAAACATTAGGATTCTTAGGCCTTGCTTGGAAAGATTTGCAAATAAGCCACTGTCTGCGTGACCTTCAGCAAGTTGCTTTAACTCTTCCAGTCTTGGTTTCTTCATAAAGTGGGAGTAAGAAAACCTGCTATGGAGGATTGTTGAGAGAATTTAAGTGGAGTAAGTTCTGTAAAATGTCTGGCACTGGTGAGTAAAGGATTCTATGGGTCACTCATAATGTGAGTATGAACTGGCTAGTCACTTACAGTACAATTTGTCACTATATGGTAAAATGTAAACTAAGCATATCCCATGGCAATTAACATTTCTCATTGTGTAATTCAGAGCAATACTAAAACACACGCAAAATAATAGAGAGAGAGAGAAAGAGAGAGAGAGAGAGAGAGATTCATTGCAGCAGAAATGAACCAGTGGAAATAATATTTAAATGTGTTAACATTCTTTTTCCTTCTGAGATTTTCTTTACTGACCTTCACCACATGCACACTCCATTTGCTTTGGGGTAGTTTAGGATTATTACAGCAGGAATACAAAGAGAAAGAAAAAGTTAATATTTATCTTCTGGCATTCCAATGGTATTTTGCAGTAAGACAACAGTCCTAAAAAATAAGATGTATTTTAAAATCCTTTAAACTCCATTAATTTATCAGACCTCACCTAGAGGACTCAGATCACTTAGCACTCTTTCATATTACCAATGGACCAACCCTTCCCGCTATAATTTACTGGGTATTGAGGTGGAAAGAGGAAATGGCACAGAAGAAACACACAGCCTACCACTTCTAGGCTGAACGTGGTGGGAAGAACACAGAAGGGCAGGGGAAACCAGGAGGTCAGATCCAGATCCCTCAATCCCAGTCCCACCCAGTCCCCTCATCCAGGACCACTCTTCAAGAAGCGAAGTCATGGAGCACAAATGACAGTGGCAGGTCAACAGATGCATGCACATCAGGAGGAGCTCTTGGTATTCCAGGCCTGGCAACTGGAAACCCAGAATCACCCAGGACCATCCTCACTGTGGCAGCACAGAGGTTTTAAAGTACCAGAGGAATTACGAGGCCAAGGGTTGAGAGGAAAAGATTGCTGCAAGCGGATCATTTTAAACAAGAGACAAGTCGTTAAAGCCAGTATTACCCCCAAAGGGCAGGTGGAACATAACACCACAGCAGGGACCAGCGCAGAGAGCAGACCAACCCAGCCCCGCTGCAGATATCAAGGACCCAGAAGACTCATCGATCCAGGCACCCTTCCTGTCTCTACCATCAAATCATATAAGCCAGATACCAGATGTCACCTTGAAGAGGAATAAACAGGCAGAACTTGGAAAAAGCTGAGCATCTACATAGATCAACCAAGCAAGGACAGATCTACCTAAAAGGGACATTTGGGGACCGTCTGGGTGGCTCAGCCAGTTAAGCATCCAACTTAGGCTCAGGTTGTGATCTCGTAGTTTGTGAGTTCAAGCCCCACATCAGGCTCCTGCTGTCAGCCCAGAACCCACTTTGGATCCTCTGCCCCATGTCTCTCTGCCCTTTCCCTGCTCATTCTCTCTCTCTCTCTCTCTCTCTCTCTCTCTCTCTCTCTCTCCCCTCTCTCTGTCTCTCTCTGTCTCTCTCTCTTTCTCAAAAATTTAAAAAAAATTTTTTTTAAAGTATTTGTATTGCAGCGTTGGGCTCAAGGTAATGTCTACCAGCTCATACTAAAGTTTAACTGTTGTTTTCTTTTACAGAGAGCACATGAGCAGGAGAGAGGGGCGGTGGGGGGGGGAGAGGGAGAGAGAGAAAGAGAGAGAGAGAGAGAGAGAGAGAGAGAGAGAGAGAGAGAGAATCTCAAGAAAATCCCATGCTTAGCATAGACCCCAAGGCAGAGCTCGTTCCCATGACCCTGTGATCATGACCTGAGCCAAAATCAAGAATCCAACACTCAACTGACTGAGCCACCCAGGCACCCCTAAAGTTTAATTTTTATCAGGTGAAATAGATCAGATTAGTTGTAAATAAAAGAAAATTAAGCTACATTTTCTTTGCATATCTGAGCTTTCTGTGAGTAATACCAAACCTTGCTTAAAATAATCAGTAGAGATATGACTGAACAAAGCACAATATACCAATTCTATGGAATATTTTGCAGCTGATTAAAAGACTAAAGTAGATTTCTACATACAAAGGGTAAGAGCAAACACTGACACAGCATTTACTCCGAGTATTGGCTTTGTTCTAAATGCTTCACATGTGTTAACCCATTTCATCCTCCAAAAATCCTGTGAGGCAGGTTCTTTGTTATTCTCATTTTATGTATGAGAAAACTGAGGCACAAAGTTAAGTTGTCTTCTCAGGCTTCCCATACAAATTAATGATGAAATCTAGACAGAAATATCTCTAAGGCAGGGGCGCCTGGGTGGCTCAATAGGTTAAGCGTCCAACTTCAGCTCAGCTCATGATCTTGCAGTGCATGAGTTCGAGCCCAGTGTTGGGCTTTGTGCTGACAGTTCAGAGCCTGGAGCCTGCTTTGAGTTCTATGTCTCCCTCTCTCTGCCTCGCCCCCACTCATGCTCTGTCTGTCTCTCTCTCTCTCTCTCTTAAAAATAAACACTAGAAAGAAAGAAAGAAAGAAAGAAAGAAAGAAAGAAAGAAAGAAAGATCTCTAAGGCACCCTGGTGGGTGAGAAAGGCAACATAGAATATTACATATAGTATAACACTAATACACACATGTACACAAACCAACACTATCCAATTTTATCTATAAATGACGGGAAGAGGTTTGAGAGGATATGATCAAATTAATTATAATATTCTCCTCAGGCAGCAGGAAGAGGTTTTCCATAGGGAGGAATGTTGTCAAATATTTTAGCCTTATCTGTAATGTTTTAATTTTTCATATTCACAATACAGCAATGCACTACTCATGTTGCTAAAAATTGATAATATAGATGATATAAAAATGGGGGTCTGAGAGTATGGTGATAAGTAATATTTTTTTTTTACTTTTCTATTTTATCTGCAATATGCTAATATCATAGAAAATTATTTTTAAAATGCAAGAAGTATTAGATATGTTGGAAGTTAATAAATTGCACATTGTTTATCCCAGCATCCCCACTGGATATCAGTGGACTGATTTTTAATCATGCAATAGTAATTAAATAGGAATCAATGGCATTCTTTCAAGAACACTAACACAAACAAAAAGTTACTCAAGATAAGATAATTTCTATTGAAAAATAAAAGAACAAAAAGTAAATTACTGAAATTAAAATACACATATTTATTTAAATATCTAAGGATATTTCATTTTAATATACTGAATACATTCAACCACTATAAAATTGTTTTCCTCATTTTTTTCAAAAACCAGTTGAACCTTCACTCTAGGCTATACTGTACAATTTGTAATATACAAGAGTAGACCATTTCAAATGTGATATCATTATGTATGTATGTGCATAAATATGGAAAGAAACAAGGATACAGGATGTATTATAATAGGAAATAGAGGCCTCTGTAAAGTTTATAATGGCCTTTAAAACTTGAATAGCATATTGGGACAAGACAGGAAATCTGAAAATGGAGCCTTATTAATTTGAAAGATAATTTCATCATATAATTATACAAGCTCCATTCTTATTTCAAATCTTGCCACAAACTAACAAAAATGGCTGGCATAGAAAAGATTGTGAATTATATTGCCCACCCCAAAGCCAGGAGGATCAAAGCACCTGTATTCTACAGGAAGACAAGCCATTGCTGAGGTATCGTTCTTCCCACCTGGAAAGATTAGTAGTACCAGAGAGTAGTGTGGAAGCGGAAAAGTAGTGCATTTTGTAGGGTAACAGACTGCTTTAGCCTCTGTGCAAGGCCAGATTTAGCACAAACATATCATCTGTCAACAGTACCTGATGAATCACATCACCACTGATGCTAAAAGAATAAAATTTTCATATAAAAGGACACACTGTTCAGGGAAATGCGGTCGCTGACTACACACCAGTGGTATAAGACATTCACCTGGGAATCAGGGTATCATATCTGATTGAGACTAGAATTTAAGAGCAGCTGAATATTGCTGCTGTAACGCCTAGTGAACACTCAGGCAGAGCAGTACTCAGTGTTTCAGAGGGCTGCTTTGGCCAGTGTTAGTTATGTTATTTACGTGTGGCACCACTGCAGGAGGATGGCAGTTCCATGCTAGAGCAAACTCACCATCCTGTACACACAGCCTTTACTAACCCCATGCCTATTACCCTAGCCAGATTGAATTAGGCAGTTATTCCCTCCAGAACTCACAGTAAACACAAAAGAAGTATGCGTATATTCACACGGAAAGAATTTTGCCAGTTACAAGTGCTTTTCTTCCCCTTCCCTTATCACCAGCTCTTCTGACCACTCAGTTGGTTTGAAAATTAACCCCCTTAGCAATGTACTGTAAGTGAACCTGGTGGTGATTTGAGGCAATAGAAATCCAAAACTGATAATTCATCTTTAGACAATATGTGGTACACCTCTGTAGCTTATCAGCATTTCAAAGTACAAGAGTTTAAGAAATTCCTATTAAAATGCATCTGGTATCACTAAGGAAGGGAATGGTGAACTTTATATCTTTCTGGGTTTCTGGTGTTCACGAATATGATGTAAAGTCATCACTAACTTTCAACTGCTGATATTTCTACCACTTGGAACAGTGAAATCACCTGTTAGTAATACATGGGCTTTTTTCTGTTCACATTTATTCATCCTGTACTATTTAACTTTAGTTTTAGAAGTAATCTAAAAATTATTCAAAGTTCCCATTCAATAATTCATTCTCATGTTCTTTATTCCTTACTCTCATTTCCCTCTTAATGGATACAAGATCCATCAGGCAATTTAAATTCTTCTCTAGAAAGGTATTATAACAGTAGATACCCACAGTTAGTATTTATAGTTCCAGTGACCTTTGAAGACCTACTGGTTTATTTTGGGTTGCCAATCCACTGGGTTTATATCTAAAGAATCACAAAGCACTATTTAATCAGGAGGATTTGTTTTAACTATCCAGAAAAAAAGCTTTGTGATTACTAGAAACTAGAGAGCTAATTTTCTTTCAAATTTAAAAACTGTATGTAATTTTTTAATCCTATACACATAAAATCCTTTTGTGGGACATTAGTTTCCATGTAATGTATTCAAGATGGGTTTAGATTAACATGTGTGTGACCAGTTTGAAATAGACTCAAATTGGAAATGGCAGTATAATGTCCACTTTTAAAATGTTAAATATGAAGTTACAGATCTGGGTTTGAATCTCTAAATATGTTTTCTCATCTGAAAAATGAAAAATCATAATAGCACCTTTCTCATCACACCTGTTTTAGATGTTTTGCTACAGATGGATAGCAAGCTGATTTGGGGGAACAGGGGTTAAACCGCAGTTGCATTCATCTTTACCCAATAAGGAGGAAGTTTCAATGTCATTGAAGAATGGAGAAGGAAAAAGGGAAGAGAGACTGGACTTTTTTTTAATTTAAGTGCATGCAGTAAAAAAAGAGAAAGTGTTATAGGGGGGATAATATTTTTGAAATATTAACTGATACATATCCTACCTTCCTCACTGACTCAAACAACTGCATTCCCTACTTCCAGGAGAGGATGAATATAGCAAAGAACTAAAACATCATTCCTCAGCTTTGATATCCAAAGCTTGGTGGTAGCTGGGAGCAGAATCTGGAAAGCCAGGCTTTCAGGCACTATTGTGAGAAAACGGACTTGTGGGTTCCAATGAGCCAGAGCTTAAAAGTGACTCAGCATAGCATTTATAGTATAAAACTGGAGCAGGGATAAAACATGAGGTGTGCCAACACTAAAAGGTAGACAGAGCCTTTAATGGGAGGTAGGTGGGGAAGGGAAAAAGGAGATGAACCAGGTGAGAGTCTTACAGGGGTTGGGCAGACTGTCCCATGCTGATATGGGTAGATGCCAGACCCACTCTCTACCTACCTGCCCACCCCACTATGATTAAACTTCCAGAATAGAGGAGCAATTAAAACACCCCTGGCAGGGAAACAAATGCTTTGTTTCTCAAAGCATAGCCAGGGAACACTGTAAGCTCTTAAGAAAATCCCTCATTCAGCCTGGCACCAAAGCAACATGGCACAAGGGCCACCACGATGGCTGGGCAAAGCTCTAGACATATGGCCAAAAGAAGCCTCCTACAAAACCAGAGTCCACTCTCTGCATGGAAAGCAGCCACGAGTTCTGGAGCATCCTCTAAGGAAAAATAGGGACGTACACAGAGGGCCTGTGGCCTGAAGAGAGCCAAAACTGGATCTCTAGACCAGAGGCTCAGCCAGGTCCAGTATATCAGCACCAGATGCTGCACAGTAGGTTCACGTGCTAGAAGAGGCCTGCTATATATAGGTGGAAGGCAGCAAGGACCAGGGAAGACCCAAGAAGCAAGACACTCCTCTGTTAATGCCAGGATGCCTTATAAGCCACATGTCAAGTTAGATCATTTCTAGAGATAGAAATGAAGGAGGGACCAGAAAGATAACCTCAGAATTGTACTGAATAAATTAGAAGTAACTGAACTAAGTTGAGGTGCCAAGAATAACAGTAAATACAGGCTTGAGCTAAGTTAGTTTCAGTAATAGATAAATAAACAATCCTGGTGCACCTGGATGGCTCAATTGGTTGAGTGTCCGACTCTTGATTTTGGCTCAGGTCATGATCTCACGGTTCATGAGTTCAAGCCCCACATCAAGCTCTGCACTGACAGCGCAGAGTCTGCTTGGGATTCCCTCTCTCTCCCTCTCTCTACCCCTCCCCTGCTCGCATGCTCTTTCTCTCTCTCTCTCTCTCTCCCAAAAGAAAGAAAGAAACTTAAAAAAAGAAAAATAAACAGTCCATTCTGTACACATGAGTTATGACTGTAAATTTTAAACCCACTACAGTGTCTTATCAATTATATATTCCTATGTAAAGCAGATCCACTGAGACCTCTTGGAAACGTACTGCCTGTTTCTTCTAAGACACTTTCAAGTTAACAAAAGCATGTAATCGATGCTATGTGCTGAGGTCAATAACTGCCACAGTGGAACAATCCCAGAAATGTACAAATCTGACCTACAGCAATATATATTAACAGTTTTTGGTAATTGTTACAAGAGTGGACAGTCATTTATCTTTCAGTAATGAGTTTGCATTCGGCAGAAGAAAAATGAAGTGATTATGCATGGTCCCTCCTCCTTCAAAGGTGCCCTTCATCCCTTTCCCAGCACAAGTGAAGGGGAACACCAGAAGGGAGCAGCGTCTCCATCAGTCACCGCAGGGCTGGCCATGCACCTAAGCAATGTGTGCTTCTGTAGGCAGCCCCTCCACAGGCAGCCTTTTTGCCTTTGAAACATTGCTGATTTCCCCACAGCTGTCTGATAGTAGCAGCCGAGGGTTAACTCATCAGAACATGTGGCACGGACATCCAACACGGCTCTATCAGTCATATTACACTTGGACTAATCAAGGAGCAGTCAACAAAGGGCAGCTAAGGACACTGGCTTGATTCGACAGTTCACTGTCTGATTAAACCAGGCACAGAGCATTTTCGCAGTTGGTTTCCCTATTCCCCAACGGCTTTCCTTTGAAGAAAAGGAGGAACAAAGGATCATTTTTGATTACTCTGAAATGAACTTGTTCCTATGGTCTTTATTAATGATCATTTGATTGAGTCCCCTTGGTAAGCCACTGTCTGGTGCATTATCCCTCAGGTGCCTCATCCAAGAAGCCTCTAAATTGCAAAGCTAGGAAATACTCCAAATGATTCCTTTACAGAAAATAGACAAATTTGTATTGTTTTGGAAATCCAGATACACAGCTCATTACCATTGCTTTCAGCTTTATGAAACTAGACACGCACAGCTTCCATTGGTAAGGCTATGTCTTAGGAATCTTACTCTTCATACAGGTTGTAACTGAGAACACAGACTCAGGCGTCTAACTGCCTGGTTCAGATCCTCGATTCACATTCACTAAATGTGTGAACTTGAGAAAACTGCCTACTTAACTTCTCTGTGCCTCAATTTCTAATCTGTATGATTGGAATAATGGTATTGCTTATCTCATAGGTCATAATGAGAATTAAATAAGTGATTACAGATAAAATGCTTACAATACTATCTAGCCTGTAAGTGTCATAGAAGGGTTAGCTACATATTTATCATTGTTGTTATTGCTATTTCAAGACACTCTACCCATGAGCAGTTTTTATTTGCCCAAACCTCTGCCCTAAATTTAAGCCTTTGAAAAACCAAAAACGTTTTTCATCCTTAGGGTCTTCTTTGAGACCAGGAGACTCCATCTATTTAAGGTAGTGCAAGGACAATGATGGCAGGCCTTGCCAGACGCTAGTTCCCTGTCCTTGGTGGTCATGCCACCCTCCAGAAAAATCTTACACCTGAAAGGTGACTTTCCTCCCTTCCCAGCATTGGTCTTCCCTATCTTTCCCAACTTCACTGGTCACTCATTCTTATAGTGTTGTCCACTTTAGCTTGACCATAACTGAGATTAGTTCTTGCAGGACCATTTTCTCGAAGACCTTTGTAACCTAGAAGACCAGTTGAACCATGGCCAAAGAGTGTGATCTTCAAGGCTAAGTACTGAGTGTGTCTTATCAAAACAAAATAAGAATGAGCTTCCGAGTTGGTGGACACGTGGAGAGTGGCACACTCAGAGAGGACAGGGAAGCTTCCGGTTCCTTCCCACATACCTTTCCTTATGCTGCTCTTCTGTCCAGCTATTGCTTCATATTCTTCAGCTGCTGCTACACAATCGCGTGAACTTTCCCTAGGGCGGGCTGGCACCCAGCTGTAGTCTCTGGGGATCGGCAGCGAACGTTCCTGGATGCGGAACACCCAGCCATTGCTCGGTGAGACCCTTCCACAGAGGGTCAGAATGGGTCAAAGCCGCAGTCCCTCAGAAGTGAGGGGTCCAGGAAACAGCCACATCTGAGATAAAACTCAGGAGGGGGGATTCCGCCTGGCAACCTGACAGTGTAAAAGTGGGGAGTGGACAGAAGCCAGAGACAAAATAAAAACAAAACCATAAAATCATCCTATTTGGACTGTGGCTGAGGCCTGTGTCAGGTTGATAGAGTTGCTTACCAGGTATAAGACACCACGGATAAGAACCTTTTAATTAGTACCAAACTCGCTGATTTCTTTAGAAATAGCTATCTCCGGGGCGCTTGGATGGCTCAGTCGGTTGGGCGTCCGACTTCAGCTCAGGTCACGATCTCGCAGTCCGCGGGTTCCAGCCCCGTGTCGGGCTCTGGGCTGATGGCTCAGAGCCTGGATCCTGCTTCCGATTCTGTGTTTCCCTCTCTCTCTGCCCCTCCCCCATTCATGCTGTGTCTCTCTCTGTTTCAAAAATAAATAGACGTTAAAAAAAAAAAAATCAAAAAAATTAAAAAAAAAAAAAAAAAGAAATAGCTATCTCCTAAATCAAAGTTTGAAATGAATAGCTTCAAACTAAATTTAAGCAATTTAATTTCATTTTTATGGCACAATAATATTTACAAAATTACTCATTCACACCCAATAACACTAAATAGTATATGAAGATCTACATCTCTCAGGGACATAATATCAAGCAATTTTATTGAACAGAACAATTCAGAATTCTGAGCATCGTCACAGAAACCACTATGTGACAATCTAAAGCATCTAGCTTTCTGGACCTGGCAAACTTGAACTTCAAAAGCCAAACACAATTCTTACCTATTGTTTGTGCACAAGTCCCTTCATGGCACCTGCCTAGTCCTACCAGGAAACAGTGGAAAGGCAGAAAAGCCTACACCTACTTCAGTTTTACATAAGGCTATTTCAAAACAAGAAAATTCTTGTTGATTCAGAATTTGGGATCACTACGTAGAAACTCATTCATTTAGCATTTTATCAGTTTCTCTTTTCATTCTCCAAAACAATTTTTGATCTAATACTTTCCAAGTAACACATTCCCCTTCCAAATGACTCTAAGGTCAAAGACTAATTAACCTTTTCTCTTTAAGTTTGGCAACGATCCAGGCCTTGTTGCCTTATTTTCAAGTTTGGAGCCACCTTATAACTCTACAAAATTAATTACCCCTTCCCTTAAAAGGCCTCATAATTCTTTGTGATCTAGTTGAGACTAATGAAATGCTTAAACTTTCACTCCTGGGGCCCTAAATGAAAACCATGTACAGAAATGTAGTATTCATCAGAGAGCTAACTAATTTTTTTAATTAATTTTTATTTTTTAATGTTTATTTTTGAGAGACAGAGAGAGAGAGAGAGAGAGAGAGAGAGAGAGAGAGCACGTGAGCGGGGGAGGGTCAGAGAGAGAGGGAGACAGAATCTGAAGCAGGCTCCAGGCTCTGAGTTGTCAGCACAGAGCCCAATAGGGGGCTCAAATCCACAAACTGCGATATCATGACCTGAGCAGAAGTCGGACGCTTAACCGACTGAGCCACCCAGGTGCCCCCAAGCTAACTAATTAAGATTACCAGAAAACTGCAGAATTGTCAGAGTTAACCAAACCCTGCACCTTTGAAAGAGATCATCATGTACATGAACCGGTCAGAAATCCTTGCTCTCCTCGCTGACTTAGGAAGCTTGAGTTGCTAATTTAATACACATTAAGATGTACATTTTTCTAGCAATTAAATAGGGAAAATTATAGTCAGGGTCTCCATCTCACAAGAACAATGGAGTCTAGAAAGCCAGGTACAGCACAAAAGAACTGAAAAACAGGGTTATGGCAATCTCTTCGTGCTTAAATCTTAACATTCGGGACATCCCACAGCATGGGTATCATATCAAGGCCAAACTTACAATCTTGTTCCTCAATGCTTCTTGGTAGTGGGTTGTAAACAATTTAAGCAAACCATCTGTTCAAAACAGATTCTGATATGAACTCCTCCTCGGGAATGACTTTTTTTTTTTCCTGCAGCTCAAAGTTACCTGAAATTCTCTAATCTTTTTTTTGTCTTTTCTCATTCATTAGGCCAAGTAAAACAGAACTGGAGGCATGACTTCCTCAAATTTAAACAAATACTTGAATGCAAAGCTTTGGGTTGGATTGCCTCATTAAAATGTTCCCAATTGATTACTTTTATTGTTCACTTTTTCAGTAGGCATGGAATGATAAGTACCAAAGAAATAGAAATCCTAAAATAACTGGTAAATCACTGGACAATTGAGAGACCATTACACAATGCTAAATAGAAACCACAGGAGCTAACAACTGGCAGAATAATTCTGTTTAAAATTACAGACTGAAGATAGAATTATCTGTTCTGCAGAGTTCATATTTTTCCCCTGTCTTTGCTTGTTATGGCTAAAATTAATTCCCCAGGGCCTTCAGCCCCAAGGCCATGATCTTTCAACTTGCATACAAGTTGCTCTTTCTGTCATCGTTTCTCCTATATCAGAAACCAGAAATGTTAAGTCATGTCCTGGAGAGTTTTCAAGCCTTGTAGTTTTATTCAGGCAGTGATACAGCAAGAGGTTTTAGGACAATATTACCGGTTACTTTTCAAAAGACATATATAAGACTTAAATAAGAATAAAGATTAAAAAGTCATGACGTCACGAACATTTCCTGAGGTAATTCTCCAAGCTTATTGTGCATAACAATGGCAAGGAATGATGGCTAAAATGCAGATTCTTGGGCCACATACCAGACCCACTAAATCTGAATTGCTACAATTGAAACTGGCTAGACGCACTTGAAACTGGCTAGACGCATTTTTAACGAGCACTCTAGTTCTTTCTGAAGTAGATGGTTGTCAGCTACATACCCACCAGAACTAGACTATAAATGGAGGTTAGGGTAAAAAATAATTAGGGAGGCAGTATTTGTGATGCAGCAGGAAGATTCTGGAATTTGGCTAACTGCTGACTTTATTATTAGCACTCACAGCTACTACCTTAGGTTAAGCTATGTAATCTTCCTCTCCATCAGTATCTTCAACTGAGGAATGTAAACATTCATACCTACCTCATAGCACTATTGTAAAGTTAGGTTTACAGTACTGAAAACACTCAGTGGATATAACTGCTAGAAATTGGCTGCCCCAGAACTGAATGCCCCTCGCAGCAGGCCAGAAGAAAACATCTTTACTTCCGGAATTGTGATGTTTATCCTTATGTCTCTCGTGTATACCAAACACAACTGTCTCTGAAACAGGCGGCGAAAGTAGTCTAAAGTGCGAGTTCTAGAGTTAAACCATTTGAATTTAAGAGTCTAAGCCACTTAAAGAGCTCAGTAACTCCACCCATCAAAAATTGTATTTCACTTAGTATATAACAACCCATTTTGTAGAGGAATCTGGTAATAATTTTGCTCAACTTTTATATGTGACCTCATGTCCTTATGCAGGTCACTAAATTGTCTTTGATAGCAACCTTCCTGTCATGAAGGTAATTATAAACGGTAACCTTTACCAAATTACCAAGGTACCCTAGTATTACACTTTTAGTAAAATGTTTGCAGTCTCTAAGCTTTTTAAAAGGTGAGAGCTTAAAATCACTAAAATTCATTATAAGACACTTGAAATCCATAAGAGAGGATTTAGCTGGTGACAAGATCTGAAAATGCTTTTGAGTGAAAATGTCCATCCTTATATATTGGGTGTATATCTCAAGTTGAAATAGAATAGAATGGAACTGACATGGAGCAACGAATGGGCAATAAAATGGAGATAGAATAAATGCAGTTAAGATGAAACCAAATAAAATCTAGACTTTGCCCATCCCCATCCATCTCCACAATACCGTCACTTATTATCAGGGTGTCTAACCTAGTTCCTACTTCCAGTGTGAAGGAAGACTCTGTCTCTTGCTGCTGGTGGACGTATTGATCAAGTAGTGAAGAATAAGCAAAATTATTCTGGAATGCTATCTTTCCAGGTTATTTTTTTCTTTTTTTTTTTTTTTTCTTTTGCCAGAATCAAAGGAAAACTCTGGCTAAAATATCTCTCTTTGTTTTCGCTCAAGAGGCTAATGTTTAGGGTTTAAGCATCTGTAATGCAATAAACCCAACAACCAAGAGAGGGCAAATGAAAAAAGAAAAAAAAAAAAACCCAAAAACTTTCCCTGGTCTATAAACCTGACTGGAGGAAATAAATCGTGCAGATGGACTCTCTGGTTATGGAAAGAGGTGGCCTCTAAAATAGGTTTATTCTGGCGGAGCCTTTAAAACTGAAGACAAAATTTTAAACTAGTTCCAGGAGAAAGTGAACATTCCTTAGCAGTTCACTCTTTTCTCTCTTGACTTCAATTGAGTTTAACACCACAGTGACTTCTTTTGCACCTACCACATGCTAAGCCTTAGGAGATTGCATGAAGATTCAGGCATGGTTCTCTATGTTCAAAGAAACTAGAAGAGGCAGTACAAAATTAACTCCAAGGAGAGTTATTCTGTTCTTATGGCTATGCCAAGACTGACTTTATATTTCCAGTTCTATTTCACTATAACTCCCTTTAAAAATCTTAACTTGGACTTCTCACCATAGTGATGAATTCAAATATGCATAAAACCAAATGTATAATAATTCCCTCCTTCCCACTCCTCCCAAAAAAGCACTCTATATTCCAAATTTTCCCATGGCATCACTATTTTCCCAATCGACCCAGGCTGTAAAAGTTAGACTTTCCTTGATTCATCTTTTTCTCTACTGTCCCACTATGTCCCACAGTTAGCCACCATGTCCTATCATATTTGGCTGAGGAATTTACCCCACAACAATCTTTTTCCTTCAATTCCTATCACTAACTGTACCATATTTCAGAGTCTCTTGACCTTTATCTATTACAGTCAAAAGTAAAATAGGATGACAGAGATCTGCCTCACTCACACTCATGAACTTGGAACTAAGTGAATGAGAATGCAATAGACACAGGAGTACCTGGCTAGCTGTCAGTAAAGCAAACAACTCTTGATCTCAGGGTTGTGGGTTTGAGGCCTACATTGGGTGTTGACATTACTTAAAAATAAAATCTCAGGCACCTGGGTGGTTCAGTCAGTTAAGAATCTGACTTCGGCTCAGGTTATGATCTCACAGTTCATGAGTTCGAGTCCCATATCAGGTAAGCACGAGCCCCACTTGTGGTGAGCTTGAGCCCCGTTTTGGGTAAGCACGAGTCCCACACCAGGTGACCACAAGCCCTGCTTCAAGTGAACCCTGACTTTCTCTCTCTCTGTCTCTCTTTCTTTGCCCTGGCTCACTGGCACCCTCTCCCTCTCAATAAAAAAATAATAATTAAATAAATAAAATAATAAAACAAAACAAAAGAAAGAATGCAGTAGACACAGTTGGAACAGCTTCACAATTCACCACTTATGTACCCAGGTTCTATGCCATTCCTGCCTTTCCTGAGGCACTGCTGTTTGGCTCATCCTTCTTTTCTGTGAGCTACGTTGGTGTATCTCCAATAAATCACCCTTTTTTTAACTTACTGATTTCTGTTGCTTGCAACCAGAAGAATCTTAACCAATACAAAGGGAAATAAGACTGAGAATGAGATGAATTAAATCAATAAATAGTAAAAGGAGACAGAATGTCTCTCAGATCTATATTTTGTTAAAGCTTAATTGATACTCTCGATACAAAAGAAGACATGAATGTTAAGTGGAGGCCAGTGTTGAAACCTCGTTTAAGGGGGTCTAAAGTAGCACTGTGTACATTAGAGAGGCTGTTGTGGGGTCACTAAAAAGGTTCCTATTTTTTTGCTGTGGGGTAAAAATGTTTTTTCTCATCACACGGCAACCTAGACAAAATCTGCCTCCAGATCATCACCTCGCCTTTCTTCTAATTATATGCCCCCTAAACGATCACCATTAACTGAGTATAACTTACCTCAACATTGGCAACAAAGTGACCTGTGTTGAAAATGTTAGCACTGTAAAAGGACAGCTCCATTTTAAATGAACAATATCTATATGCATTTAGTTACAATGAGTGTCTTCCAAAGAGTGTAATAATTTCTTAAAGAACCAACAAAATCTGGCTTCTGGTCCTAACATGCTAAGGAAAATAACCTTAATTGCCACA
Organism: Panthera tigris; assembly: GCF_018350195.1. Lineage (NCBI taxonomy): Eukaryota > Metazoa > Chordata > Mammalia > Carnivora > Felidae > Panthera > Panthera tigris. The sequence continues at coordinate 193,768,620 of NC_056667.1, read as the reverse complement.
AATTCATAAGGAAAATATCAGTCTCTGAGCCAGTGATGCAATCTTCTTGTCACTGACTCTGATCCCCTACTCCCACTCTGCTGTATCAAATTTCAGCATCTGTGCAACAATCCCCGTCCCCAAAAAACTCTCATGCTCATTCATTTATTTTTGGGTCTTTTTTTTTATCTGTCAAGCACGATAGTAGCTAACGGAGATATAAACAGCATAAAAGGTGGATAATAACTTGTTTATTAATAACTAATCATTTATTAATATTATGCCAGTGAACATAACAAAGAACAAATAGAAGATTCTATTAGGACATATAAGAGGGTCACTTATCCAAGTTAAGGTTATCAAGGAATGCTTCCATGAGAAAATAAGATTAAAGATGAGACCCGAAATATGACCCCAGATCCCTCCCTCCAAACCTTCTTCCCACCACTGCCAAACTAATCTTTGATAAGGCGTCCAACACTTCCCCTGTGTTCAAAATCTCTGTCTGCTAGGAATATAATTTAACTGAAAAGACCCATCTTTGGGAACCACTGGACTGGGTGACTTCTAAGGTCCCTTATAGATCTAAAGATTCTATAATTAGTTTTCAGTGTGTGTATAACGTTCAATTTTATGGAATCCTATTAGATGGATGTAACTGATATATTTTTTTAATTTTTTACAAAGTTCTTATTTATTTATTTTGAGATAGTATGAGTGGGGGAGGGGCAGAGAGAGAGAGGGAGAGAGAGAGAGAATCTCAATCAGGCTCCACCCTATCAGCACAGAGCCCTAGGCGAGGCTTGAACCCACGAACCCCAAGATCATGACCTAAACTGAAATCAAGAGTCAGTTAACTGACTGAGCTGTCCACACCCCAAATCTCCCTGATATATTTCTATGTAAGAAAAGTAAGTTACAAATAAATGTATAATGTTACTCCATTTTTAGGAAAATGAACAACAGTGTAGTATAGGTGCTTTTGTTGGTATACAATTTTATAAGCACGAAGAAATACGTACAGGGAAACACATTAAGCTATTAACAATGATTCCTGATGGAAGAAAGAGGTAAGAAGAGCCAAAAAAAGGGGGGGGGGGAACCTATAGAAGAACTTAAAATTTTCATGATTTAATTTCAAGTAAAAATTCAAATGTAAACATCCTATTTATATACTATTTCTAAAAATCTGTAAACATTGAAAATAATATAGATTTGGGTCCTAACAAATAGAAGTATCATGAATAAATGACAGTACTGATTGATTGATTAGGTGACAAGATCATAGCAATTTATATCATTGGTTTCTGGTTTCATTTTCATACTACATTTGCAATTAAGTAATGTTTAAGCTTGTGATTTTAAATCGATAGCGCTTCCACTCCACTTCAAAAGATCTCTTTAGTTCAGCTTCACCCTCTCTCTCTTCAAGCAGTTTTCCACTACTTCCCAAATGCACCCACCAAGCACTTTTTATCAGTAACCTTCAGTTTTATGGCTTTTGTGATAAATGTCAAGGTGTGTGGGGAGGGGGAGAGAAAAAGATTTCTGGAATTCTGCTGTGGCATGCACTGTGCTAGTTTCTTTACATTCACGAATCCATGGAATCCTTACAGTAATGTTAAAATGGAAGTATTTACCATTAAGGACACCAGGTCAAGTAACCTTTTTCAGTTGACCACACCAAAAGGGCAGAACTTGAGTTTTCACATGGGACAGCCTAAGTATAATATTCATCCTTTACCCACTGTGCTTGATCTTCTGTCCTCCTTTCCATGCTCATCTCGCATGAGTCCTCCAATGGACTTTTCATTCTAGTAGTCATGATGGACTGCTTGCATTTTCTAACACAGGCCACTCTTTCTCTCACCCAATCTCCTCTTCCCAATCTTTTCCTTCTTCTCTTCCTTCTGCTCCTCCTCCTTCTCTCTGTCTCCCTCCCTGACTCCATTTACTTGGTTTGGAATATAATTCTTTTCTTCCATCTGTATATCAAGTAAACTTGTATTCATTTCCTAAGACTCAGCCCAGTTACCCTTTCCTTCTACAAATCACCCATGGCATGGCATATCCAAACAGACTCAAGACCATCTTCTGTCCTCCCATTATGCATATTTTTATGCCTCTATTGTAACACTTACCATTGCCATAATTATTTGATTATTTAGCCACCACCCCACAATCAACTTTCCTCCCTCTGACTGTGAGTCATTACTGGCCAGAAACTATAATAAGTTATTCGTTGTAATTTCAGAATCTCATAATGGACTCAGCACAAAGCAAAAAATAAATACATGCTCAATGAATAAATAAATGAAATGTTCGCTAGAGTTCAGTACACAAATCCAGGTTCATTTGAAGAAGGCAACTGAATGAACAAAGAAGAATGAACATGGTAGTTTGCCCTCTGTTCTTAGGAGATAGCATAGTCTCTCAGATAAGTTAACTGCCTGAGAGAGGTTTTGCATCAGAATAATTAGCTGGAAAGTACAAAGTTTCAGAGAAATTATATATTACTTACATGTACTAAGTTTTCCATGGTGCACCTGTAAACTGAACCCTAACTGAGGGGTGTTCATCCACATCAAAGATTCCCTTATCCTTGGCACAGTGTAGATGCTGGGATCATGGGTATTTCCAACAATCAACAAGGTGGACAGATGACTAATGACAGCAAAGAGCCTCTGTAGTTCTCATCCCTACAGGGAAGGAGGACTCTCATTAAGGAATAGATTTTATTTCCTGCCAGCCCTGTGGATGAAACTGAGGGTTGAATTTAAGTTAGTAAGAAAGGATAAATAAATGTGATGCTTCTTACTTAACCAATTTAATATAGTTAGGATTGCTAGGTGCCAAGCAACATGAAACTCAACAACATAAACAGGAAACATTGAAGATTTTGCACAGAAGGAACAAAGACTGAGGCCTTTGGAACCAACAAGAATTAGTCAAGCTCTGAGGTTCTAGGTAACAGAAATCAATGGCATTTGTCAGAGTACTGTCTTTGAGCTGAATTCACTCCAATAATTTTCAATCCTTTTGTTACCTAATCTGACAGAGTATCTGATTGGTACAGAATGGTCATGTGCCCACAAACTGGCTAAGGGAGATTGAAGTAATTAGAGCAACAGTCCCATTAAGATTCCAATCAATGGAGGATAGTTTCCCATAGAAATATTGGGGTGTAGCTACCCAGAAATAAGAAAACAGATAAATGGAATTTGGAACAGCAAAAATAACATATCCACTATTGATTCATATCCCTACTTTTCCCTATTTAGAATGTAAGCTCCATGGAGACAAGAACTTTTATTTGTGTTGTTCCACAGTATACCTTCATCACTAGAATATTACCTTGCATACAGTAAGCATTCAATAAACATGAGCTAAAATAATTTAATACTCTAAACTCTTTGGTTGTAGTTATCTAATGGGTCCTTACAAGTAAGTGAATGTTCAAAAAGCAAAAATTTGAAAAAGGATCAAAGCCTGAGGCAGAATATAATGGAACCCTGGATGAACAGAGAACCATACGAAGTTTCCAGAGCCTTATAAAAGATAAATACCATAGTACATGTTGGAGGGCAAGGCATAGGGAGAATGAGGAAACTGAGGCAGAATATAATGGAACCCTGGATGAACAGAGAACCATACGAAGTTTCCAGAGCCTTATAAAAGATAAATACCATAGTACATGTTGGAGGGCAAGGCATAGGGAGAATGAGGAAACTGAGGCAGAATATAATGGAACCCTGGATGAACAGAGAACCATACGAAGTTTCCAGAGCCTTATAAAAGATAAATACCATTGTACATGTTGGAGGGCAAGGCATAGGGAGAATGAGGAAAGGGAAATAATACCCATTAAGTGTCTACTTTCTGACAGCTTTTATATATGCTCTCTCACTAAATATGGTGCACCAAAATTTCAGGGAATACATAAATTGTAACTAACGACTCCTGCAGAAATGCAATTTTATTTACTTCGTAATTGTGTGTGTGTTTGGCCCTTGACCCGAGGTACTAAGCACACATTTGTTTTGCACAATGGAGCCGTTGGCTCTGATAAAGTGCAAAGGGTCAACAGAGAAACAGCAATCTTTCCAGCCCATCTCTGCCCCACTCTCAACCACACCCACTACAAGAAATCATGTCAACCACTTTATAAGTGCCAACATGAGCATTCTTTCTTTAAACATGTTTTCAGACAAGGCAATCAGGCATGATATTTTTAAGAGTTTCCTTCTCCCCAGCCACTAAAGTGGAAAGAATCTAGCTCACTCAGTCCTAAAATAAAGACTGTTAGCTTAAAGTAGAAAGGAAGGTGTTTCCAGATCATTATCTATACAGTTAGATCTAGAAAAGGCCTAAGGAACTTTGCAATATCTAGTCCATGCTTAATTTACAGATGACAAAACAGAGGCTCAGATAAGGAAAATAAGATGCTCAATATCTCAGAGTTGGTTAGTTTTAGGAAGACGACTTGATTCTGACACTCCCATCTCCAAATTCACCTGTCCTTTTATTTCATCAGTTTGTTTAGATATTGAGACTCCATGGTTGCTTTAAGTTGTTTACAATAAGAAATATTCCATTAACTATCTTAATTATTGATTAATTATATTTCCCCTTGATTTAGTTATTTGCCTCTTTCAGAATTGTTTTTCTCAATCCATATGATGCCCAATGAAACAGTGTACCAGTTTCTCATAATAAGCTTAGAACCCAAAGAAGAATCCCAAATCATGGGTTTGTGATAAGAGGTTTTAAATTTGAGTTGCCCTTTCTCTATCTGAAGCCACAACTACATAATGATATGCTTGTTTTTTCTATTTACTATGATTGTGTTGAGATCCAATGTCCACAATGATCTCTGGAGTGTTTTAGATCAAAATAACATCAACCATCCAAATGAGGAAGTCCCTTGATAGACAAGCCAAGAGCACCCTCTGGTTGACAGCAGTAAAGGAAAGCAACAAAAATTTTAACAATCCAAACATTATATTATAACTGTCCAAAATGAAGTTTTAGGATTCCAGAGTAGCTTGCTCCCATTTTGGATTCAAAAGTTCTGGAATGAAATACAGTTTTTTGGTCTCCTTTCTTAATTATCATGTCAGCTACATTTCTTAGTTCTAAATAACAAAATCCACTCTGGCTAGTATAAATAGAAAAAAAGAATTTATTAAAATGACAACACCTTTAGCTATACCAAAACATGATCCATAAAATTTAAGAATAATAAATTGGACTTCATCAAAATCAAACACATTCACACTTTCACTTACTTTTAAGAAAGTAAAAGGATAAGACATGCATGGACTGGAAGAAAATTTGTAAATAATATAATGAATAAAAGGCTTGTACCCAGAATTTATTAACAACTGTCATAGCTCAATAAGAAGACAAATAACCTGATTTAAAATGGATAACAATATTTGTATAGATATTTCACCAAAGAAGATATACGAATGACTAATATGCACAAGATGCTCAACATCAGTGGTCACTAGGGAAATGTAAAAACCACAGGGAGATACCCACTTGATACCTACTAGGTGAACTATAATCAAAAAGACAGATAATAGTAAGTGTTGATGAGGATGCAGAGAAACTGGAATCTTCATTCATTCCTTGTAGAAATGTAAAGTAGTACAGCTGCGTGGAAATCAGCTTACCAATTTCTTTTTTTTTTTAATTTTTTTTAAACATTTATTTATTTTTGAGACAGAGAGAGACAGAGCATGAACGGGGGAGGGGCAGAGAGAGAGGGAGACACAGAATCCGAAGCAGGCTCCAGGCTCTGAGCCATCAGCCCAGAGCCTGACGCGGGGCTCGAACTCAGGGACCGCGAGATCGTGACCTGAGCCGAAGTCAGATGCTCAACCGACTGAGCCACCCAGGTGCCCCAGCTTACCAATTTCTTAAAAATGTAAGCATAAATTTAGTATAAGACTCAACAATTCCACTACTAGATATCTACTCAAAAGACATGAAATTAAAACATATGTCCAGGCATTCCTGGGTGGCTCAGTCAGTCGGTTGAGCGTTCGACTTCGGCTCAAGTCATGATCTCATAGTTCATAGGTTCGAGCCCCGCATTGGGCTCTGTGCTGACAACTCCGAGCCTGGAGCCTGTTTCAGATTCTGTGTCTTTTTCGGTCTCTCTGCCCCTCCCCCACTCATGCTCTGTCTCTCTCAAAAATTAGCATTAAAAAAATTAAAAAAAAACAAAACATATGTCCAAAGACTTATATGCAGATATTCATAGAGGCATTGTTCATAACAGTCAAAAAATGTAAACAATCAAATGTCCATCACTTGGCCAATGAATAAACAAAATGTGATATACCCATACAAAAAGCTACTATCGTCATAAAAAGGAACAAACTCCTGATAAATGGCTACTGTGTAGATAAACCTCAAAAGCCTCATTGTAACTAAAAGAAGCTGATGCAGAGGCACCTGGGTGACTCAGTCCCTGCAGCGTCTGACTTCAACTCAGGTCATGATCTCACAGTTCGGTTCCTGAGTCCAAGCCCCACATTGGGCTCCACACTGACAGTGCAGAGCCTGCTTGGGATTCTGGCTCTCTCCTCTCTCTCTGCCCATCCCTCGTTTATGGTTTCTCTCCCTCTCAAAATAAATAAATAAACTTTAAAAAAAAATAAAAGAAGCCGATGCAAATATTGTCTGATTGTTAGATAAAATGTCTAGAAAAGGCAATTCTATGAGACAGAACATAGTAGTTGTCTGGACTGGGGATGGGAACAAAGATAATTGATTGCAAATGAGTATGAGATCTTCCTGAATTGTTGGAAATGTTCCAAAATTAAAATGATGTGATGATAATTGTATAATTCTGAGAATTTATTGAAAATCATTGAAATGTACTCTTAAAATGGGTGAACTTTATGGTATATAAATTAGAACTTAAAAATTCTCTTTGAAGACTTTTCTTTTTAGCTAAGATGGAGTAAAAAGGACTGAATACACCCTCCCACATGAAGGAATGACAGCAATAACAACAACCAGTGTACAGAAACAACTGCTTTTCAAGACTAAGGAAGCAGGCAGTCAGGATGAGGGGTGCCTGACACACTGACTACAAATGAGGCGAGCCCTGTGATCACCCCAGCTTACTGTCTTGACGACATTTCGGGCTTTGGCTCAGGGGAAAGGAGACCAAGGCAGAGTCCATTGTGTTCCCTAACTTTAGGAACATGAGGCTGAGTCTGGGGAGACAGCAGCAAGAGTTCTCAGTATGGTGTACCAGCGAGGAGTGGAGATCTGCAAAGGGTCCCCCTCAAGTATTCAGCATTTACATCTGATGAAATTACCCAGGAGTCCACAGAGCCACATCAATGACAATTAAACTCTCATAGTGTAACCACCTGAGGTTACCAGTCGCTAACCACTTTTTGGAGGAGCAAGTGAACAAATCCCAGTAATATGGATAAAGTGTATAATGTCCTGCATGCTGATACAGAACCGTGACAGGAAATTATTAAAAATGGCTTGTAGTTCTGAAAAGCACAAAACTCTCATTTTGGACAACCACTTGGATGATTGGTTCACAATACAGCATAGTCAGAATGAGTTTCCAAAAATAAAATTCTTTAAGATATCCTTCTAAGAACCATAATCTGTTTTGTATCATATATTCCTCTAAGAACAACTCAAAAGCTTTATGAATCTATTAGAATCAAAAAAAAAAAAAAAAAGAGGGAGAGAGAGAAAGAGAGAGAGAGAGAGAGTTGGAGGAAATAGCAATGAAAAAGAAAAGAGGCTAACCTGTGTAAATGGAATAACTGCCATCATTTTTCTTTGTCATTACCTTGACAATAAAAGGTTCTCTATGGAAGCTCCTGATTTATGGTCCTTTCCAGCAGTCACTGCTGAACAAAGCCACACTGATTTCCCAGGATCCAAGGTGGGGCAGTTCAAGGCCACTAACAATTGCAACTTACACTTCTGTTAGTTGAATATCTATGAATTGCATCTGACCCAGACCAAATTTATGAATGGGGCTGCTCTTGGCCCACCACCTTATCGCTGACAAATAGAAACCTTTACCTTGCCATAAGTCACACGCATGAGTGCACCCTGGACTTCTGACCCATCCTGGTGCTAGCTCTCTCGTCGGGAGAACTTATGACTCTCTTTGAAGATTATGCACCAATAAAGCATATTAATCTTTGATACAGCCGAAACTTTACCCGCTGAGAACAGTATTATTACAGCAAGAAGACTAACTTATAGAATTAGGTGGAAAAGTTCAATGCGTTTGTTCTTGGGTTTCCCTTAGGTGGTCATCATAGTACCATTAATAAAGTGGGATTAAAAATTCATTTATGAAATATTTCCTCCTTTAGAAACCATTATAGGGCAAATATGCAGAGAAATAAAGTAGGGACATAGAAAAGAATAGATCAAAACTTAGTATAATGGATGTAGATTAATCTATGCATAGAGGTAAAGAAGAGAGAGATTAATAAAAGAATGACAGAAAGAAACCTAGTATTTTAATAAATAACTGATAAAGAAGAAGAAACCCTGACACCAAAGAAATGGTAAATAAAGCCATTTGGAAAATATTGGATAAACAAAGAAAAGTCAAAGTCTGAACTATACAATTGAGTGTATCATTTAAAGGCTTTCTGGAGAAGATGGTGTGAGCTGAATTTTGAGGGCCAAGAAGGAGTTATGAGAGATAAAACAGCACGTGTGAAGATAGAAAGATGTGTTGAATCTAAAGAAGTCAGGGTGTGACTAATGGGGAAATCTCCCAAACGCCATCTGTTAGTCCTACCTCTGTCCCCTTCTCAAGTAACACAAAAGTGAGTCAGAAAAAACAAACAAACAAACAGACAAACAAACAACAGGGATCATCCTCTCAGTTGTCTCCTTCTTAAACTGAAGACTGTGTATACACCCACATGATGCCAATCACAATTAAGAAGTGTGCCTCCTCTTGATTGCCTAACCAGTGAGAAATGGGTATATACCAGAATGCACTTGGGTCCTCCAGAATGCGGAAGAACTGGGTTTGGCGCATCTATTCAAGCCTGTGCCAAAGGAAATACAGCTACATGAACAGGAAATACACACTTTCTTAATGACTGTCCAGTTGGAGAATCTATCCTTTTTTTATGTGGGACTCTAATACGCAACTCTTTACCACCTGAATGTAGGGGAAAGAGAGTATTGTCTCTGGTATCACAATGCCTCAGTTCAAAGCATGTCTCAGCTACTTACCAGCTTTGTGGCATCGAGCAATTGACTTACCCCTGCTTTTACCTAGTGTTCTCATATGTAAAATGGGGATAATGACCGAACCTGGGTCATGACCTTGATGTGGGGATTAAAGGATAGAAGAAGATGTCAAGTGTTTGAAACAGTATCTAACAAACAATAAGCCCTCAATAAATGTTAACTCTTAATTTAATGACAGAACTTTTTCTTGTATTTTTCTTTGTTTTTGCATTTTTTTTTTTTTTTTGGTTGGTTGGTTGGTTTTTTAATGAAGATTGGTATCCGATGCTGCCAGATGGGAAACCAGAGAAGAGTAAACAACAAGGGATCTTCATGGATGGACACACACCATGCTTTGCTCGGCTGTTCCAGGCAGTGACCCATCAGTATATGTCACTCAGGGAAGAAGAGAGCACAGTAGTAAATCCTGGCACCAACAGCACAGCATCTCCCTGAATGACAAGCAGCTGGGCTGGAACAAAGCCAGGGAAGGAATGCAATCTCTTTGGGAAAAAAAAAAAAATCACAACGCGTCTTCGTATTTTGACAGCCCGGGGAAAAGAGGCAGCTCTATAGAATAAAGCAGCAAGCATGCTTTGAGATCTTCCAATGAGAAGCAGTGGAGAAGCACACCCTATTTATTGTGCAAAACCCCTACTTACATGTATACCCAGAGCTTTGGCCCTCACCCGAACTGCGTTGTTAAAAGGAGAGGAGTTTGACTGTTTTTCCCTGATAGGCACATAAAATTCTTTCTTTCTTCCTGGGTTTGGCTGGTGCTGCTACAGTGGCTGCGGAAGAAATCCCCAGCATAAGAATTTCTCCCAGTAACCTGAGTGTGTTCACCTTGCTAAGAATACTGTGTCTGAATCATTTTTAGATTCATGAAATGTATCAGCCACAAAGGTAACAGGATAAAATATAATCCATTTTTAGCCATAACCAGATTATAAATAGTGGTTAGAGGCAGAAACCAAGAAAAGAGGAGAAAGAAAGGAACGGAGAGAACAATGACAGAGAAAAAGAAAGAAAACTGTGGAGAAGAAGAGAGGAGCACACACCTGCTGGAAATAAGAAAAATGGGAGCTAATATTTATGCAGAGGTTCACGTTCTCTCTCCCTTCAGACAATAGGACGTTTATTTAATGAGTCTCTCTCTATCAAATTGTCAAGCAAAGCAGCTGCACCTTCTGGGCCTCTAGCTCAGGGAAAGGGACTAAAGTGTCATGTCCCCAGAAAGCTTCCTAAGCTAGGCGTCTCTAGTACATTGCCCAGGGAAAGCAAAAATTCCAAATAACCAGAATCTCCTCCATCCCAAGAATTGTCTATGCCATCTAGTGGCAGTATGTAATATAACCTCCCAAAGGTACGGACGCAATCCTTAGAGCTTCTGACTTCATTATCTATAGAGTTAGAGACTAATGCTGAAGAGGAGGTGGCTGAGGGATGGGCTAGATGGGTGATGGGTACTAAGGCGGGCACTTGTTGTAATGAGCACCGGGTATTGTATGTAAGTGATGAGTCACTAAATCCTGCTCCTGAAACCAGTATTATGCTAGACGTTAATTAACTGGAATTTAAATAAAAACTTGAAGAAAAAAAGAAAAAGAAAAAGAAAGACTCAAATTATCCACACAATCACAGGATGTCAATGCTGGGAGAGAATGTAGTGAGACCAATGGTCCTGACTCTGACTGCACAAAGGAATCACATGAAGCATCCTTTAAAAATATATTAGTACGTGGGTCTCGTGCTCAAATACTTATGACAATAAAAAATAATTTTTAATGAAACAATTGATTTTGCTCAAATAAAAGGAATTGGAGGTTCAGGGTTCCTGGAAATGGCAATTTTTAAAAGCTCTTCAGCCTCCTTAAGCTGAATCTACCCTTCAGAACCAACGAACTATCCCAACCCCCACTTCTCGTTCTAAAGTGTGGAGAGGAAGAATGAATTACCGTGAGTCACGTCGCCAGAGGGGCGCGGATGGAAATGGAAGCGCTACCCCAGATCGCGAGGTCTTGATAGATCAAGGTCAAAGTCATGAGACTGTGAAAGTGCAGGGCAAGAGGGGTGCAAGAATCACCATCCGGACTAGAACTATATGACTTCCTTTATTTGTTAACTGTTATTTGTTTTTACGCTTACTAGTTTACTAAAGGATATGATAAGGGATACGAATCAGTAGGCAGACGAAGCAACATTGAAGATCCAGGTCTGGGGAAAGGGCAGAGAGCTTCCATGCCCTCTCAGGTTCACCTCTCTCCTTAATTCCCCAGTGACTTCCTCTTAGAATGGGCTTGTTTTGCTCTTTTCTTTTTTCTCTCCCTTCTCCTGAAGTAGTTCCAAGCACATCCAAACTAAATCAATATATGTTGACCTAAATCAACCTTGCATTCATTTGAAAAGTTGATTTTGACAAAAAAAAGTATAAATCTCCCCAAGTAAACAAAATGTAGATTTTTAAAAATATTTTTATTGCATTTATTAAAATTCTCTTTAACAAATTTTCCTGGTATTAGGAGGTATAAAGATAAATTCTTTTTTATCTATAATCTGCCTCAATTCCAAAAATATTTAGGATAAAAATAGATAGAAAACAGTATTTTTTTTTAAATTTTAAATCAGGGGGAAAGGTAATGAAGACCAAATAGTAAGACAAAATCAGGAAGAGTTAGTACCCAGTTCCTTAATTAGATCTTACACAAATTCTGCTGTGTTTAGCAGGACTAATTTCTTTTAAAGGGAGATATGATCAGTTACAAGATTCCCATTCCTTATTTGATAAAAAATAGACCAGTTGTTCAGAATAAGAGTACTTCCCTTAGACAGAAAACAAATGAAATAAATCTCCACATAGTAGTAGATGGTCGTAAGTGCTATAAAGAAAAAATAGAGCAGGGAAGGACAGGAGTTGAATATTGAATGGGGTGACCAAGAAAAATGGGAGGGGGAGGCACCGAGCCATGCAGCTGTGTGCATAGTAAGCTTATTTCTTACTCACATGAAGTCCAGTGCAGGTCAGCATGATGATTCTAATCCATACAATAATTCAGGACCCCAGGACTTTGCCATCTTGTGGCCCTGCTTTCCCACAGGGCCTCAGGGTCTTTCTCTCCACTCAGCAGGAGAACATGGAAAGAGGAGTTTGGGGTGGGTGGCACTCCTCCACCTAAGGAGCCAGGCATCACCCTCTCTCATTCTAAAGGTGAGAACCGGTCCTACGGCTCCACATGGGTGCCGCAGCTCTGGGAAATGTAGGCAAGTGGTGTGCCCAAGAAGAAGGGAAGAATATGCATGTAGATGAGCATCCGCGGTTCCTACCCACAACCAGTTAGGAAGCTACTGCAGTTATCCAGAGGGAAGATCGTGTTGATTGGGACCAGGGTGATGACGGTAGAGCTGGTGAAAACTGAAAAGATTCGGGATTTATTCTGAGTCAGCTGACAAGGTTTACTTAGGAATCAGATGTTGAGTGTGAGAAAATGAGGGGAGACAAGCTGAAAGCCAAGAGAGAACTGCTGAAGTTCACGTGGTCCTCACAGAGGCATCTTGAAAGGATTCCATTTGCCTGAGTTAATTCCTACATGGCTCCTATTTGTGGCCAGAGGAGGGAGTTTGTTTTTGTTTTCGTTTTTTATGTTTACTAATTTATTTTGAAAGAGACAGTGTGGGGGAGGGGCAGAGAGAGGGAGAGACAGAGTCCCAAGCAGGCTCTGCACTGTCAGCATAGAGCCTGACTTGGGGCTCCAACTCACGAACCTTGAGATCATGACCTGAGCCAAGATAAATAACGGGACAGTTAACCCACTGGGCCACCTGAGCACACTAGAGGAGGAAGATTTTATTCAAGAACACCCAGGGAAGTGAAGCAGGAAATATTAATATGGTGGCTCTTCCTAGACCGTGAAGATCGTCGGAGAGATGGATAAAGAGCTTGTTTCCACAAATGGCTCTGGAGACAGAGACATACACAGTTTGTTTGTTTACCAATTCTTCAAATAGCAAAATGTGTAATGGGAAGCAGCAGATGCCATGGACACTTCTGGTGCATCAGAGCTGACCTGCTGTCTTGAACTTTCTGGTGCAAAACCTACATAAGACATATTCCAAGAAATACTTGGTATAGGGGACAAGGCATTTCAGTGACAACCAAGATCTGAATTTTTAAGAAATAATGAAATATTTTATATTCCCTACCAATTTGCCTTTATTTAGAAAAAAAAAAAAAGGAAAGAAATAGAGGGAAGGAGGGAGAGGGGAAAAGAAGGGAACAAGGGAGAGAGAGAAAACCTATGGTACCTTTTTCCTCCATACTCTCTCTCTCTCTCTCTCTCTCACACACACACACACACACACACACACACACACACGCACATACCTCAAGTAATAAATTCTGTGCTCAGTGACAAAAAAGAGAGATGTGGCAAATTGGAAAAAAAAAAAAAAGGAAGTTGCTCACTAAAAACTTTCCTTCATATTTTTTGCTTCCAAAAGTCTAAGCCCATTTGGGGGAGGAGGATAAGAGAAAATGGTCCTAAGAGATCAGATATGCAAGTAAAATATGAAAACATGAAGGCAAAAGGATTTTTCTTGGATTAAATGAGATTTTCCTCACCTGGAAGGGACAGGAAGGAAGAAAGTGTACTCTTGCTAGAGAGACTGTATTTCCCACAAGGAAAGAGGCTGCTGATGGAAGGTGTACAGATCTCGTCTTTCTTTAAAATTCTGCTCTACTCTTCGACAAGGATTTTGTTTTGCATTAATTCAAATTTTTTCTTTTTTTGCGTTGGAATATGATTCGTGCTCTGCTGACTTTTGTGGCCCCCCCTTAGTCCTACCTAGTTCTGGTGTCTGAATGCAGCACATCACAGAAAGATGCCAAGGTTCCAAGCATGCCACACCGCTAGACCCAGAATATCATGCCAGTGTGATGACAGGCACCCAAAGGTAACCTCAGTGGACAGATGACCTACGAATAGAAGCTCCTCCGTTCCCTCCAATTTTGCACTCTGTAAGAACTTGGAACTGTGAGGTTACGTAAACCTTAAGGGAAAAAGTGAGGTTAATAGCAAAATCAAGGTTAGGAATAAAAAATAATTTGAGTTCTGTTTCTTGTCCATTGAATTCATAGGCTGATGTTCACACCCATTTTTTCAATAATTCTCAACACTGACTGCACATTAGAATCACCTAGAGTGCGTTTAATACGTACCAAAGATACAGCACCCTCCACCCCAAGATTCTGATTTAATTGGTATGTTTTAAAAGCTCTCCAAGTTATTCTAACATGAAGCCAGGACCAGAAGCCATTGACTTATGGTAACAAGCACCATGGTGCATGCCACGTACATTCTGACAGTTGAGCCTAGCAGAGGTCCAGCAAAACAGTACCCCCCCCCACCCCGTCTTCCCTATCTTCCCTTCTTATATGGCTTCAAAACAAATCTCAGTGCATACTGCAGTGAAGCATGAAACAAAACCAAGCTCGCTACAAAAAGTAAGAGAGCTTGGAAACACAATTCAAACAACGAATTTAAAAGAATCCCGGGCACCTGGGTGGCTGAGTTGGTTAAGCCTCTGATTTTGGCTCAGATCATGATCTTGCAGTTTGTGAGTTCAAGCCCCACATGGGGCTCTGTGCTGACAGCTCAGAGCCCGGAGCCTGCTTCAGATTCTGTCTCCCTTTCTCTCTGCTCCTTCCCTGATCACACACACACACACACACACACACACACACACACACACTCTCTCTCTCTCAAAAATAAATAAATAAATATTTAAAAAGAAAAAAAGAATCCCTTCCCCTAAAGCTCATACAATATTGGTTCTTTAAAAAGTGTGTTTGCATTTACATGAGCATTTCTTTCAAGATGGCAAAGCCATTTTATAATAAGTGTTAGGAAGTATAGAAAACACATGCAGAATAAAATAGCACAAAACTGATTTTAATTCTTTTTTATGAAACTAATTTATTTTAAATATTTTCCTCTATGATACATGACAGCAACATACTCTACACTACCTTTATCTATTAAAGCCTAGAGGTAAAGCATACTTCTCTACTTTGTGCTAATATGGACTTGCTTTAGATGAGCTTTAACCCTGGTTTTCAAGGTGCTTATAATCTAATAGACTATTGGTAGTTCAGCATCCAGCATCATGACACCATGATGGATGTCCCTGAAATAGCTTGTGAACCAGATTACAACTTCAGACAGCTTTATTAACCCATCTGTTCACTCATATGAATGAAATCATTCCTCTACAAACTACAAATGACTATCACTTCAAATGACAGCACTGCAAATGAGATGTTCAACTTGAAAGACTATTTGCCTGCCCCTAGGGAAATGTTACTGCCAGGATAAATAGAACCGAGAGCAAACTGAAAAAAGAACTACTTCCCCTGTTTGCCCAATAAAACCTACAACTAGCTTATGAGTACGTGTGAAAGCAGCCAACCACAAGGTGAATGAAAGGTATCAGTAACTAACAAAAATATCCCTTTACCCATTATCCAAGTGCCCAAAAAGAACCCTCAGATCCATGATTGGCAATAGATTCCTTTGGATTTAATAGTGCTGTCTCCCTGTAGACTCTATGTAAATGTACATACTTAATATCCAGGTAAAGTCTAAAGCATTGTCACTAACAATTAAATCTAATTTAATTGTTAATTTCACTCAAAAGCACTTAGCACCTCACTTGGAGAAAGGTTATGGAGAAAAAAAATGATCAATGAGACAAAAACAAACAAACAAAAAAACCCCACAACTTTATTACTTTATTATTTGATCTAGGATTCACCTGGCCTGTGTTCTTACTGCAATCATCTGTACTCCTCCAATGAAGTTCCCCTCCAATGAAGCCACCAGTTTGCCCCCTATCAGAAAACCTATTTGAACACCATCTCAGACAAGCACGTGATGGAAGATGATTTCATCTTCTATCAGAGAAGGAGTTCAGAGAAGGAGTTCTTCATCTTGAACCCACAGACAGGGGTCTGGGAATAGAAGTCAAAGGAATTTACTTATGTTTTTTATTTCTTTTTTTTAATTTTTATTTATTTATTTTGAGAGAGAGAGAGAGAGAGAGAGAAGGAGAGCATGAGTGGGGGAGGGACAGAGAGAGAGGGAGAGAGAGAATCCCAAGCGGGTTCCATGCTCATGGCGGAGCCTAACGCAGAGCTCGATCTCACAACTGTGAGATCATGACCTGAGCCGACATCAAGAGTTGGACACTTAACCGACTGAGCCACCCAGGCGCCCCTGATGTTTATTTCTTATTGCAGTTTTTCCACATCTATTGAAATAATGTATATACTGTTACTTTGAATTTGTGATGACTATTAGGCCAGCCACTAGACTGTGTTATTTAGGGGTGCCTGGGTGGCTTGGTTGGTTGAGTGTCCAATTCTTGGTTTCAGCTCAGGTCATAATCCCATGGTGCATGAGTTGGAGCCCTGAGGTGGGCTCCACACTGACAGCGTGGAGACTGCTTGGGATTCTCTCTCTCCCTCTCTCTGCCCCTCCCCCACTCATGCTCGCTCTCTCCCTCTCTCCCTCTCTTCCCCTCTCTCTCTCAAAATAAGTAAAACTTAAAAAAAATTTAATGTGTAAATAAGAAGCACATACATTACTGTATCACGATTTTTAGTTTATTTTGATAACTATATTTCAATGCAATTGTTTTCTTTGAATCCTTTATATTTTATTTAAAAATGTTTTTTTTTTTTTGAGGAGGAGTAACAAGCCAGAGCAGTCAAAACACAAAATATTCAAGAACCTTGAAATAGAGAAATTTCTCTTTTCATTATAATTATTGGAAATTAGATTTCCATATTCTCTTACTAGCTCTCCTGAGTATGTAATCCTAAATTCATATCAAGGAAGGCAAGAAACAAAATATTCTCTACTAGACTCTTTGCTAGCAGTGGCCCTCTGGGCTTTATGGTGGGGGGTGAAGAAAGCAGGTATCCTCTACACTTCATCCAAAGAACACATGAAAAGTTATTTTCTGCAGATGATCACTTCAATGCTATGAAAGGCTTTCGCCTGCATTTCTCAACGAAGAAAAGAAATTGTCCACTACCCAGTCACGGTAGCTATCCTATTTCTGACTTCTGTAGTGACTTGCGAGAGGATTATGGCAATTAACTTAACCTTTTGGAACTTCTACTTCTCTATGTGTAAAAAGCATAAAGTTGTGGGTCATTAAACTGTACAACTACATTTAAAGGTTCTCTAGTGAGCAAACGCTGCTATTGCTTACAATATATTTTGAGACTTCTGAGATGAATGTTATATAATCATAAAACGGTACAGCACAGAAGAATAATTCTGGAAGGATAGTGAAGCCTTGTCAACTCTTGTTGACCAACTCTTGTCAGTTGGTATATTGGGTTGGCCTCAACGTCAATTCATAACAGCCAACTGTGTTGGCTTTGGCTGTGCCACCAAGTTTTTGATTACCAGCAACTCCCCCATCATAGGGGCAGCGGCTGCCAGTGGATCAGCTGATTCTCACCACCTCTGATGCCACCCATGCTTAAATCTCTACTGAGGTCCCTGCTAAGTTAAGGAGATAGAACTGAGACTCAGAGAGACTGAGATGTGACTATTCTTCAGGCTAACAGGAGGGAGGGAAAGCTTGGTCCTTTAACTGGAATAGGGCCCCCAGGAAAAGATTCCTCTAGGAGAGAGGCATCTTCAATCCCTAGTGCCAACAGATCTGCTGAAGGTGATCCTACATATTTTTTTTATGGGGTAACTGGTAGAGCCTTGGTTCCCTAATGGTGATGGCAAGATGGTAACGCCCACTGTCACAGGACACACAGAGCACCAGGGAGACCTAAACAAATCCACAGGCATCAAATGCACACTAGTACAACCAATGCAATTCTGATACATCATCCAACATTTAAATCATTCCTGCAGGAACTGAGTACAGGCAGTAATTACATCAGCCAAAGAAACAAAGCACTCCCTTATAACCAATTAAACTCATTCAAGTCAATTATTCAAACAATTCCTGCCAATATACAATTCAAACCTTCGTGTCAAAGAATGTGTTTATAAACTGATTAATGGCTTTCAGAAATTAGCTCCCTGGAAATATTATAAAGTGTCCCAGTCCAGAGCATCAGCTTTGGGGGATTTTCCAGCTTTGCCCCCACAACCTCCTGTATCTTATTATACATGAGGAATCCAGAGACCATGGAGCTTTGAGAGACTGAGATAAGAGATTTCTGAGATAAGAGACTTCTGAGGAAGAAATAGGACTGGACTCCCAAGCTAGAGCTCTATAGACAATATTCTTATTTCACACACACAGGAAAAGTATAAACTAAGCTTTTCAAGAATTACATTAACAGGCCAACAAATACACTGTACACACATGTGTTGCATGGCTCAAATTGTAGATGATACTTTGTGGGTCCAAAAATTGAACAATCCCACTTCAGTTTTCCAAAGAATTGACTTCGGTTAATTACGGTCATGGCCACCATGGGAAAAAGAGAGCCTCTCTTCTAACACTTGATATACACTATCACAATTTATTATGCCACTAAAGGTCCTTCCCCATATCCCCACTACCTCCTGCAAGTATCCCAAGTATCCCGGAGCTGTCTGCAAATGCAATACAATACAAATGCAAAAGTCAACTCCACAACTGGAACAGGAGTTCAAGTTGCAGTGGATACATTTAGATGTTAATATGCATCATTTTTAAATCTCCAATTCTGCATTTAAAATGCTATTGTAAAATCACTTAAGATTTTAAGATTTTTTTAAAGATTTTCTGTATTTACTTATAAAAGTCAATGCATGTATTAGATACAAAATTCTCTCATACAACCAATGCTGACATTGATCAACTAAAGTGACATAAACCCACATACAGAAACTCACCCTGGCTGTGCAGGAGGGAAAAGAAGGAATTATGAAGAATTACAATCTATAGTGGGGACAGTTTGTGGGATGAGTGGTAGGTCTATAAACATACAAATACCTACATAACCTTTGAGAGTATTAAGGTTAGCAACCAGGCTCCAGCTCTAAGAAATTTCCCAACTGGTGTGCTGAGAGGCAGAACAATGCTGGTAACTTACATGCTAACATAACACAGAATGTTGTTCACAGTTGAATCGCCCTCCAACTGAAGCAAGACTATATATAAAGTGAAATGTCTTTTTCTCTTTCTCCCTCCTTCCTGCTTTCCTTTCTCTCTTCCCTCCTTCCTTCTTCTTTTCATTCTTATGATAGCATGGGGAAAGGCAAGTATAACTGAGGTCCTATGACTAGTTTATGGCTCCGTCTCCCCATTTTATGATTTTTGGCTTACACTACATTTCCATATCTTTGATTGCTCCTTACATAATATTTATTTACTTGCTCCTATGACCTCCAAATTGGAAATGTCAAAGTTCTAGCCAATAAATGCACCAGGGAACATTGTTCCCTCATGCACACATGAAAATAGCGTAGCCGTGTTTCTAGGTCGCTCCACTGTACTTCTGGTAGTCAACATGCAGAGAGGAAAGCATTCATTCCTGAGATTTGTCAGGGAGTGAACCAGTGCCAACACACCTCCACCCATATTGCACCAAGAGATTTCATCTGTCCTCTAAAAAGCTCTCTGGCCAGAAATTCAAGACAAAGTCAGCAGCAGTTGAATACCTCACTCTTCAAGTCAAATTAACCCTAGTGGCAAATAGTAACATCTGAGAGAGAAAGGGGAAAACCCCTTTCCTTTTACTCATTTTTTTTTATTTTTAAGTTTATTTATTATTTTGAGAAAGAGAGTGCAAGTAGGGGAGGGGCAGGGAGAGAGAGGGAGAGAGAGAGAGAATCCCAGGCAGTCTCTGCATCGTCTGCATGGATCCCGATATGGGGCTCGAACTCACAAACCGTGAGATCGTGACCTGAGTCAAACTTGGGTGCTTACCCAACTGAGCCACCCAGGTGTCCCAAAACCCCTTTCCTTTTAAACTGTGGGATATATATTCTTCAGTCCTAAAAGGTACTCAAACTAAAGTCCTTCTTGAAGGCTGTTTGCCCTGATCCAAGCCTTAGAGATAAGCTTTCCCATCATCTATAAATTTTCAGTGGAGACCAAATAATTTTTCAAATATTAAAATAATAAGTAATTTTCTTACTAAGATCTCCAATGGACAAATTGCAATAATCCTTAATCATCTGTTGCAACTTTAATTTCCCAGATGTGTATGAAAGTAAAGTATTCACGAAAAGTATGAATCTGCAGTCCACTAAGACCTCTCTTAGATTTGCTAGAAAAATCTCAGTAAACTTGAGAAATAATTTCTACTTTTTTTCTATATATATAAAAGTAAACCTTTCTACCATTTTTCTGGCTATTGCATGCAATTACAAACTAAAAAGTAAAAGAGATACGGGAGTGGGAAAGGGGATATAGGTGCAGTGGTAAACACAAGTTTTTAACCCAGAATTCCCAAAGAGAAACATTACTTTCACAAGACAGATGTTTCCGTTATTGTTCAAAAGATGGGCGGAATTTATACCCTGATAAATCCATTGGTTTAGCCCTGCTCACAATGCGCCCTTAATCTCTCAAGGCAATGGTACCTATATACACAATCACTACCACAGCAGGTGCAGCAGGAGTAGATAGAGAGAACAGGCAGCATGCTAATAAGGAGACGGTTAGAAAACTGCAATCTGTCGAGCCCTGGAAAAGAAATGTGGTCATGAGCAAATTCAGCCTGCAATCAGAGACAGAGTTTTCTTGGTATGGGTCTGAATGATAATGATGAGCCCAGACATATGCTGCCCTCCTTCCTCACTTTTCAAATAGAAAGGATGTTTTTGCTCCTCCTATAGCACTGGAAACGTTATAATAATACTTTACACTGACAACTGGCTCATCTCCCCTCTAAATCAGAGGAGGTGTGTCCTTTCCTCTAACACAAAGGGGAAAGTTATACTCATGATCTAACAAACAGTATAATTCAGTCCTGATCTTTTTTCTTTTTCTTTCTTCTCTTTCAACCTTGGAGAATAGCCAACATGTGCAGCTAAAAAAGAATAATGCAAGCAAGCCAAAGAAAAAGGTTGTAAAGCAAATCAGATATTTAATAAAGAAAGGAAAAGGCCATTTCAATGCAGATTCAATTAGTTTCAAGTCCAAAGGTTTCCCACAGGTCCCCAGCAAAGACCTGTGAGTTATACTGAGTGAGGTTCAGATGCCCCTTTTTAAAAAGAACTAGGACATATCCCTGTGGTCCCTGACATAGGCAGGAAAACTGATTTAGTGGCCTAATTCCATTCTCAAAATTCGAAACTCCAGTATTGCATTGGTGCCTTCTGGGCATTTTCCTGACATTTCACTGATGCTAAACTGTTCTCCATTTGGCTTTTTACAAATTGATACATATAGCTGGGAGCACAAACATGTGTAAAGGTAAATTTACTATCCAAACTCTTGAATGAAGAAAGACAAACTGTGGAGGAAAGAAAACTAAAAAAGAGAAATCAGACTTAGCTTTAAAGGGGGCACAGGGGCATCATGATGTACTAACTAACACCTAAGATGATCTTAAACACAAAGACAGCAGGTCATTCAAAGAATGCAGCTGCCAGGAAGTGGCTTGGAGGAACATGGTGTAATTTCCATCCACTTCCTCATCCCTTGTAACTTAAATCGCACAGTTGATGCTCTTCTGTTTTATGTGAAGCATTTTGCACATGCGTGTCCAAACAATCCTGTTCTGTGTCCCGCCCCATGGGACAGCTGCTTCAGCCACTCCCATGTATAAATTATGGAGCTGCCACAAAATTCAGATGTTATATATCTGTTATATATCAGGATATTCAATCTGTTATATATCAGGATCCACCTATGATTTGTAAGCTACTTGTAAGTCACCAGAGTGCAAACCCTCCTGCCGAATATCTAAATGGCTAAGGGCAGAGGGCACGGGAGAGATGACCATAAGCTCGAAGCAGGAAAGAGGTGGTGGTTTGGAGTATCGCTACAGCTAGGGCCACACGAAAGGCAAGCAGAGTGACATGTTATTCAGTAGATTCTTCTGAGAAAGCAATGTATAGACTCTTTGAGGACATGAGAGGGTAGAAGGTGAAGAATATTCTTGAATTAGACTTCATGTCCAGAAGTTGTAAGTAGCGACAAAGATGTGTTTCAATGTACTTTTTGTGTGTGTGTTTGTATAGGGCAGGATTCATTTACAGAGTAAGGATTTAAAGCAAGCAAAGACAGTCATAGGTCCTGCTTTAAGCTTGGTCGTTTGAAACTGACCCTGAGAGAGGGGCTGCGTGTAGGAGGTTACTGCAAGGCGCCTCTGGAATGAGGGTGGTAAAGGAGAGGGGCAGACTGAGCAGTGGGAGAAGCTGATGGCAATGCAGTTGCAGCGGAGGACCCAGCCAGTCCCATGGGCAGCTCTAGATTAAGGTGTCCCTTCAGATTGATCCCAGATTGAAGCAAGGGTTCTGGGCGCTTATACTTCCCCCAAATGACCGGTCATTAGATGTTCTCCAGAGACAGGGTTAAGAAGATGAAAAAACAACCCTCAGCACTACTCTGCCTGGCCCCTGGGCTTCAGGACAAGGGCTTTACTAAAGAGCTTTGAGTTAGGCCCCATGATGAAAATGTGTTCAATGGAACAATTCTGCCTGAAGAAAATCGAGTTAAAGTTTTGCAACTCGAAAAGACGTGTCCTGACGAGTTGCTCTCCACCTTGCTCAAAACATGTCTAAACTTCTGGTTGAGAGATATTTAGGCTACATCCAACAAAGAGCTCCTACAAGTATGAGGATATTAAAATCCCTAATCAGCCGCCAAAAGGAGTATGGATGCTCCTTTTCCAGAAGGATCTCAAGTGAAATAGCTACCCATAAGTAGAGGTTGTGGTAGGTTAAACAGCCATTTCTCTTCCTTCTTTTTTTTTCTTTTGTTTTTTAATAGTAGCCCGGGAAATACGTGAGGAACAATAACGTGTCAAATATAAACTGGAGGTTATGCTAATTCACAGAATTTACTTGTTACCATTTAGCACCATAGTTTTTGTATTCAAGATTTTCTCCCTCTCTCTCTCTCTCTTTCTCTCTCTGTGTGTGTGTTACCAGTTATTTTTCAAAGTTTAGTCAGAAAGACAATCATACGGAGAAGTTGTTTTTTAAAAATACAGATTCAACCCAAACTTTCTAAATCAAAATCTCTGGCAGTGAAGTCTGAAAATCTGTATCTTTAATAAGCTCTCAAGGTGTCATAATATATCAGCAATACTGCTCTAGAACTTAAAGTTACCAGGGCAAAAAGTTTTGTATAACCCCTTGGACTCCAAGTCCCGTCCCCCAGGGGGCAGAAAGTTAAGCCTGAGCATTTGATCCCTGCTTTCTCTGCCAACTCCAAGAGCTGCTCTGGCCCCCAGCTTTAAGGCTCAACCCAGGTTTGGAGGACGATGGCAGAGAGGTCAGCTCCTCCTTGTGGCTACAGCCACTCTTGTCTACACCGCAGCTATAGGTCGACCAGTAATGTGATCGGTTTCAGATGATCCTACATGGCAGCAGCTGAATTCCTCAAGTTTCCTTCCAGATCGAAGTTATACTCCTCAAGCCACATTGCTCTACAGGTGCAGTTTCCCCCAACTCTTATCATAAGCTAATCTTCTCCTGTAGTTACTCACCGTCACATTTGAACTCTTGCCTCTCATGGCAAATAGGAAGGAAAAAAGAAGCACGGAAAACGTGGCTACCGAGCAAGTCAGAAAATTTTGAAGTTTCTCTTTTAAATAACTGAAAGGTACCTGCTGTGAGGCAATTCTGAAGCTTAAAAGAGAGACTGTCTGGGCCACAGTGTCTCTCTCAACAGTGACTGTTGGTTACCTTACCCTGCCAGGAAACAGGACTGCCAGATATGCCAAAAAAATACCTCAAAATGGGGCACTGTTTTATGGGGCTTTGGCAATACATCATCTCCATTCCATAGGTGAGTTTTATATGGTTGACTGGGGATGGAAGAAAATGTAATCTTCCTGATTAATGACTCATCGCTGCAAGAAGTCTGCTCTGGTAAGGGATACTTTCCACTTCTACCTTCATTACACATTTTAAGCATAGAGAGAAACGGGGACCCGCATAATTTTAACAATGCAATGTAGGTACATATTTTCAACAATAAAGGGGAAAGCTCCTTTTTCATTTTGCTTGTAAAGACATGGGCTAACACGGTTGATCAAGATCCCTTCTCAAATATTAAGTGTCGAGAGGACAAGACAGTTTAAATGTTTATACATTTTTTTACCGGCTTTCCGTACTCCACAGTCTTTCATCTCCTAAGAAAACCCCAGCACACCTGTGTTTCACATGAGAGTGGCTCTCACCCAGCAGGTACATTTAGAGAAAAGAATCTGTCCGCACACTAATAACAGTCCTGACAAGGGAGGGAGGAAACGCTGCCAGCACCATAGGAAATACTATCTCTGGGAAATTAAAAGTGTACTGCAGTGTGCATGGTGTATGTGTGTTTATGATCTTGCTTCCTTCACTGGCAATAGCTCCTGTCAATCCATGAATTCTCTATTATGAATGAAATAGGAAATTGTTTCTGTATTAAAAAGTCCCAGCTGGATGTTAAACCAACAGCATGGTGATTTTAAACTCAAGCTTAGATAACTCTTGCTTTATGCTTCTTTGAGCTGAAAACGAAATAGGGTACTCTCCACAACAGATGCAATACTGAGGAGAAAAGCGTAAAAAGCAACAGCCATTTGCCAAATTTTGTGTGTGAGTTTTGTTTTGTGAAGGGGGAGAATTTTCTAGAAAAAAGAGAGACTATGGAGTCTCATGATCCACCTTCTACCAAAGGTCAATGACCTAGTTGCCAAGAAAGCTCTAGGGAAATTGGAGGAGGAAACAGAGAATGTGTGGTTGCTGGGAGGTCAGAAGCAGAGGAAATACCACAGAAATGTAAGCATGCCATGCCCTCAATCGGATACACGTAGTAGCAGCTACTAGAACGGCCATTATGCATTGGAGCCAGTAACTGGCCACCAAAAGCAGTCCTCTTGCATTGTGGCTGGACACTCAGCAGCTCAGCAGAAGACTATTTCACAGGCTGCTGGGAGGCTAGAGGTGGCTCAATCCTCCGTGGAATCCTCCGGAAGCAATGGATTCCTGGTCTGGAGCTGAAGGCATGTGCACCCCTGTGTTTCCCTGACCTTCCCACAGGCTGGAATACAGATATGCCTATGACCACTATGGATCTTACAGACAAGTGTGACACACTAAGATGGAATGAATCTGTGATCCTGAATGGCTTCAAGGAGCAAAGCTAACCTAAAGTAAAGAAAAACAAATGTGTTTATTTCCCTGCCATGTTTTTGAGCCTCTTTATAACTATAACTTACTTTCACCCTAACTAGTGCACATTATAACATTTTGAAACTAAGGTCTTAGGACAGAAGGAAAGAGACCTCAGAAGACACTCGTTTTCTCAGTTTACCATTGACATTACCAGATTTCTAGAGTATTCTGTTTTAAAGGCAATAATACAATGATTATTTCCTGAGAGTTCATACAAGGCACATTTACAAATTAGGAGAAGGAACACTATAATATGTTTTCCAAAAAAAATTATTCTAGATTTATCAAAAATGAAATGGTCCTTGAAAAATTGTCGACAGTCAAAACTATATTAACCACAGATGTGTTCAGCCACTACAGCCATAGATGAAACAGTGCTGTTATGGGCTAAATTGCCTCCCACTTCCCCAAATACATATGTTGAAGCCCTAACTCCCAAGTACCTTAGCATGTTGCCGCACTTGGAGATACAGGTCCTTTAAGGATGCAAGTAAGGTAAAATAAGGTCATTAGAGTGGGTCCTACTGTATTAGGACTGGTTTCCTTATAAGACGAGATTACCAAACAGACATACAGAGATACCATATGGAAGACACAAGGAGAAGGCAGCCATGTGCAATCTAAAGAGAGAGCCCTCAGAAGAAATCAACCCTGCCAACACCTTTATGTTGGATATCCAACCTCCAGAACTGTGAGACAATAAATTTCTGTTGTTTATGCCACCCAATCTGACAGCCCTTTGTTATGACAGCTCCAGAAGACTAGCACAGGTATGTCAATGCCAAACGTTTTTTCTTTTCAGTCAGAACTAGGGAGAGATTCTTTGGGTTCTTCAAACTAACAAAGAGAGAACTTGTTCATACTTTGTATCTGAACTTTCAAAACAATTCTATACACTCCCCATAGTAAGTTTGGATCCACGCCTTATGCTATATTCAAAAGTAAACTCCAGATAGGTTAAAGATCTAAAATATAAGAAAATAAAATGCAGAAAGCCATCTTTGTAGCCTCGGAGTGGAGAAAGACTTTTTGGACATGAAGCTAAATCCTCAAATCCCAATGTCAAAGTTGGATGGGTTTAATTTCATTAAAATGAAGAATTAGAGTTCAATGAAAGATACCCTAGAAAAAGCTAACAGATTAGTGGAGATTCTAAAGCCCAAGGATACCTGCAATATCCTCCCCTCCAAAAACAAAAACAAAAGACAACTCCTGCAAATCAACAAGAAAACAATGCAATACCTAAGAGGAAAATGGGTGAAGGATATGAATAAATAAATCTCAGAGAAAGGCCAGATGTCTGAAAGGCATATGAAGAAAAACTCAATCAACATCTTTAGCAACAAAAATACTGGAAGTTTAACCATCGATGACTTTTCCACATTGTCCATTAGAATTGCAAGAACTAGGGTCACCAGAGTGGCTGGCTCAGTCAGTTAAGCATCCAACTCTTGATTTCAGTTCAGGTCATGATCTCATGGTGGGGAAATCAAACCCCATGTCAGGATCTGAGCTTGGCATGGAGCTTGCTTAAGATTCTCTCTCTCTCTCTCTCTCTCTCTCTCTCTCTCTGTCTCTCTGTCTCTCTCTCTCCCTCTCCCCCTTTCCCTCACTCTCGTTATCTCTCTCTCAAAAACAAATTGCAAACACTAGAACACTAAATAATATCCAGTGTTGGAGAGGATATGGGAATGACAGAAACTATTAGATACTATTGAAGGGAATATAGATTCGTCCAGTATTCTGGAAAGCAATCTAAAGGGACTAGGGAAACTAAGTATAAGATGTCGTTTGATTCAGCAATGGGTACAGTAGTCCCCCCTTATCTGTGGAAGCTATGATCCTCAGTGGATGCCTGAAACCACAGATAGCACTGAACCCTACATATACTATGTTTTTCCCCCTAGGCATTCATATCTATTATAAAGTTCAATTTATAACTTAAGCATGGTAAGAGATAAACAACAATAATAATAGACAAATTATAAAAATATATTGTAATAAAAGTTATGTGCATGTGGTATCTTTTTCTAAAAATATCTTATTTTTAATTTTTTTTTCTTTTTATATGTTTATTAACTTATTTTGAGAGAGAGGGATAGAGAGCGAGCGGGAAGGGGTGGGCAGGCAGTGAGAGAGTGAGAGAGAGAGAGAGAGAGAGAGAGAATCCCAAGCAGGCTCCACACTGTCAGCCTAGAGCCCAATGTGGGTCTCGAACTCACAAACCATGAGTTCATGACCTGAGCCAAAATCAAGAGTTGGAGGCGTAAGTGACTGAGCCACCCAGGAGTCCCTAAAAATATCTTATTGTACTATATCACACTATACTCACCCTTCTTCTTGTGATAATGTGAGATGATAAAATGCCTGCACAGTGAGATAGGGGAGGTGAACAACGTAGGCATCATGAGGTAGCATTAGGCTATTATTGAGCTTCTGACAATTTGTCACAAGGAGGATCATCTGCTTCCAGCGAAAGGTCGACCATGGGGCACTGAAACTGCGGAAAAAGAAACCACCAATGAGGGCGGACTATGGTATATATCTCAAGAATACTCACATACAGATTGAGAAGATGTGCCTGGATTTACCTGGCTGTATTATCTATGATGTGGAAGTGAGAAACAATGCCCATCCTTAGGGGAAAGGATAAGTAAAACGAGGTGGAGACAACTATGAAGATATTATACATTATCTAATACAACCAACTGTATACAGAGCAACACAGATCTAAATCACAAGTTGTTGAGTATTTGCAGCACTATTCCATTTATTAAAACACATACGAGGGCGCCTGGGTGGCTCAGTTGGTTAAGAAGTCGACTTTTGATTTCGGCTCTGGTTATGATCTCAGTGTTCCTGAGTTTGAACCATAAGCAGGGCTCTGCACTAACAGCAAGGGGCCTGCTTCAGATCCTTTGTCTCTCTCTCTCTGCCCCTTCCCCACTCACACATACACATTTTCTTTCTCAAAAATAAACGAATGTTAAAAAAAAAGTCTTTAAAGGACATTCCTACAAAACCCATATTTTCCAAAGGATATATAAATTAAACATATTGTGGTGTTTGCCTTCTAGAGGAGAAGAATGGGTGGGAACTGGGAACTAAGAGAAAAATTAGAATAGGGTCTTGTATGCACCAATAATGTTATACTAAAAACCAAGGAGTATGATTAGCTCGTTTCTGCACCTGAGATTTAAATACACACACACACACACACACACACACACACACACACACACACAACAAAACCTCTCCCCAAGTTCCTCCTGTATTTTTCAGCACATTATTCCAGCAAGCTAAATCTTGAATGAGGATACTGGAATTAACCAGACAGTTGCCTAATCTTATTAAACACTTTTGGTTATACTATCTCTGTATTCACAATCCCTGGGGTAATTTGTCGCCTCCTCCCAGGGATATTCGGCATTTGGCAATGTCTGTAAAAAATTTTTTGGTTGTCACCACTCAGGGATTGGGTGCTACTGGCACCTAGTGAGCAGGGGCCAGGGATGCTGCTAAACATACTGCAATGAACAAGACAGGCAACAGAAGCATCCTTTTCCAAATATCAATAGTGCTGAGATTGGGAACCCCTATAGTCTCTACACAACCTCATTGCATTTTCCATTTACTTCTTCGGTCTTTGAGAGGCTGTCCTTCAGGCTGACCAAGATACTCCTTTCCTCTTTCCCATCCTACTCTCCTACTTACTCTCCTTCCATCGTTGCCCGCTTCTACTCTTATTTCTGCTCAAGCACAATCAACAGTCTTAGTTTGCCTCTTTCCCCGTAGTAGTCATTAATCTATTAAATACCACACTGCTTTTAATTGCTCATATAAAGACTGTGAGTGAGATAAACTGATAGTAAGCCATTAATAATTCAAGAAAAGTAATTGATAAAGTGCCTCTCACTCCCTTTCCTCTTCTTCCTTATGAGTTGCTCCCCCACACACCCATCTATTAAAATAGGAAGGCTATCCAATTTGAGATTCACTGAGGGCCTCTACTAAATCTTCATGAATTAGGTGAAGGAGCTAACAAATGTCTTAGAAGTAACAGTTAAAAAACAGACTGAGCCAGAGGGGGTCAGAAGCCAAGGTGGCAGTGGGGTGGTGATTGAGCTTCAGTCATTGGATGTTTGATGCTTGAGAGTCCTCCACTGAAACCAGAGGAAGGCAAAGAGCAGAGAGAGTGACTGTTTCTGACTTTTTAAACTGAACTCCAAAATTCTCTGAGCAACAGAATGGGCCCAATGTGTGCCAGGTGGGATTTAAGTGTAAATGAAACGACTGATTTTCAGATAATGGAGACAATTAAAACATTGAATTTCAAAGTTATGGATGTCCTGCTTTGTTGGACTTCGTTAATTTTTTTAAGTCTCGGGTACACAGTGTTACAGTCCAATTTAGGCTAATGAGCAGATCAAAATTCTTAAGAGCTGTGATTTGTGTTTTCATGCATTTTCCTTGAAGTGTTAATTGCCATTTGACAGCTTGTCCCTTAGGCATTCACATCTCTTCTTCAGTACCTTGGAGGTTAAATTATCAATTATCCCCAAAAGACTCTTTTTACAGCTCTTCAACATAATCCTGTTTTCTGTCCTTGATGAAGCTAATGGTGGCAGTGGGTTTTTGTTTTTTTTTTATTTTGTCTCTTTGGGTTTTGGGGGTTTGTTTGTTTTTTAGAAACAAAAGAAAAAGTTTGGAAGGTCTCTGGAGAGACATTATCCTCCCTGTTTTATTCAGTCTGAGCAGTAGAAATACGAATATGTTCAGATCTCAAGGCAGTCTTTTTTTCTTCTACACATACATTCCTAATTTTTATGAATCATGTGGACCTGAATTATTTTTTTAATAAACAAATATTAAGAGAGAAGAAAGGCAGGAAATATGGGGCACAATTGCACGTTACCCTAAGGTACGTCCGCATCCGAAGTACCCAGGAATTAAATCACCCTTGTAGCTTTTAGAAATCACACTCCTGTCTCTTTAACAAACTGTAAGCGAGAAGAGGGCGGGCCTCCAGAGTGCCGAAGGTTCTGATTGGTCCGACTGGCAGGAAGTGGGCGGTGAAAGCGTGGCTTCTGTTGGTGTCCGAGGCTGCTGGGTGAGAGGCCGAGGCCTGGCTGGGCTTCTGGACGCTGTGCCGTAGCTTCAAATCGCGGGAGTGGGAACGGAGGGTGCAAAACGGGGTCCCTTCTTCGCTGTGGGCGCGGGGCCCTGACAGCCTTTTCGCGGAGGTGCAGCGCCCTTGCAGCTGGGCCACGATCGGCGCGGGGTCCACTCAGACCACCAAGACCGCGGGGTGGCCCAGGAGCTGCAAGGAAGGTGTTGCTCGGCGGCTTGCCCCTGTCCTGGCAACTCGGCCGAGGCCCCTGTCTCAACCTAGGTTCTTTTTTTTCCCTGTTCTGCAGGCTCGCTTCCGGCGCCATGGCTCAAAGGGCCTTCCCGAATCCTTATGCCGATTTTAACAAATCCCTGGCCGAAGGCTACTTTGATTCTGCCGGGAGGGTGAGTTTGGGATACATCTGCCTGCATCCCTACCTCCATCCAGGCCCTGGTGTTCAGAAAGGAGCTCAGTTTTGCCTGAAGGAAAGGGATGAGCATCCCCTTTTAAAATATATATATAATTGGAAGATAAATATATCAAATACATGTCAAAATATGCAATTTGAGTTAACATTTGTAAAAGTCATTGTTATTAATAATTTATAACTGAAATAACCTCAGTCATTGATAATTTAAATTACAAAAATGACGAATATGGCGTTTTCCATGTAGTTTTGCAGTTTTGTTCGATTTTGGTATGCATTTTTAAGAAGGGAGGAGTCCTGGTGGTATGTCACATGTGCCATGTTATTGCTTTATATTTGTACACATATACGGGCAGGGTAAATGATGAGCGTAAATTGGAGAGTGTGGTAAAGACATCTTTAAACTGAAAGTGCTAAGAGAAATTAGGGACATAGGCCTGAAATTCTTCCTACTGTTGCCACTCTGCAGAACACCCCCACAGCTGGAAAGCAAAAACAAAACAAAACAACAAAAAAACCCAGTAAATTAATGGTTAGCACTTTATAAGCCACTGAGCAAAAGAGAAGCTGGATGTAAGATACCAGAGGCCTGTGTTTTCTCATGCCTCTTTGAGTGAATGTAATTGTTAAGGGGGAATATAGTTCTTTTTAAGAATACCTAGTTGAGAAATCAGAGTGCATTAGGTTGGAAGAGTGATCTCTTTGAAGTGCACACACTTTTAATTCTACCAGTTTATTCCTTCTAAACTCATAATGCGCAAAGCATTTCACATGTATAAAGGCCTTAGAGATTTTGTATCTGCCAAGTCAACTCTATGTGGCTCTTTTGATTCTTTCCTTAAAACACTTGTCACTATGGATTAACTTAACATAATCATCAGTAATGCAAGTGGGAGGGATGAAATAGATGGAGAAGAGTTGCAGGATAGAAGAGTACCAAAGTATGTATGAATCTAGAGTCAGTCGATTTTTTTTAGACCAAAATTGAACTACCCAAGCAAAGCTTCTTAGAACAATCTTGACGTCATATGGCTTCCTTTTGGCCATTTGGACCTGTGTTCTGTCTAGCTTTGCCAATCCTGAAGCTCAAGTATTTTGTCTGGTCTTGTTGGAGAGAGACCTGCTGTTTCATGCTAACTTGGCAAAGAGAACGTTTGAGGATTTATCCAAATGACACAAGCCTTCAGTAAAATACAGCTCGCTATTCAGACTGTTTATAAATTAAATGCTTTTACCAATTTAACTGTTTCCACGGGAGAAAAAAGGTATTCATAAATTTAAACTCTGGTCCAAAAATAAAGTGATTTATCACCTAACACATGGTTTTGGAGAGATTCCAGAAAGAAACGAGCATACCAGTTCTAAAATTGTTTAACGTCGAACATCAAGGTTCAGACCCTGGAGATCTGTCCTCCTTAATTTGTTAACACAGACCTTCCAATTAGGAATTGGTCTGTTTTCTGGCGTCTATAAAAAAAAGGGGGGGGGGGGCTTTTGGAGAGTCTGCAAATTATTGCTAGAGTTTGAATAATTTTGTGGTCTGCCACAAACAATCAATTTTCTCAGGCAGGTTACCTTTATTAAATGCAGTTATATGACAAATAGGAAGTGACTTCCCTTCCTGAGATTGAGGTGTTCTCATTCTTGGGCTCAGAGTAAGGCCAGGCAAGACGATAAATTATCCGTGATCTATGAACAGAAAATGACATGTTCTCATGTAGATGCACTCTTCTATCTAGTTGAGATTTATAGACCTTTTATATTAATACTGAAGTATATTTTATCTTACTAAATGTATTTTCAAGACTTGTTGAAATCTTAAGCTCTTGGCAGAAATTGTTAAATAATGGGAGTGTGTCTGTCAAACAATGTGGTTTCTTCTTCAGAGTATAAAATAAGGGATCATAGTGGTGCTTCAGGATAAATAATCCAGATATGGTTGATAGTCTGGTTTGCCTTATCAGAGATGCTCTTCAGAAGTAAAATTTTATATCTTTTATAATAATTCTGATACTGTCTTCTTACTTTTTTCAGTGTTGAGATGCCCTTTTTAAAAAATGAAATTATGATGCTAACAGGTAGTAGTTAGGTTTGTTTATAATCCTTATGGTGAAATGAAATGTTTGTAACCATGTGATATTCCCCAACCTTTTGAAGTTTTACTGCTTTGTAAAGTCCAAGTCTGGGAATCACAGCAGGTTCCTAAAATTTTTGAGGGATACATTAAAGTGACCTTTTAAGACACTTCATGATTCAGTGTATACAGAACTTTCAAAATGTTTTTCAGTTGCCTGTAGGATGAATAACATAATGATTATGTGGGCCTCACAGTTTGCCCAGCATCTATGGGCCTTCATATGGATGTCACTAACCCACAGCCTCCACTTTAGTGTGCTTTTAATCCATATCCAACTAATTACTTGTTATAGACCCTTGGACTGCTTAAATTTTTTAAAAATATCAACATTTATATCCCTGAATGTGAAAGACCCAAGGCCCATGATTTCATTTGATCCTCAAAGTACTTTTTGAAATTGGTGGGGCAGGTATTATCATCCTGATTTTATAGAGGTAACTGAAGCATAAAGAAGTCATATGTAGAGCGAGATCACCCAGCCAATCACAGATAAAGAAATAGGCAGCCTTATTCATCTGGGCAAAGCCCCTCCTTTGCCAGGCACTATGCTGGGCACGGGTTTTTTGATACTAGGTCTGATATTCTTTCTACTCCGCCTAAGCCTCCTGATATCCATGAATTTATTTTGATCTTCTTATCCTACTTCTACAATTTGTAAAAATTGTTTATCCATTTTTTCACAGATGGACTTTAATAAATGTCTATCCTCATTTTTTAAATAACAAAAACAACTAGAGTGTTTCTTTTGGAAATTAATATTGCTGCTGCTTGAATGGCTAGAAAATAGCAAACATCTTATGATTTGTGCTTAGTTTATTAAAATGATTTTTATTATAATAAAAAATATTGGTTTAAGTAACAGATGTTCCCTAATAGGTGGAAATTACAGCAGTCTATTTTAGCATTTATTTACAAATTTTATGTAAAACATTTAAGTTGCAACAAAAGTATTTCCTGCCTTGAGTAGGAAAATATAGTAGCACCTTAAAGTTTTATTAATTTGTTGTTAAGAGTAAAATAATTGTCCAGTTCTCCCAGGCAAAAAAAAAATGTGACCTAAGTGGAAATGAAGTACCCTCCTATTTTTGATAGCCTATAGTCTGGGAAGTTGAGTGGTCCATATTTTTTGATACTTGTTTTCCCTTTAATACTTACAGCTAACTCCCGAGTTCTCACAACGCTTGAACAATAAGATTCGAGAGCTTCTTCAGCAAATGGAGAGAGGCCTAAAGTCAGCAGACCCTCGGGATAGCACTGTTTACACTGGCTGGACAGGTATGAAGTGCTGACCGTGAGCTGGCATAAGCATTACAGAGGAGAGCCAAAGCATTACCTTTGGAGAGCTGTCTGACAGAATGGGATGCCCTTAAGTGCTTATTACTGCATCTGTATATGAGTAATTGCTTCCAGGAGAATGCGGTGCTCTCAGCCTACCCTTGATATCTTTGGGTTTTTAACAGTGCTCTGAATTTAGGGCAGGGTAAGCATATTCATGGAATATATCATACCTGACACAAATTTGGATAGCTGCTTGTGGAAAGAAAACATGATGTTTAGCATTACATAGTCAATTTGGAGATGGAATTTCAGTGGGAAGAGCTGAGAAGCATCTCAGAATACAACATGTGAAACAGAAATAAAGGCAATTTATCCACAGGAAACAAACAGGGATCGTACATGAACACAGCGTGAACCATAGATTGCTTGAACTGATCCTTCCAGATAGTCATCGCTAGTTGGTTTGCATTCACTGTTTTGCTGGTTATTGAGATGTGGACAGAGTTTGGGAAGAAATAGTATATAGGTTTCAAGGAAGTGAGAGAGAGACAAACCAAAGAAGGAATGCTGAAGAACTTGAGTTAGTTTACTGATGTAGAGAGACAGAAAGACGGCTTTATAATCTTGAAGCACGGTTTAGAGACTCCGTGTTTTCCAGTTACTCAGAAAAGAAGGCAAAAGGAAGAACAAGTTTTCAGCTCAAGGAATTAGATTTTAAGGCAGGTTGCTTGTCATGAAAATGCAGGTTCCTGGGCCTCACAGTGGAGATATCAGTTTAGCAGGTCTTGAGTGAGGCCCAGGAATATGCATTTTGCAAGCCTCAGTGGTCCTGATGTATATAGTCCTCTGTGGACTGCACTTGGAGAGTTTTTCTATAGCAGGAATTTACTAATAGCAAACCTTTTAGTAATGACAAGTGATTCTGTCCTTATGAGGGCGGGGAGGCAGAGAAAAATCAGAATAAAATTCTGTTAGGGATATTTAAGGTCATTATTTTCTAAAATAAAAGGAATGGACTAGTTAATGTTCAGCCTGCCTTCTTAGCTTCGTTTTATAATTTCGGGGGATTTTAGAAGCTTAATACAATGTTTATTGAAAATGAGAATAAATGTGAAAGTATTTTGCTTCAAGAAGAAAGTTGTAAAAACATTTGTCATTTAAATGAACATTACTATTTTTTATTTAAAATTGTGAGAATTTGGGGCTCCTGGGTGGCTCAGTTGGTTAAGTGTCCAACCCTTGGTTTTGGCTCAGGTCATGATCTCACAGTTTGTGGGATCAGCCCCAAGTTAGGCTCCACGCTGACTGAGGGGAGCCTGCTTGGGATTTTCTCTCCCTTTCTCTCTGCCCTTGCCTTGTTCATGCTCTCTCTCTCTCTCTCAAAATAAATAAACTTTAGAAAAATTAAAAAATTAAAAAAATAAAATTACAAGTATTTGAGCAAAATAGAACAAGTACAATGCGTGGTTATCTTTAGCTTTCCTCTTGATTTCCACATCTAAAGCCCACACTGACAGATCTTTTCCCAATATATTTGGAGTTTCTATTATTTTGTTATTCCTGGCAAAAAAAAAAAAAAAAAAGAATACTAAGACAGATGGCTAGATTTAATTCCCTGACTACTACAAAAAGAATGACTGAAATCTCTGTCCTACTCACTCATTCAGGTGAGCTATTATTATTACATATTATAAGGTACATTGCTTTAGGGAGAAAAGAAGTGGGGATTGACTTCAGGTTTGAATTAGTATTTTGACAATGTTGAAAAACCATCAGTCAGGCCCTCTACTGCTGGGGCTGAATGAGATACTAAAGGTTAAATAGAAGAGGAAATAGAAAAGGAATTCCACTCCAAGCAAAATGCAAGTGTGGCTAAATGTTTTGGCAGTATGAGTTTCCAGTGTCATCTCCTTTGAATGCCAATATCCTTCAACTTTTTGTCTTTAAGTATTTATGATACTTACTGCTGGCTCCTGAAAGCAGCTTATATGGCAAGTGTCTTAGGCAAATTGGCATACTAAGCAGTTTGGGTTGTTTTATGATGTAGCATAAAATCTTCTAGATAAATTTGCTAATGGCTTTGGAAGGAAGGGATCCTGATGTCTGCTAATTGAGCACTGTTAAAAAGCCATTATTCCCACATAAAATGGACTGTCTCCTCCAATGTTTTCGTAAGTAAAATGCTTTTGTTCCCTTGCCAGTGTTCAGACGGTCTGAACAGTATAAAACTCTGAGTTGCATAAGAAACTACATAATGCTAATTTGACACAAGAAATCATGTCAGTACCTTCTCTTCCCATTGTTCTATCTTACCAAGTATCATCTCTTCATTATTGCTATTTTATTGCCATTAAGTGGATTCATAAACATTTTAAGGTAATAAACACACTTGGTGTTGTGTGTCAAACCAGTGTTTACATAATTATGTATTAATTTGTATGTTACTCTTTGTATTCCCCTTTCTGTCTTCCAAAGAGGGATACTTTTTAGAAAATAAGGATTCTGTTTTCTTTAATTTGTTCCCAAAATTTAGTGTCATATTTTTTATAAATATTAATTGTTGTTTGTTCTTGTTGCTAACTTGTCCAAAATTATATTACTTTGGGAAACACTAATTTATCACAGAAAAGCTTTAAAACTTGATCACCTTCTTCAGCATTGGTATTTATTGAGCATTTGGTGATCATTATGTAGTTTGTATGAGAGAACTTTATGATTATTATTAATTAGAACTTTAAGTTACCATCCTATTTTGTTAAGTTTCATTCCCCAGTGGAAGTATGATCTAATAGTTAATGCTCATTCAGATAGAATCAGGATTTAGAATAGGGTTAGGTTCTGCTGCACATATATGAAAAAACCAAAATGACAGTGACTTAAATAAGATAGACGTTTATTTCTCTTCTGTAAAAGAAGGCCAGTGCAGTTCAGGGTTGATATAATGGCCTCTGGATATCTTTCTGCTCTATCATCCCTCAGCCACTGGCGTCTACCTCTTGGCTAGATCACTGCTGAAGATTAATGCATTACATCAGCCTTTCAGGCTGCAGAAAGGAAAAAGAGGCAAAAAAAAAAAAAAAAAAAAGAATGCATTCCTCTCCTTTATTTATTTTTTTAAGTTTATTTATTCATTTAAGAGAGAGAGTACAAGCCGAGAGGGGCTGAGAGAGAGAATCCCAAGCAGGATCTGTGTGGTCAGCATGGAGTCTGATGCAGGGCTGTATCCCATGGCTGTGAAATCATGACCTGGGCCTAACCAAGAGTCGGAAGCTTAACCAACTGAGCCCTCTCATCCAACAAGCTTCCCTCATCCCCTTTTAAAGGACTTTCTGGAAGCCCCACTCAACATTTCAACTCTACCTACTTTTCATTGTCTGGAACATAGTCACATGGTCACTCCTGTCAGGAAGGATAGTAAGCGTAGTCTGTTAGCTGGGGTTAAGTGGATTTGGGGTAAGATCCTAGTAATCTCTGCTATGAGTCCTATATAACAAGAAAAATGATTTTTTTTATTGTTTGCACAAAGCATTTGGACAACGAGCCTTAATTTTTTTCCACCTATAGAAAGATCTCTAATGTCTGCCAATTTGGAGGGAATTTTTATCTTTAAAATATTTTGAAGTTTCCTAAACAATACTTTGCCTGCTCTGGGTGTCTCGGGAGACTCACATTTGGAGTTTGTTTCAAAACACTTTTATTTTAATTTTGTTTTCATTTCAATAAGTAATAGTCCTTTCATAAAACCTGCCATTGAAAGCAAGTATGATAGGAATGCCAATTCATAAGTAATTTTTCTAGAGCTAAGTGTAACTTCTATCAAGAAAGGGGCTGCAACTGGTTCTAAAGACTGGGAGATGTCAGCGTTTTCTCAGCGTGACTGAAACGTTACCTGCCTCTCCTTTCCACATCCTCTCAAACTCCTGCTTGCTTGTCACAGGGTTATAAAATTCTTAATTTGTTTTTACCCTGCATTAATCCATAGTAAACCCCATAGTCATATGTCTGTGTTTCTGCTTTGTGACTATAAAAAGCTACAAATGGAAACTGTCCAGCTTCATAATACCTCATTCATGCTATGACTGGATTTGCCTCAGTTGCTCACTTGATCTTGAAAATGAAAGTTTTAGGAAAGAAGCCCATGTGGTTTTGTTTTGTTCTTTTATTTTTTTTAAGTTTATTTATCTATTTTGAGAGAGACAGCATGTGCAGGGGAGGGGCAGAGAGAGGGGGAGAGAGAGAATTCCAAGCAGGCTCCTTGCTGCCAGCACAGAGCTCAATGCCAGGCTCTAAATCACAAACCGTGAGATCATGACCTGAGCCAAAACCAAGAGTCGGATGCTTAACTGACTGAGCCACCTAGGTGCCGTGCCCATGTGTTTTTAATATCACATATGCCCTTAAAACTGAAAAATTGGACTCCCATCATTTTTTCCCACTTTCTATTTTTTTAGGAAAAATTGAGACTAAGAGTGACAAGCTACTTATTAGAATTTCTGTACCTGTGTTATATGTGCTTTAGAAAACACTGTGTGCATAATGCTTTATTGGTAAGGGTGATGTGTACAGGTTAAATAAAAATTTAAAAGTAGCAAGTCATTGCTTTAGAAAGTACATTGCCTTTACAAACTAGTTTACAACTGAAATTATCTTGGCTTTTATTATAAAATGGAAGCAGAGGATATAACACAGTGATGAGAACGGTCAGTGTAGGCTTTTAATAGGATTCAAGCATCATTTTCACTAAAGCCTACATATTTACATGCTGTGGGTGTCACAGTGCAGTTTTACAGTCTGTATTCCTGACTTTTACCTTTTTTTTTTTTTTAATGTTTATTTTTGAGAGAGTGAGAGAGAGCCCAAGTGGGGGAGGGGCAGAGACAGAGAGAGAGAGAGAGAAAGAGAGAGAGAGACACAGAATTCAAAGCAGTCTAGGCTCTGAGCTGTCGGCACAGAGCCCAATGCAGGGCTTGAACTCACAAGCTGTGATACCATGACCTGAGCCTAAGTCAGACGCTTAACTGATTTTTACCTTTTTTTTTTTTTTTTAATTATTATTATTCACAACAGAGAAATAAGATGCCTTTACCCTAGGAAAGAAAGGAGGGGAGAATTGTTCAAACCAGCAGCTGTCTCATATTGGCCATTGAGGCAGTTACGGTAATACATCGCTCTGGGGTTCATGCTTATCCAGGAATGAAGTATTGTGAATAATCAATTTTGTAGGCAGTAATTGAGAGGTAACAAATTATTACTGATGTTCAGAAACAAGAATTCAGTAATTTAATAATAAAATATATGGAGTAAATTTTGGTTCCCAAGGGAATGAGGATCATCAATATGCAGTTTCATGATCATTTGACTGATAAAGGACAGAAGTAAAGGTTAAAAATGATGCCTATTAATAAAACGTTGCTGGGATTGACATTTGACAGGATCCAGTGTGTGCGCGCATATGCCAGTAACTAATGTTATATGCCAGGACACCATTCTAAGTGCTTGGCATTCGTTAACTAACCTAAATCTCAGAACAGCTCTGTGGTGTGGATACTCTTTGTATCCCCATTTCACAGATGAGAAAACAGAAGCAAAGCAAGGCTGAGTACCTATTCCTGGTTACATAGCCGGTAAATTAGAAAGTTAAGCTTCAGCTCAGCAAGTCTGGCTTTAGAGGCCCTGTCTTTACCCCATGAGAGTGTGTGCCTGTGTGTGTATTTACTCTCCACTTCTACATCTGGGTTCACTCCCTACATTTTAGGATGTATCACGTATGGAGAATGTGTGCACATGAGCTGTAGGGTGGGGTCGCTGAGCAGTGGTAACATGATGATACTCGTGCTGTCCAAACATTTTAGAGGTGACTAATGACTAGTGAGTTTTAAGTGTTTTAGAAAAAAATTAGGATAAAACATGAAAGGAATTTGGAAGGAAAGAGGGAAACATGAGCTAGACAGGCAAGAGTAATAACTAAAAGTCTATAGGAAGAAGTTATTTGGGATCGGACATAAAGCAAACCGTGGAAAGATTTATGGGCATTTGCAGCCAGAAAAATGAAATCTCCAGCATTGTGCTATAGAAGTTGTTTCCATGCTTCCTAATCCTAAATTAATATATTCAACATGGTTTCAGGGTAGAAAATTCACTGGGCCAGAACAGAAGCTTTTCTTCATAATTGCTTGTATTTGAAAACGCTTGTTGTGGATCTTCTCATATGAAGTATCTGTTAGTCTGAAAATAATCGGTAGCTGTTACAGCTGTTAATAAGCAATATTTGAAATGAACAGGCCCAGTTCCTTTCACTGAACTTTATAGTTCTTTATAGAATTCCTTTATAGAATATCCTTTATAGAATTTAGTACATTGAAGTGTAATGCATCGTGATACTGATGTATGACATGTGCCAGCAATAAGCACTGAATTGTTCGCTCTTAGCCATAATCCTTTCCTGCTGGACTTACTAGGAGTTCTTTACAGAATGTGCTCCCAGCTTGTGAAGCAAGGAAAACATTTCTGTTCTTTAGGTGCTCCATCAAGAATTGCTCTTTATGCCTGTGCACACAGCAGCAGACAGTACGGAAAAATGACAAGCATGGAGTCCCCTTAAGATCATACCCAATGGCCAGCTACTAAGTGGTCCTAGGTGGTGTCCTGGAATCTGTTGG
The DNA here is from genome assembly GCF_018350195.1 of Panthera tigris. Classification (NCBI taxonomy): domain Eukaryota; kingdom Metazoa; phylum Chordata; class Mammalia; order Carnivora; family Felidae; genus Panthera; species Panthera tigris. Next base: position 193,727,411 of record NC_056667.1, on the reverse strand, counting down.
GACTCATTCGAGAGCCTGATGGCACCTATCTTTGGGCTGCTCTGGTTTTCATTCCAGGTAGCTTCCAGGGAGGAAGAGATTTTAAAGTACCTTAATAAAATAGAAATTATAAAGCACTGGTGAGGAATTGATATTACAGAGAATTAAATGAGCAGATGAAGTATTTTTGTGTTAGAAATAAGCATTTAGGAGAAAAGATTGCTTCCCTTGCAGATAGCATAGTAGAAAAGTTAAGTAAACCCAAGAGATAGCTGATCTCACTAGTGTCTTTAAGAAAGAGTGAGGGAAAGTGCTAGCCCTCATTTAATTTCATTTTTTCCCAGTCTTAACTATGATGATTCCTAAGGGAAATGATGATCAGCTCACACTTAAACACACACACACACACACACACACACACACACACACACACACACACACAGGACTCTAGGGGCTTTAGTTCTAAAAGACATAACCCAGTCTTCTATAACCAACTCACAAAGTTAATGAGGCTAAGATCAGCATATATTTCCCCTTTTCAAGTATTAGATAACATTTTAAATAAGAGGATATGCAGCATAATCCCTGGAGTAATATTAACTTGCGCTCTAAATGCAAGTCATTAAAGTGTTTCAAGATGCTGTTCCTCTGATCTGCCAAATGTATAGCCTTTGAGCTACAGCTTTAGCACGTGGGGCTTAGTTTCTGCTGATACCAGACTTATTTGAAAGGAATCACTCTGGCCAGGTATCTTTTCTTTGCAACTTCATCTTTTTATTACGTAACTTTTCAATGAGAGCCAGCATTTCAGTGTCTAATTTGAGCCCCAGCCAAGTGTCCTTCACCTTCATGAGAAGCGCCTGTGCCTCGCAGCCAGCGCTGCCAAGGCAAGTGGAAGGAAAAAAGGGCGTGGATCCACACTGGGTTTATTAGAGCCCTTCACAGTGAGCACTAGATAGAGAACTGCCAGGGTATCACCTACTTCCTTTCTGACTGCACTTTTTACTGTGTTGATTTCATTACACTGTAGGTTATCTTAAGTGGCTAAGATACGGGCTTGAAACAAGTATAGGGTTCAAATGCTACCAGTGTGCTGGGGCGAAACACTGAGAACAGGAAGAGAATGTTGATAGACCAGAAGAAATGGCAGGAGGGAAAGAAAGACGACCTATCTAAGCAATTTGACTTTTCTAGACAACACCAAGGAGGCGGGGCTATGTTTTGTCATTTTGATTCTGAGCATCTTCAGCATTTAACACAATGCCAGGTCCATAGTTGGTGCTTAATAAATATTTGTTGAATGAATGAACGAATGAATGAATGGACAGTGTCCTGCTATTACTATTCTAGCTACCACCTATGCAAGCTAAAAACAGTCACTTAAACAAAACTAGATGGAATGGGAAGAGAGTGGAATTCAACTCATTTCATTTCTGTTAGGATGTAGAAGAGTTAATCACATCTCTTTCCCCTTAACTTCTGATCCAGTTGAGAAATGAACTCGGAAATTAGGTAGGGCTCATGACATCTGCTTTATACTTGGTAAAGCTGGATAGAGAGCCTGTTGTTTAGACCTGGATGTCAAGTGGGTTTCTTCCTTCTTGCCACCTGATTTGAACTTACCTCCTTAGACTCAGAGCATCTGGATAGCCCATGTATGGATTAGCCCTTGGGAAACAGGAGAGAAAAGAGGGAGAGCCTGAAAACAGAGAAGACTCCCAGAAGCTCAAGAGAGGGGCCAGATGGCACGTGTATAGGGAACATTTTTCTAGTCAGAGGAGCCAGTAAGGGTGGAGAGAGGCAGGGACATGGGAAGAAGAGTGTAGTTCCCTCTGTACTTTCTGTCCCTTTCAATCAGGCATCACAAATCAGATGGAGTCACTCTTTCAACACTTGGTGAAGTTCACAGTATAATGGAGTTGGGCATTTATTTAGTCACTGTGTGCTGGGGACTTGTACTGATCAGCATGATTCACAGTGGCTATAGAGTAGCTACTATTATTTCCATTTTATAGGTAAACATGCTTAGGCACAGAGAGGTTTAGTAAGTGAGGTAAAATCACACAGCTAGTGAGTGGTAGAGCGAGACTTCAATCCCAGACATCAATTCCTGAGCCCGTGCTCTTAATGACCACTATGCTGAAAGATTTATCACCTATTAATGGCAGTCTGAATAAAAGACTAGGAGCACTTCCTAATTTGACAGTTATGAAGCAGGGTACTGAGGGAAGGAGGAGGAAAGTATGATGTGTCCTTTTTTGAAAATCTGTTTTCCTCTCAGACAGTCAGCTCTGGAAATGCATCAGAGAGAAAAGAAGACACATGTTCCAAGGGCTTTTTTGCCCTCTGCCTTTCCTACTTCTCTGTGCGGGACGATACTACGTAATTAATGGTGCAGAGGCACACTGGTCTTCTCCCCATGCTACCTGTACTCCCGATGCGCCGCGGCTTGTCATGCTTGGCTTTCCTCTGACAGCTGAGCAGAGCTACTGGTCCGGGCAGTGTCCACTGCAGGCTCCGTGGAGAGCACTGTGCACAGAAACAGCAGTGACTAGGAATGGGAACTGTGCCCTAAAGACAGCTGTGATTTTGTTGACAAAATGAACAGCGTATCAGAAAGTACCAACCTGATGTAGACAGATGATCATACTGTACGGGGTTAATTAGAGAAAACAGTCACTTATGTTTTCCTAAATCTGAAAGGAAAAAAGAAAACTGTGGTAATTGGTGAACTTTCAAAGTTTTGACTAGGGAACAGTTTATTTGAAACTCAGTCATCCATCACCTTCCAGGGAGTCCCCGCTTCCGTACCGCTCAGAACCATTAAGACCATTGTTGGTGGTAGCATCTCTAGTGACTCCAGCAGTATTGCAGTCTGAACACGGCTCTTCCCAGCAGATTACACGAAGAGAATCTTGAAAAGACCCTGACCTGCAAGCAAATACTCCGTAAGAGGATGTGCAGTGGCAGAGGTTTTCACATCAGTGCAGACTGGTCATAAAATAAATGAATAATGTTAAGGCATAATCTCTAAAATGCAGACTCACAGACAAGTGTTTTTGAGAGTTCATACATCTCTGGAGATTTTTATCATCTCCATATACATTTGAGACACACCAAGGTCTTGATTGGTCAAGATGAATAGGACTAATGATCCCTCGGAAATTCAAAGGCTTGGTATTAATTACTTCTCAACAGCTGGCTATATTTATAGTACTACTGGGGATAAGTAGCTGAGTAAGGAAATTGCAGATTTAGAAGTGTCCCTAAGCAGTTTATCCTCCCTTCCCCAAGTAGTAGCTACAGAAGGAAACCGAACAGAAAAATCTAGTTCAGAGCTTCCGTACTAAAAATCAGGACAGATTCCTATTACAGCAAAGTTCTCTTCAGTCCTCACGGTATCATTTTTTCTTTAAATTAGTTACCAACATTCCAAAAACAGATTTCTAGGATGAACTGTGGGGGCAGTGCCAGGCTTCCTGAACTTCTTATGCAGAATGACATCTGTCTCTGGTGTTCAGAGCAGTGCTGTCCTTAGAACGTTCTGCAGTGATAGAGAAGTTATTTTGTTGTCCATTATGGCAGCTGCTAGCCACCTGTAGCTCTGGAGCATTTGAAATGTGGCTAGTGTGACTGAGACACTTTATTGTAAATTGTTCCCTTTTAATTAAATTTGTGTAGACACTTACGGTTAGAAGCTGTCATATTGGCCCCCAGTTATAAGTAACCAGACAAGATTTAGGAGTTGTAAGCTCAAAGTAGTGTATGTCTGGACTGCTTCTGGCCTTTCAGACCACAAAGGAGGTTTTTGATTTTTGGGTTTGTTTGTTTGTTTGTTTGTTTGTTTGTTTTTTTAGTTAAAAGCAACCCCTGCCTACATAGGATTGATGAATCTTGCAGCCCACTTGCTCCTGAAGTGCATCAGAGAATCATTGACTACTCTAGTAGTCACATGATTCCCCACACCTTTGGAGGACATTTGTCCAGCCTTTCTCCCCTGAACTCTGGACTTTTACATCCAGCTGCCTATCTGACCTCTCTGCTTGGATGTCTAGTGAACATCCCAAACCTGAACTGTACAGATTTGGCTCATTCTCTGCCTCTTCCCCACTGCCAGGCCCTGTGTTAGACGTGCCTAGTGCCCACCCATATCTGGTGTCCCTCTCCTTCTGGACTCCTAGGAGGATTAAACCTCTCAACTTCAGTGTAGTTACGTGAGGCAACCTCTTCGAGTCCAGGGGGTGCAGGTGGAAGTGGCATGTGATTACAAGCCAAAGCGTGTAATTGCTGGTGTTTTCTTCATGTGGTAGGTGTCCAGGATGCAGTTCCCTAACAAAGTCCTGCATGTTCAGTCCCATCTTGGAGGGCCTAGACTAACCCATCGGGTTACCTTTGAAAAATGCCTTTTTAAAAAAATACTATTCCTCGACATAAACCAACCATAGATTAGCATCAAACCTAAATTTCTATGTCTGGTTTTAATTTGAACCCCCAAGGAAACTGTCCTTATTAACCGTGTCATCTCCTAGCCTTCTCATCCACATGGATTTTCTCAGGTAATTAATTCCACTCTCCGGGAATACCATGCACTGGCTCCAGTTCAGTCTTCCCCTTGTGGTCCACGCCCCATCATACCTCCTTCTCCTTGATGGTATTGTTTTTCACCCTGGGATGGAGGGAATACTCTGCCCACTTCTGTCCATGCTTCTTCTACCAACCCAGCCTCCAAAGCTGTGAATAACTAAGGAATGCACTTGCCATATCTAAAGCATTTGCTAACTTCACATGCTTGATTCTAAAAGGTACTTGAATGATTTTTTTTCCTGATGTTATATTTATCTGGATTTGCATGTAAAATAGAGGGGGGTATCCCTATTACAACTTTCCTATACCCTATAGGAAATGAAGTACGACCAACCAGAGTAGCAATAATCTCTTGTTCCTGAAGGAGAGTACTCATTACTGAACAGGATTAGTTATCCCAAATGCTTTATTGGTCACCTTTAATGACTTTGGGATTAATGGGCAAATAATGGATTAGATTTTGCTTTACTCATTTCTTAATGTATCTCTCTTCATATGGATTATTTTCCCATTTAGAATATGTCAATAAGTTTAAGTCATATATATGAGCAAATTTAACAAGACAATAAAATTCAGACCAAAAAAGCATTAGTTTTCATAGCCTAATAATGACAGTAGTTATCAGGGAGTGGACCAGCTAAGAAATAGGATATTTTAACATCAATTTTATGTCAATAAAGATGTCAAAATCCCTCCAGATTTAAGGGGGGGGCAGCTTTCTTTTTTTTTTTTTTTTTCTTTCTTTTTTTAAATGTGTATTTACTTATTTTTGAGAGAGAGAGTACACGCACAAGCAGGGGAGGGCAGAGAGACAGGGAGAGAGGGTATCCCAAGCAGGCTTCATACTGTCAGCACAGAGCCTGACACAGGTCTCAAACTCACAAAAAGTGGGATCATGACCTGAGCTGAAATCAAGAGTTGGATGCTTAACCGACTGAGCCATCCAGGCACCTTTTTTTTTTCCTTTTTATGAAGTAATTCTAATATCTAAAACTATTTGAAGTATATTTTTACAACTAAATGCATTCAAAATTTATTTTTGAATGTTTATTTATTTTGAGAGAGTGAGTGTGTGAGGGGCAGAGAGAGAAGAGGAGAAACAGAATCCCAAGCAGGCTCTCCACTGTCCACACAGAGCCCCACGCAGGCCTCGATCCCACAAACTGTGAGATTATCACCTGAGCCAAAATCGAGTGGGACGCTTAATCAACTGAGCCAGGCACCCCAATGCAATCAAAATTTACGTCTGACTTTAGTCTTTTCTGTTCTGGAAGAAAAGGTGAAAGGGTAGAAGAAGGAAGCAAATCTCCTTTATCCTGCCTTTCGCTTAGTGAACAATATAGAATGAAATTTTATCTGCTGCTCAAATTTAAGTCCCAAATACTCTGGTTAAGTGGCACATCCTGTGATAAAAAGAAAAATGAAACATTAAAAAGATTAAGCTCCATATATCATCCTGTGTTGAGTCTCATGACCAGTTTGGATGGTTGTTATCCTAGAAGCCAGTACGAATGTTCTTTCTCATTATATTAAATGTCATTTACAGGCTGAAATCATACTTGGGGATGAGTTTATGAATGGATACAACTGCAGTCCTCCCTCCCAAACCTGGCCCTGCCCTAGAGGCATATTAATATCTCAGTGGATGAGAAGCATAGTAGCCTTGCAGTACCATTTGACTTTTTCCATGAATAACAAACTTATTTTTATAAAAATTAACATTTGAAAAGTTTTTTAAAGCATAGACCGGGGCCAGGGTTGCAGGTATATGTAAGGGGACTGGGGTGAGTTTTCCCTGCCAAGCCTTCAAGGTTGTGTCTTTATTTCCCACCTTGCTAGTTATCTCTCAGCATTCAGTATTTATGCAAAGGTGATGTTATATGCATGAATATTGCTAAAGGTTGGGAGAACATAACGATCGGGTTTAAGACATTTAACCACACACAGTTCCCCCATTTTTTCTATCGGGTCATCTGGGGTACACAGAATTGATGAGTCATTAAATGTCTTCAACTTACACACTTTGTCTTACTTTCTGGACCTAGACTCATTTCTAGTAAGTTTATACAAGAAACTTCTGTGAATTGGCAGCAACACTCCTCACTTGAAACCCTTTCATCCATGGGTGTCTTGTGACAGGAGGTAGACACCGTAAACTGAGGCGCAGATTGCTGAACCAAAATACAGGGATGCTGAGGCCCAGAATGAGAAGAAGAGGAACAGAACCCAGGAAGAGAATTCTCTGCTAATCAAAAAGAAAAAAAGTTTTCCATCTAAATGAAATATGGTGGAATGGAGAAATGACTACCTGTTTTTCGTGAGAAATGCATCAAACCTTACCACTGCAAACTTCAGTGGGTTTTGTTTGTTAAATATTTAGGCCAAGAGGAATTGTTGATAATGAGAGACAAAGGTTTGAAAAGGAAAACAATCATTGGGCTCGTATTTAATCACTTTGTATTTTCTCAAACTTCAGTCATGTCATTATCTGGCTGCAGTGCTCACAGAACTCAATTAGGGGAGTTCAGGCAGCAATGGGAATAGGAGGCCAAAATGAAAGGGTAACAATTTAAATGGATCACTGGCAGATGCCTTGTGTGGATGGAGATGAAGCCATTTAAGGACCTAATTGCAGAAGAAGCTCTTGACATTGATCATTTGTGAAAAGGAGCTTTTTTTTTCTTACATACATGGTTTTGTACACTTACGTCTGCAGACCTTCAGCACTGGTACGTCCGATCATCAGCTTGTGGAATTCCTAACACCAAGCCACTTTGAAAGAGCAGACAAGGTTATTAACTTAGGCAGGAAATGAAAATTTGGCCTTAATATACATGTGAAATTGAATTGTCTGTAGCACAAAGCTTTGGAGATTACCCATGCAAAATGAGAAAACTATCTAAATTTAAAATTGTCCTCAGTACAGTGAAAAGTAATTTTGCAGACTGCATTTTTACTGCACTGAAATCCATGAAGAGATTGGCTCTATTAATTTAGATTTAAACAGAGGCTCTGTATCTTCTAAAAATGGTAAATGAGATGGAAAATATACTTTAAGGGGAGAAATGAGTTTCTGGAAATGCTGCAGGCAGGTAGGTTCCCTACTCCACATCTTTGAGTCTGCCCTGAGACCAATCAGCTTCAGAGGGAAGGCTCTATCTACTGTGACAGGCATTCAGACAACACCTCAATTATATATATATATATATATATATATATATATATATATATATATATATATATATATATATATATACACACATACACATAGCAGGCTTCTCTTGAAGGATAAGAAGCAAATCGAGGAAGGCCCAAAGCAAAAGTCATTGGCAGTTTTTACAGTATAATTTCTCAAGTAGCAGAGTCCTTGACAGAGAAAAGAAGTTAAGGAGGAATTGAATTTATTTTCTCAGATCTCAAATAACTTAGTAGTTGTTTTATAATCCCTGCCTGGAACGATACTGGAGTAGGGAATTTGGTTACTGTCCCTACCTTCTCATTCACAAAATTACCTTCCCATAGAAAGAGAAATTGAATTTTTCACTCCCTAGTCTTTGAATTTCTGTAGCTCGCAAGGACAAGTATTACTTGTTTACTTATTGATTAAGTAAATGATTATATGTTAAATAAAGAAGTGACTATTAGAAATATAGTTTTGATAACCTGCCATTTAACCATCAAGAAGAATACATTTACACACAGTAGAGTGCAACAAGGGTTAATAATAAACTTAGGTTAGAGTTCAGAGATGGTCTCAGAGTTCCTATTATGTACAGTTGCAATGATGAAGAAACAGAGCAAGTGCCTTCGTCTGGTTCTTAGAGCTGCTGAGTCTAGAACTAAGGTCATCTAAACTTCCGGAGAGTTTACTTATATATGTGTTATGGCTTATCGACAATCAATACTGCTGAGTTGGCAGCAAACCAAAATAAAACAGTGGCCCATTCTTCATCGTTACATTATTCTCTTTTTGCCTTTCAGGTATCTCTGTGCTTTACTTACATCTCTATGACGTGTTCGGGGACCCTGCTTACCTACAGATGGCACATGGCTACGTAAAGCAAGGTCTGAACAGTTTGACCAAGCGTTCCATCACCTTCCTGTGTGGGGACGCGGGCCCCCTGGCGGTGGGCGCTGTGGTGTATCACAAGATGAACAAGGAGAAGCAGGCGGAAGACTGCATCACCCGGTAATCATATTTCTTTTTGAGGATTATGATCTGGATGTCATAATGGATTCTGTATGTGTTAGCACAAGAACATTTTAGTGAAGGTACTTTTCTTCCAGCAGTAAATCTTACTACTGTCATTTGATCACACATAATCCCGATTTAGTTAAGGAACAACCATTATAGTTCCTATTTTATTGTAAGATGTAATGACACTGACACACACCAGATCAAACATTAGTTTAATAACAAAAATGAGATCAAAAGTTTGATCATGTGATTACTAACATAAGGTGCTGTCCAAGATCAATAATCCAAAAAATGTGCGTCACTTCACTTCCTTTCGTGGGCTGGGGGAGGCCTCCTAACGGATGACAGACGGATTCAAAATTGTTTTTTGTAGGAGCAAATACCATGCAAATCCAGATTCTTATTTTTAATGTAGAGCAGGGCAGCTCACTAGAAGCTTGTGAATTATGAAGAATTACTAAACTGTGGTATAATAAACTACAATTATTGTTTGACTAGAGCTTATTGAGCACAAATTCTATCAAGAAGTCTGGCTCCATGCAATACTGCAAGCAGTGCTGTTAGGCTCTGCTGAACATATTAACACACAGGAAGTTGCAATTCCAGCGAAGGTTTTTGGTTTTGTTTTGTTGTTTAATAGACTTTACTTTTTTTTTTTTTTTTTTCATTTCATTTATTACTGGAGAGAGCGTAGTGGGAGAGAGGGACAGAGGAAGGGGGAGAAAGAGAATCCTAAGCAGGCTCCACGCTCAGCACGGAGCCCAACGCAGAGCTCAATCCCATGATCCTGGGATCTTGACCTGAACCGAAATCAAGTCACATGATCAACTGACTGAGCCACCCAAGCGTCCCTAGACTTTACTTTTTAGAGCAATTTTCCATTCACAGAAAACTTGAGAGGAAGGTACAGAGATTTCCCATATACGTGCTATCCCCACACCTGCATAATCTCCCCATTATCAACATTCCCCACCAGAGGGGCGCACTTGTTACAGTGGATGAACCTATGCTGACACACCATGATCACCCAAGCCCATAATTTACATTAGTTACATTAGTTACCTTTTGGTGTGGTGCAGTTGGTGGGTTGGGACAAACGTGTAATGACGTGTATCCATCATCATACTATCATAGAGAGTAGTTTCACCGCCCTAAGAATCCTCTGTGCCCTGCTTATCAATCCCTCTTCTCTCCTCCCTAACCCCAGAAACTACTCATCATTTTACTGTCTTCTTGGTTTTGTCTTTTCCAGAATGTCATAGTTGGAATCATACAGTATGTTGCCTTTTCCAATTGGCTTCTTTCACTTAGTAATATGTATTTAAGGTTCTCTCATGTCTTTTCATGGCATGACAGCTCATTTCTTTTTAGTGCTAAATTACAGTCCATTGTCTGGATGTACCAGAGTTTATCCATTACCCTACTGAAGGACATCTTGGTTGCTTTCAAGTTTTGGAAATTATGAATAAAGCTAATGTAAATGTCTATGTGCAATTTTTTGTGTGGACGTAACCTTATAGCTCCTTTGGGTAAATATCAAGGAGCGCAATTGCTGGGTCATATTATAAGGGTAGGTTTAATTTTGTAAGAATTTCCAAACTATCTTCCAAAGTGGCTGTACCATTTTGCATTCCCATCAGCAATGAGTGAAAGTTCCTATTGCTGCACATCCTGCCAGTGTTCCAGATTTTGGCCACTCTAATAGATGTGTCGTGGTATCTCCTTGCTTCTTGCTTGTTTTAGTATTTATTCTTAATGTTTATTTACTTTTTGAGAGAGTGAGAGAGCACAAGCTGGGGAGGGGCACAGGGAGAGGGACAGAGGATCCGAAGCAGGCTCTGTGCTGACAGCAGTGAGCCTAATGTGGGGCTCAAACTCACGAACTGTGAGATCATGACCTGAGCCGAAGTCAGACGCTTAACCGACGGAGCTACCCAGGCGCCCCGTCCTTGTTTTAATTTGCATTTCCCTGACATACAATATGGAGCATCTTTTTATATACTTATTTGCCATCTGTATTTCTTCTTTGGTGAAGTGTCTGTTAAGGTCTTTAGTGCATTTTTTAATTGGGTCCAGCAACATTTTAATCAGTGATTGCCCCCAGTTTGACCATGGTTTTTGATTCCCACTACTCTTTCTTATAAATTACTGTTGGAATGGCATTATCATCACTGATTTCGTTGGTGGAGGATCTTTGGTTAACTTTACACTGTGCAGTGGTATGTATTTCATTAACAGGCTTTGACCTAAAATTCTAATAACTACAGGTTTTTCCCCCCTCAAAATTTTATTATGAAAAATTTCAAACATGCAGAAATGTTGAAAGAACAGTGAATACCTGTATATCTACCCACATAACTTCTAGCATTCACATTCACATTTTACCGTACTTGCTTTATCACAGATCTAATCCATCAATCTATTCCTCTATCCACTATTAATCCTTTTGTGGGGGGGCGGGGGATGTATTTCAGAGTAAATTGCAGACATCGGTATCCTTCCTTCTAAATACTAAAGCATATATATCATTTACTTGGGTTCAATACCTGTTTAGTTTTCTTCTTTTGACATAAAGTTTACACACAGTGACCTGCCCAAGTTTGATTGATATTTGTTGAGTTTTGGCAAATGCATATACCATCTAGATTTGCAACACAGAAACTACGTTTCTGGGTTTTTTTAGCCACACATCTGCTTTATAGACTCCGAAGGGAGTCTCATTCAGTGAATCATTCTTAAGTATCATAAAAATAAGCTGTAGTGGTCCCAGTATTTTATACGTAATGCCAGCCTTTCTCAAGACATGTACAACCAGATAGTAATTGTTTGTTATGTGAAACATGAGAACAAGATTTATGTATTCAGACTGGGTACATGCTAATTAAACAAAGTTAAATATGCACCTTTACTGGCTGCTCAGAGCCTTCAGTAGCTTTTATGCGCGGGGGAAACTCGTGACCGTGACCGTAGGGAGTGGAATTTGCCAAACTTGTCAAGTAGACAGCCCCTTTTCTCAGGACATTTCAGGGCCTACTGTTCTAAGAAACACTCTTTGGGGGAATAGTACCATATATTAATACTGGTTTATTATAAAATACTCTTAACGGCAAACTAAAATTTCTTTTTTTTGACACCTTGATAATAAAGGTGTTTTTGTTATTTACATCTTTTTAAAAACGTTATCAACATTTCGATAATAATTATAGCCAATAGATTTGTTAAGATGAAACATATAGAATGTGGATATACGGTAGGAAAATAAGCTACTCATGGCCACAGTTTTGATTTTTCATTTCTAGAGTTCATGGTACAACAGGGGAAAAAAAAAGGAATTATTTATAAATTGCTTTCACATTTCTTCCCTTTTAAGGGAAAAATCTGTAAGTCTTCTCAATTCAATTGAAATAATTTGATGTCATTAGATATTAAACCTACTGGTTTGTTTCATTTTTTACTGACCCTTCTTCTTCACATCACATAGCCCTTTGGAAATGGCAGAGTTCTGTGTGTGGCACCTCACATCCCATTTCAGCTTACCTTTCCTGGTTTTTCTTAATATGATGGTCTTTCAGAATCATCATTTTGAGTTATAGAGACAAAGGAGTCAATGTTTCCCTAAGATAGGGATTCTTAACTTTGGGGCCCTGAGAATCTTAGGGCTTCCACAGGTCTGTAGAAAACCCCAAATTGTAGTCAGCATGGAGAGAACACTTAACACTTTTCTCAGACGGGTCTATAACTCCCTAAAAAGGAGTGTGTGTCTTTGTGTCTGTGTCCATGTTCAAATGTCCCGCTGTTAGTGGAGGCAGGTGGCAAGGAAAAGGATAAATAGCACAATTTTTTCCCTTCTGTTTGATTTGTACTGTGTTCGTTTTCACCCTTCCTTCCACACACAGTTGGTGCCACCGTGCAGAGAGAGCACTGCCTACTGACTGTTCCTACTGACTGTTCAGTGACTGATGTGATATACAAAGTGCTTTGGGGCGAAGACTTAGAATAATGAATTTGGGCTTTCTGGTCAGAAAGTATCCACTCTCTCTTTTGTAGTGTGATGAGTAAGAAAAGGACTCCTTTTTAAAAAGTTACAATCCTTTAGATGATATAAGGTAAAAACTCTCCCCAGTAACACCCTCGGGAAATAGGAGTGGAACAGAACTATCCTGGTTTTAGATGTCCTTATTCTTCCTTCAGTGACATTTCAGTACCATGTCTCTTCTGAAGATCGGTTGCTATTAATATCAACATAGCAAAACAAATGGAGCTGCAATGATGTGCTTCTGGTTTTGAGTTTTTGAAAACACACAAAATAACCTTTATGACTATAAATGCTATCATTTCTTCACTTTATCTTGAGAATGTAGCTTGTAAAACATGCAGTTAAAAATGCTACCTTTAGTAATCATCAGAACCAGCTAATGAGTTTTAAGGATTTAAATTCAAATCCAGAAAAAAAAAAAGGAATACTTCCTTTCTTACCCTAAAGTCTGAAGTATTATTTTAAGGAGATACTCTGAGCAATACTTCATCTTCAAACATTTGAAAGGATTTTGCTATCTACTTTAAACTTCCAAAATGCAAATGCGTTTGGCTGCAAAATAATTGGAATGCTGATTATGTATCGCCACCTAGTGGTAATATAATCCATAACATTGGCCTGTAAAGGAAACGTGGTTCAAACACATTTAGGTGAGAACATCATTGGAGTTAATGCAATAATTGTTCTGAGTAACTTCCATAGAGCAGTATTTGTTTAAAAAATTCACAGTAATTTTCCTTTTTTGAATAATTCAATTTCCTTTATAATAGCAGACCAAAAATGCTTTTTCATATCTAAATTCAATACAATTTAATATGCTTACATTAAAACTTGGTAATAAATTTTTAAATCAAACCTCTGAAGTATTCCTTCTGTTTACTACAACAGTTGAGTTTTTATCCACTAAAAATATTTTATTTTGTTAAGATCTCAACATTACTGAGTTACCAGTTCTGGCATGAGAACAAAATAGAATTTTTTTAATAAATGTTCTTAAGTTCTTTAAAAATATTAGGGGTGTGTCTGTGTATGATACTGAAGTAGAAAAAAAAATGGCCCATAATTCTACCAACCAGACAGGCCTGCTGACATTGGGGAAAATCTTAAGAAACAACAAGAAAATTGAAAGTGACCTTTGCCCACCATGTCCCTATTCCTAAGATAACCACTGTTCCACTGCGAGTTTAATGCCTATACATATAGAAGAAAAAACATACATGAGCCAGCATTTGCATGTTTAACCAATCTGATGAGATGCCTCCATTTGTTGAGGTATAATATAACCGACAAGGTATAATAGAACTGTCGGTAACTGCAACCCGCCGTGCTTTTTCACACCCCTCTTTCCTGACCAGGAGTGAGTTCTCTTAAGGACACTTTTATAACTTTTACTCAGTCTATTTCATAATTGTTAGCCCCTCCCAGTCACTAAAAGCATCTCATTCTGGTTATTAAGACGTGGCTTTTTAATTTTAAATTGTGAGTGTTCCTCTCCCCCGACCACAGCCTTATGGAAGTGGAGTGGGGAGGGCTGGGCTAAAGGAATTGTCTGTTCTGCCACAAGTACCTTCCCTATGGAGCCAGGACACTCTTCATTATACCCATTGGTTATAGACGTGGCAGCACTCGTTAGGTTTTTGTTTGTTTGTTTTTGTTGTTTGTAGATATTGGTGGTCTCCAGAGATTAGCAGTAGGAGCTGTATCCCCCCTCAGCTGTAACCTTAACACTAAGTACGTTAAAATGAGAGCACGAGCAGTGAACCAAGTCCTACCAAATAAAGAAACCAAGTGTACAAACACTGATTAGGAAGTAAGACACATGCACATACACACAGGTAGTCTCCTGCCCTGTTCTTGTGACTTAGAGAAAACCACGTTTGTCCCCAGACAATCTTATTAGGTCTTCTTGATCAAACAGTAGTAGAGCCAGTACCATCTTCCACACCTTCCACCTGTCTTCACCATTCATCCCACCAACCAAAAAACCGTCTTTAACATTCTTTACCTCACTTATCGGCAAATCCTCTGGTGTAGATTTTGGTAAACTTATTTCAAGTGCCGACTGCCTCTGAATGGTGATTCCTGATAAGAGTCGTTCAAGTATAGCCAGGCACCCCAGGGGTGTGATTCTGGATACTTCAAATGTTTATTATAGTGTTTATATTAAATAGTGCTTATTAATTAAAGCATATATTAAATATGCTAAAAATTAAAGCATATATTAAATATGCTTATAATTCCCGATATATAAAGTTAGATGAGATACTTGCACAGGCACTGTTTATACTTAACTACTTTGAAAGTAAATTTCTACACAGACAACAAGAGAATTTTACAAACAAATAATGGCTTTGTCCTCAGGCAGTGCGGTCAGTGTCATCTGCTACCTGAGGACAAAGCCATTATTATTTGGTAGGGCCGATGTCCTCTCATTACTGCTCTTTTCCTGAAATTCCCTGGCTCTTCCCTCTTACTTTTCCAGTAGACTGATATTTTGTCAAGTTTCACCAAAAATTATATTGTTTTAATAACTGAAAACACATTGACTATATAGGGTAATTTAGGGGTAATTGAGATGTACTTTCAAAATTTCATGTGATAAAAATCCAAAAGAGCAAAGACATTTTCCCTACTTATCCTATTTGCTTTCCACACCCTCCCCACCACCCCCCTACGAAAGGCAGAAAGGTTCATTCTCTGAGTTCAGACTACAAATATGGTTGCCTTCCTGAGCTGCTTTCCTTGCGAACCCCACCTAGTTCCTGGTTCCCTGGGGCTTCCCTTTTTGGTCCTCTGGAAAGAAATCCACTCTGCCAAGTATTCCCACGACTGCAGCTGAATCTGGGGCTAAATGCTGGCAACGTGAGAAAGGAGTGAAACAGTAGAGGCTTACCCCACCCTCCTGGGGCCACAGCTCCTCCAGTCTGTGAGGAAGGGTCCCTCCCTCAGAGACCTGGCTTCCATGGGCTCCTGTTGCCTTCGTTTCTGCCAACCCTGTGAGACTGCTTGCGGCCCGGGGTGTTAGTAAACGGAGGGAAAAAGAGAGAAAATAAAGAAAACTGAGAGGCTTTACTCACTGTCTCTGATGTCAGGCATGCCCTTTCCCATTGTTTCTTGAGACAGAACTCAAGGGTTTCTTCCGGGACTCTCTTTCAGCCCTTGGGGCTCACTTCCAGGTTTGGGACTATTCTGAATTCAGGCCAGGGGAATACCGTAGATGAAAATACGGTAAACTCACCACTGGTTTGGTAGTACTTCAAATTCTGGTCCTCCCCACTCTGCCTGCTGCTGTTTACTGTTTGGAGTCCTCAAAGAGCCGCTCTGCGCATTCTCTCCAGGTCTTGGAGCTGCGTTTACCAGGAGAGGCAGGCTGGAGTGTGCTTACTCCGTCTTACATGGAGCCAAAACCAGAAACAACTTTTTGTGGCAAGCCACGCTGAGTCTATCAGTAGGGAATCAATATCTTATAATATATCCCTTCAGTGGGATACTATACAGCTGCGATAAAGAATGAGACTACTCTGGATGTGCTGATGTAGAATGTTTGTCAAGATGTATTGATAAATAGCAAGCCACAGAACATTTGGGGAGATATAGATATGCATATTTATGCTTCTATGTGCATAAAATAATTCTAGGACTATCCAAGAATTTGGTAACCGTGGTTGTTTCTGAAAAGAAGGGTGGGACGGCTGGGAGACTGGGAAGACAGGGAGGCTGACTGATGCCTCTGTGCTCTCTCACGTCTTATCGGCTGTGGTACATCAGGCCGTGGTACAGACACTTCACGGAGGCCTGATGACATGTTAAGAAATGAACTAAGGAAGGAGGTAAGTAACTGGGGTGTAGCAGGCTTTTCATTCAGTGCAAGTAGATTTCATCCTTTGAATTTGTTTCTCATTTCTATTGTGAACTGAAGAAAAATTTAGTCGAGGGATAATTTTTGAACCTGGACTACCCTTTGTGGTCTGGCTCAGCGCACTTAATGGGTAATAATATCTAACAATTTATAATATAAACCTATGAAAATGTTTAGTTTATATATTAATTATATTTAAAATG
Organism: Panthera tigris; assembly: GCF_018350195.1. Classification (NCBI taxonomy): domain Eukaryota; kingdom Metazoa; phylum Chordata; class Mammalia; order Carnivora; family Felidae; genus Panthera; species Panthera tigris. The sequence goes on along the minus strand of NC_056667.1, from coordinate 193,710,552 downwards.
TTTAAAATAACTGTAATAGTAAATTAATATATAATATTTCTATGCATATATTTATGTGTATGTATTTTTGAATGTCCCAGTTTAAGTATATGCCATTATCTGATCCCTTTCAAGTTATCTTAGGCATGTATTTTTATTCCCAGGCTAATTCATCTAAATAAGATTGATCCCCATGCTCCAAATGAAATTCTCTATGGACGAATGGGCTACATTTACGCTCTTCTCTTTGTGAATAAGAACTTTGGAGTGGAAAAGATTCCTCAAAGCCATATTCAGCAGGTACCACATTTTTGTGCTTTTTGGAATCTTGTTAGGATCTCAGTTAGGATCCCCTTGTTAGGATGCCTCAACTACTGGTTTTGTTTCTCCGGTTAGCATAGCCCAGGTGGAAAATAGGTGTGTTGGCCTCTAAAGATCAGGCGGGATCAGGGAGCTGACACTGTCCTTCTGAGTGCTGTTGGAAACACAGAGAGTGACTGGGAGTGAGAAGAACAGCCTGCTCCATGTGAGAGTATGGCCCTTCCAAAGATGAGGGCCGGATCTCACCTCCCACGTGCAGGTGTCTCCTTTCATGCCTGAAGGAATTCATGCTTTCCTCCGACAAGTGAATTCTTGTCAGCTCTAGTAAAGAGAGTTCAGGATTTCTGTATCTCTGTCCTTTAGGCAGAACACAGTCACCCCTACTTTCTGCGAGGAGAATTAATCTGTGCCCGTCCGTGGCCAAAAGATCACGTCCCATTCACTATGTTCTCCATACCTCTTAGCAGAAAGTTCCACTGGGAAGATTTTTATTCTGGTTCTCTCATTATTGCTATTGGTTTTCTCCCTGTAGGTTTGTGAAACAATCTTAACCTCTGGAGAAAACCTAGCTAAAAAGAGAAACTTCACAGCAAAGACTCCACTGATGTATGAATGGTACCAAGAATATTATGTGGGGGCTGCTCATGGCCTGGCAGGAATTTATTACTACCTGCTGCAGGTAAGAGGGGAAGATGGTGTAACTTGCTAATGCGCCTGCCGATTGGACTGTCCGGGGTGAGGACACCAGCACTGCCCTCGGGTGTTGCACCCCGCCGACTGCTGCATCACTCTCCTTGCAGTTTCCTGGCCTAGACAAACAAGGGCAGTGTTTGCCAAGGTGCATGTGAAAGTGCATGCACAGAAAAGGCACCGCGCTGTGAGATGACATTCAATTTGTAGGTGACCGTCCTTGCCCACCTAGTGCCACTCCTGCAGACTGAAGTGTTCTCCTGTCCTTCAGCATGCAGTGCCTCGTGCTCTGCTCTGCTGTCTCAGCAGATGCCTTGGATTAATATTATTGCATATGATTAGACACAACCCATTGAAACAAATTCCAGAAGTAAGAACAAAATCAATAGAAAACAAATGACCATATGTTGCCTGAGGTTCACTTAGAGAGCAAAGCCACAGAGCCTTTTTGGCGGATTTTGTGTAACTTACCTGAAAAATAGCTGAATGCGCTGTGCCCAACAGCTCTTTGGATCTAATACTATAGAGGGACGTTAGCCAAAGTCGAAAAGACTAAGGCCAAATAAAATTTACTGCAGCAAGCATAACCTGGCAGGGGAGGTCAGAAGAGGACTTCTCATGAAAGCATCCTTTCTGGGGGCTTATTTAGCTCTTTTTAAGGAGAAATTGGCACTCGGGAATAAAAATCCATAGCAAAAGAAAATTGATTTTTAATGGCAGCAAAGGTGCCCCCCTCACCTTCCCAAAGTACAATGCAGCATAAAGAAAAGTGTTTCATTAATATGTTCAACATGAGTGCTTGGATATACATACTATTAGCTGGTTGAGTAGCCGGCTGCAATAATGCAAAATCAATGTCAGACTTTCCCTCTCCCTATAGCTAAACAATGACAACGAAGCTGAAAAACTCAAGGTTATTATTGCCTTTGAATGCAAAGTCACACTTGGAGTGTTAGTGGCAGTAAGAGACCAACTTTTGTATTTGTTCTGCACTTCTCAATTAAGAGTTTTAGAATGGGGGGTTTTGACAATTCAGACTTAGACTGTTTTTCTGGCATAAGCCTCCACTGGCTCTGTATTTCCAGAAGTAAATATATATTCTTAAGTTTTCAGGAAAAGAGAGTTGTGTTCTGAAGTTTAAAGGTGAGGTAGAGTCCTACATGTCAGTGACTGGACAGCCTCATGACCTTTCATTGAAGCAGATCATCAGGAGTCATTTTACTGTCCATCTGCCTCCTTTTGGTGGCTATAGTGAGAAACCTGGAAACCTGTGTTCCAAATTTTCCATTGGCAGATTATTGTCTATTTGAAATGATTTAATTCTTAACCCAAAAAGTCCATTCCAGTAGGTGCTTATGTATCAACATAAAACAAACTATTATTTGTAGTTCATTTGAGATAAATTCTGCAAATTTAAGGAAAATTCTCCTCTAGCAGTTTAAACTGAGCTTGTACGATATTCCGTGGGTAAAGTGAAATCTGTACATGCCCTGAAGAACTTCGTGCACGGTCAGTACGTGTGCTTCATGCCCCTGCCTGTTCCCTCACCCCACATGCCCACCCACTGCTTGGCAAAGACACTTTCATTTTTTTCTTTGAAAAAGCGAACAATGCAATGAATTAAGGACAGGACCAAAGGAGAAACTAAAAACTTAGATCAAAAATGAGGCTCATATGCCCTATGGCAGTGTGTCCCATCAATCCGTACATCGTTGTATCAGAATAATCCTGCATAAATATCAGTCCCAAATCCTCTGCAGAAAGGCTTTAATCTAGAACCTGGATCTAAATTCCAGGTCTTCCAACTTGTTAGCGTCCTCCTCTATTGGAAACAGCTACCATTTCTCTAAATGTAATGGTGAAAGTTATGCTTGTGTTGTCTAATGCATCTCTTTGTGGCTTTCAGAGTTTGCTTAAGGTATTAAAACCTTAGGAAAGGTCTCTTGTGTTCCTGCATTGACTTAGGAAAATTATATGTATGTATACAACGATAAATATTGAAAAATAGTATGTATGTAAGATCTCAAGAGTTAACTGATAGCCTAATTTTAGTTTGTTCCAATAGGTTAAAATATATGGAATGGAATCCAAATCTAGTTCCTTGTGGTCATGTTTTCTTTCTGGTTTAAATCTCATCCCTGAGACTTAGGAAGATCTGTTTGCTTCAGCAGAACTAATGATTCCTTTCCTCATTTTTAGCCCAGCCTTCAGGTGAGCCACATGAAGTTACATGGTTTGGTCAAGCCCAGTGTAGACTATGTCTGCCAGCTGAAATTTCCTTCTGGCAATTACCCTCCTTGTGTGGATGATAATCGAGATCTGCTAGTCCATTGGTGTCATGGTTCACCTGGAGTAATCTACATGCTCATCCAGGCCTATAAGGTACTGAGAGTTTTCTCATTTTTGAAATAATTTGGAAAATGTGACATAAAATTCTATAACTTAAAATTATTTTTATGTATAATCTTTAAAGGAGCAGTAGATACATTACTTGTTGGACCTAAGATCATTTTGCTAAATGGATTCTAATCATTCTTACAGTATCCCTCTGTACCAAAGCAGATACTATTTTCCTAGATCGGGAGGCTGCTTCACTGACAGGTAGAAGAGTCAAGATGGTAGCAGCAGTAGTAGAGCCAAGAGAAGTATCCCAGAAGTTCGGTTGAAAACAGAACCTTTCTTGTGCATTGCTGGTGGGATTGTAAAACGGTGCAGCTGCCATAGAAGAGAGTTTGGTAGTTCCTCAAAAAATTAAACGTAGAATTAGTATATGATCCAGCAGTTCAACTCCTAGGTTTATATTCCCCAAAATTTAAACACAAAGATTCAAGTAGATATTTGTGCACATATGTTCCACAGCAGCATCATTCACAATTGCCAAAATACAAAATGTGATATCCCGCCCCTACACGCTCACTGGAATGTTACTCAGCCATACAAAAGAATAAACTTCTGATCCATACTACAACAGCAGGGACCTTGGAAACATTATGCCAAGTGAAATAAGCCAGATGCTCAAGGACAAATACTCTATGATTCCTTTTATATGATGTGATGGTTAATATGTAATATCTGAACAGGCAAATGCATACAGGAAGAGAATAGAACAGAAGCTAGCAGGGACTGGTGCCCGGTGGGAGGGATGGGGGACGAGGTGCAGGCTCACTTCATGGGCACCGAGTTTGTTTGGGATGATGGAAACGTTTTGGAAATAATAGTGATGATTATACAACATTGTAAATGTAGTTAATGCCACTGAATTATACACTTCAAATGACAAAATTTACAACTTTTATATTTTCTCTTACTTTACCAAATAAAAGAAATGCAAATATCATTTCTTAAAAAGCATGTGATGGCATGTGAGCCATAATCAAAGAACAGGATTTTATTTGAAAGAAAAAGAAAAACAAAATAGAAGTAAACCAAGACATCTATGTCTGTTGGTGCCCAATCGACAAATTACAAATCTGTGGACTATGAATAGGCATTGGTATCTCATACTCTACGTAAGCATTTAGTACATCAAATTTTACTTTCAGAAAGTTGGATATAATGGGAGAACTTTCTAAGCCACCTTATTCTACTTTTCAGAACATTTAGTTTGCAATGAGATATTAAAGCTGTCTACTGAGAATATTTCTTGAGTCTTTGATCAATATATAGGAGGCCACGAAAGATTGGAGAGATGTGTCTGTATTTTTCTGACATAGTATTTTGTAATCAAATCAGTTTTTATAATCAATTTTATATACAGTTTCTTCCCCATATATAAAGAAACTTCCTAACAGTGAAGGGCATTATTGTTAACCAAAGAAGATAGCATGCAGTTCTTTGGAAATTAACTGATGATAATAGCAAGTCACAAGTAAAATCAATGCTACTTCACCACTAACACCTATGTACATAAACACAGAGCGCACACAAAACGCGGATGGCACAGACAAGGTCATATGCAGTTATTTAAAAGCAAAAAAAAAAAAGCAAAGCTAGTAAGCTTTTATAATTTGTCCCCACCCACACGACACATCTCTCTGGCTCTAAATCCCTTACCCTTTCTTACCAAGCCACCTCTATCTCGCCCCTCTTGCCCTGTCTCCCCACCTTTCCCATCAGGAAGGAATGTCAATAGACGTTTCTTTTTATATCCCTTGTAATAAAACTTTCCCTTGGCTCTGCAGGTGTTCAGAGAGGAACACTACCTCAATGATGCGTACCAGTGTGCTGACATGATCTGGCAGTATGGGTTGTTGAAGAAGGGGTACGGGCTGTGCCACGGCACCGCTGGGAACGCCTATGCCTTCCTGACACTGTACAACCTCACACAGGACGTGAAGTACCTGTATAGGGCCTGTAAGGTAGGCACCAGAACCACCGGCAAGAAAACACATTCCCCCAGGAGATTGTAGAGAGGGCTCAAGTCAATCTGATTTAATTCATTTACCTTTATAACCACGAGTCTGTAGAACAAATCCAGTTATTTAAGAAAAGCCTTCTAAACCCCTTCAGTTGAATTAGCTTTCTTGTATAAGGACACAGTTCTATTCAACATTTATGGGGGGAAAAAAAAGAAAGAAATTTTTCTCTGATAACCTTGGAGACAGCGGCTCAGATGGCTCATGACATTCCTCCCTCCCATCCTTCATACTCTTTCAGACCGTCTGTTTCTCTGTACTAACCCCTTTTTTCTGCCTGAAGATAGCTTTGGACTTTTCAGAGTAATTCTTACTATCAACTATCAACTTTTGGGGTCTCTGGAAGAAATCACTACCATAATTAACATGGTCTCACTTTCAGTTTGCTGAGTGGTGCTTAGATTACGGAGAACACGGATGCAGAACACCGGACACCCCCTTCTCCCTCTTTGAAGGTATTTTTCACTCCTTACTTAGTTGCCTTATAATGTCAGCATCTACTTCTCTGCTTGGTAATTAATGTATTTGAATTTGAGCTTTATCAACAAGTTAATTTTATAGTCATTTCTTAAACTACCTCTTTACCTCCTAATATGAGAACTCAGTATTAAAAATCAAGTAGTACAGGGACCATCTCAGACCTAATACAAGTAGTCATAATGGTGACTACCCTTTATGGAGCCAAGCACAGGCCTGGCATTTTGCAGATGCCACCATAAATCATCTCAGCAAAAACATACAGACATTATTATCCTCATGTCACAAATGAGGACACGGAAGCTCAGACAGGTAAGTGGCCCGTGGTGCCATGTGAAGGAGCTGACGTGATAAATGACAGGGCTGTGCCTTGGACTTCTCTGGTTCAACTCTCCCTCCTGTCTTCCACCTGGATGAAGAGACTGAGCACCTCACTAGTGATCTCCTCGCGTATTGACCTGCATCATATATTAAACAGATGCTTGGTTCCTTTAAGTCGTTGCCATTAGTATCATAATGTCGTTGGTGCTAGCGAATGAAGCCACTCTATAAAACGGAGTCATGTGGTGTGATAACTTTTGCCTCTTTTTCTTCCTTCAGGAATGGCTGGAACAATATATTTCCTGGCTGACCTTCTAGTGCCCACAAAAGCCAGGTTCCCTGCGTTTGAATTGTAAGAGGAAAGCCTGCCCCCTGCAACTCACTGCATGAGCCTTTCTGTATATCAAACCTGGACGAAGTGCTTTTATTGCTTTTCAAGGAGACATAGGGTCAAACCGTGTACTTGATTTAGTTGATTTTTTTTTTTAATTTTGGAATTTGTCTTCAGTTCGGTTGCTTCTGTTTATCATTCACTTTTACTTAAAAGTATCCAAGGAAATCCTTTAACTTTAACTTCAGTTTCTTCCTAAAGGAAGGGTGAGTGATATGTGCAGTGTTTTGAGGGCATAGATGTATATATTTCAGAACTTGGAGGAAACCTTACTCTTACTTAAGCTTATGAATATAACCATCCTTTGCTGTTCCAAAACTGTTTAAAAGAAACTAAAAATGTAGATAAAGAAAAATATATGGTTATTGCTGGACATTGCTATCCACCTCCTTAGTATTTTTCCTCCAACAGGGCGGACAGTTTTATAACTTTGTTTTTCTTTAGGTGGTTGATTATGAAGGGGGACAAAAATATTAACTATATGCTTCTGAGACAAAAGTTGCAAGAGATGCAAACTGGTTTAAGGACCATAGTGCTTGTTTAACTAGATAACGATACTTTCAGATTTACTTCTTTTTGGTAGTAAAGCATCCAGGTTCTATTAGTCAACATTTTTATCAAAAATTTCTAAAATGCATTGGTGGTTTTGAAAATTCTGGTTTGAAGATTAGTTTAAGATAAGCTAACAAAAAAGTGTATTGTTTATCCTAAAATAAGTTATTGTATCTTTGAACTATTTATTTACATTTGTTTGTTCCTTGGATTTAGTATAAGATCAGGAAACGATTTTCTATATGTGAGTATGTGGTGACTTAGGATTTGAGTTCACCTTGTCCAATTGACCTTGTAAACTTAGATTTGTGTTTTACTTACTTGGCAAAGACTATGCGTTACTGCTCGCAGTTTGGTACAAGCCATAAGATATTTTCCTTCCTTTCAATCTATCTGGATGTTTGTCTTTTCACTGAATAGTACAGTACTCTGCATCTCTCTAAAAGGGGGAAAGGGTGCTATATAGCCAATAACTTGAATGAAAACACTAAGGTTTCCATTGAAATGCTGTTTATTTGGGAGGTATTATCCAGTGCAAAGGATTAGAACAAACACATCCCATCTCTTTGCATATCCTAGGTTTAACACTCATCAGTTTCTGAGCCCTCAGGATCCTGTATTTAACCTGGTAGATGAAGGGTCCCTGGTGCTTCACATTCTCTACAAATGTTTTCACCCATCAGCTTCCCTTCCTCCTCCTTCCTTTGCTGCCTTTCCCAGGCTTGTTTCATCATTTCTTGCATGTTCTGACTGATTTTAGAACATTTTGCAGCTTTGAAAATCAGGGTCTAAGAATTTTAAATGTGCCTATTTCATGGCTTTCATGCTGTTTTTATTTTAAATTGGAACCAAATCCCAATGGGTATATGTTGGTTCCTCAGGATAGTAGTCCCCTATTATTTTACATTTAGTCCCAAAATAGCTTATATTATTGGAAATTGACCCTTTAAAGGCTTCTGATGGAAGGATCTAAAAACCAGCCCACTGCTCAGTTCCTAGGATTAGCTTATTCCTCAGTGACTCGCACTAGTTGGGAAAACCTTGTGCCTCTCAGATGTCTGAAGCTGCTGGTAAACTTTGCCTTTCTCCTGGGTGTTTCAGATGAGCACTGTTGGCATTCCTAGTAAAGCTAATTTGCCTTTGGCTGGATATCCAACTTGAAAGAAGAAAACCCATTTGGTTTAGTTAAATGTCTTACAATACTGTGCCTGTACTTTTAGCTACTGTAATTACCAAGGGAAAGAGAGCAAAACACACTTTCTCTTAGCCAGAGGAAACTTGATCACAGTGCATCTCCAGCATCTTGATTAATTTAACCCCAGGAAGACTTCTAGGTGGGGAGAAGAACATTCTGAATAAGAGTCATTAATATTTAGGTTGCAATTTACTGTCATCCATTAACAAAGTCATCAATACAAACATAATTCAGGTTTCTTTTTTTTTTTTTTTTCTTAAGCTTTTTAGGACTTTAATTAAGCTGGTGGATTTTCTATTCATGCCATTATTTCTTTTATTTATGCTTAAGAGGTAAGAAAATCGGATAGGATTTTAAACTCCAGCAAAAGCCGTAAAACTAAGACCAATATCCTAAAGCCATGGAGGAAACTGAAACTTTTATACCAGCTTTATTAGTTTTAGAAGGAAGAGGCATCATTGCAGTTCTATTTCTGTTACATCATTTTTCCCTCAGATATTTTCTTTTCTTTTGGTGAAAAAAAAAAAACCTTTCCAAAAGTTGCCTCCCAAAAAACTTCATAGTATCTCTTCCCTCCCCATACAAAAATGAGGTAGTAAAATCCTAAAAGCTCCTTGAGCAGTGTTCATTTATCTTGCCATGCATTTCTGTTCCTGTGGTGATGAGAAATTACAGTAGTTAACTTTTCATCATGTAAAAATGTTAACATTCTCACAGCCATTTCCATCATCCCATTGGGTTTTGGTCTCCTTCGAGTTGTTGGTCTTTAATCCTTAGAGTCATTGATTTCCTTTTCATCTTTGATGTCAGTTCCAATTCTTTGGCATCAAAAGCCTTCATGGCAGGAAGAGTTTTAGGTAAAAGTGGACCCAAGATGATCCCGCTGCTACTGGCTGATTTGAAATACAAAATGTGAAGAGTGAACATTTATTCATCTACTCCTTTGGCTACTAGAACTTATCTGCAGTCCTTTATTACTCATACCAAATTCTAATTCCACCTTTGCTTCCCTTCAATAGGTCAGAGCACCCCATTTCTCTAGTACTGAGCTGTAGAACTGTTTCTCCTGTAGATACAGAACAGAGTGGGATATTCAGGGAACCCACCCCAGTGTTATATTGCCATTTATTGGGAAGGGCTGGGGTCATAGGTATTTCTATGTTCTGTAAAGGATTTCACTTACTGATTCTCAATAAAATTTTATTAGGACTGTACATGTCATGTGCTTTCTGTTTGCTTTGGTTTAAACTTGAGAAATCTTTTCTTTATATGGTAAATGAGGGCTTTTCCTCTATACTCTCATTCCCTAGGATTTGTTCCTGACTTTTCATCATTATTTTATCAAACAAGATAGATTCAGAGGGAAATATTTTTAAATCTGATTATTATAGAATTAGGAGGAATCTACTAGGATCCAAACAGAGCAGTGTATTAACCATCTCACACATATGAGAATCCACCCTGTGGTTAATAAGTAAAGGCCTAATTCTAGAAATTGATTTCCCTGATGACCAATGCTGAAAGGAACTTTGAAGAGAGGAAGAGATTACGTGAGGCATAATTATGAAGTGTATATTCAGAGGTAGGAAAGGAGCTCTGCTGTATCACCTGGCAGGACCTTGTGGCACTTAACTTTCATGCCACAGCTGTGTAGTGTGATGGCACAACAGAGATCTGCCAAATAATAAATCCTTATTTTCATCCCTGAATTAAGATTTCATCCTCTGGCACGTATCATTAAAATGCCCTTCATCCCTCTAGTGTTGTGTCTAAATGACTCATCATAGGAAGGATAAATGCACAGTTATTTTTATTACACTGTTTTGAATGAATGAATGTATAGTTGGTGATAATCACATCTTTAGATGCAGGTGATGAGGAGTGAAGGGGACAGTGGCTCACAGAGGCCACCCAGAGACCCCAAATTGATGTCTGGAGCATTCCTGCTCCCTGTTGGCAAGATTACACTGCGGTGGGTAAAGCTGGCCAGCCCCGCTGTCTGGTTTACCACTCCCTGGCTCGTCCTTCGAACGGAGGAAAAATAATGACAGGCATATTAAATTGCACCACACTTGTAAGCTCATGAACAAACAAAACCTGAAGAACTAAGTCTCCTGCGATTTAACCCATAGTTGTTTTTTTCCCCTAACTTTGCATTAGAAAAGACCTTTGCCTCCCTCCCCCTACACTCTCTGAATAGAATAATAAGTTTTTTTGTGTCATTTCTTTTTCCCTAGATAGTTCCCACTGTAGATTCAGTGTCATTAAAAGTTTTGTGCATTCTCGATTCTTCTAAGCGTCATTGAAACTGAGAAAAACCTATGTCACTCCCTGATGATTTGCTTTCACATTCTGTTTCCCATCCAGACTTGCCCTTTTCCTTCTAAAGCTGAGGGTCAATTAACAAAGCAAGAGAACATTGGCTTTTTTACAATGGAGAACATATTGGCTTGATTGGTCCCATTATGTAAAGTATTGAAACAGTATTTTCCAGAAGCCCTGTGCTTGTGCATCCTCAGGGACTTCTTTGACAATTTTGTGAGTAATGGGAGAGAGTGCACACAATAAACCAAGAGGTGAAATAATGAGCATAGAGAAATGGATCTTAGCAGGACCACTGTTCATACTCAGCCAGTTCAATTTCACATTTCTACATTATGTTAACTTCCATGCACATGCAAATGACAACCATGGTGACATTAAATCTGCAGCTAATGTTCTGTCACTCTACAAATAAGTGTTCGAGAAAGCATTTCTGAGGCACTTAGTTATTACGCAGGGAAAGGCAGAACTCTTGATAAATCAGTTTATAAAGTAATGTCATAGTTGCCTAATTTCTCTTCCCTGATGTAGCTGGGATAGTAAGAAAGGCATCTGTGACCCAAAAAATACTGCGGTGGCTCACTGTGAAAGTGGATGGTTAATATTGGTCTCTCAGGATTCAGCAGTTAGGAATTAAGATGGGCACCCCCTTGCCGGTAAAATCCAAAGTGGTGGCAGTGTTTATATGCTGCAAACATGCCATTTTATTTAAACATGCCATGAGCAATGCTTTAAAACCATTTTATCCCCCAAACTCATTAAGCACATATGTCTGTATGCAAGGTGCCTGGCAGGGGCATTCTGTGTGCACAGGATAGACATCCCTTACTCTGGTGACTCAGCCTGGTGAGAAAGACGAGTGATGAGATAAGTTACAACGAAATGTATTTGAATATTCCTGTTCAGCCCCCACCTACTCTTCCTTGTTCCACAAATTTCAAGAATGCCCAGATCTTTCCTGTGATCCACAGTGTCTGGCTATAATTAGAGATTTGGAGTTTATAATCCTGCAGGGAAGAAGACACTTTAAAAGCCACTCGGCCGGTCGAGAAGCACTCAGAGTTCTTTCATTTGGATCACCCTGATGATGGGTGAGATGGAGGGAAATTTGAGCACATAAAGTCACTTGCCCCCAAAATTACTTTCACTCAGTTGGCTAACTTCTCAAAACTCCCAGCATCAGCATTATTAGTAATTTAGGTTAAATCCATTTCCTTCGGGAATCTGGTTAAAATGCAAAAATTTTTAAAAAGGTAGTTAATCAACCTGCTATTATTCATTAGCATTTTAGTACCTGGTTTCATGACCTACGCAGCAATTAATTTGAAGAACTTCAATCCCAACAACATTAAGTGTGCTACTAGCACATGCTAGGTACAGCATCTAGCTAGGATTTGGAAGATGATACCTGCTCACAAAAGACTGTTTAAATCTGGAGATAAATATAAATAAATAATTTCGGTATGATACAGAGCCTCACCAGGACTCGCTCTTTGTGAGTGGGGGGAAAGGCAGGTGTAGGAGAGTCAAGGAAACTTGTTAAGAAAAATTTGAGGTCAGCGCTTCTTAACCATATATGCATACAAATCACCTGGGGATCTTGTTAAAATGATACCAAAATGCCATTTGATGGGGCCTGAGATGCTGCAGTTTTAACAAGCTCTCATACAATACCTGTACTGCTGTCCACAGAGGCTACTTTCAGTACGATGGACCCAGATACTCCAGCATGGAATCCCGACTTAGTAGACAAGAAGGAAGTGAGGTCACGAGTTGGCTGATGAATTGATAGGACTGATATGTGTGAATCAAAGAGCACAAGCACTAGTACAAAGAGCATAAAAGCTGGAATGATTGGAGTCTGATTTTTTTTTTAATGTTTACTTACATACTTTGAGAGAGAGAGGGCATGAGCATGGGAGGGGCAGAGAGAAAGGGAGAGAGAGAGAGAGAGAGAGAGAGAGAGAGAGAATCCAAAGCAGCTCTGCTTCGTCAGTGCAGAGCCTGACACCAGGCTTAAACCCACAAACTGAGAACATGACCTGAGCTAAAATCAAGAGTCGGACGCTCAACTGACTGAGCCACCCAGGCACCCCTGGAGTCTGATTTCTGATGTGACTCAGTTGCACATAACATCAGGCAATAGGTCTTGGGGTGATTAATTTTCTGTGGTGGTGATGGTAGCAAGTGAAAGAAACAGATTTGGAACATATATTTGTTTATAATTTTAATGGAAAATCTGCCAAAATTTGATATCTTTTCAATCCAAAGAGAGTAATAAGCTTCTGGTAATTTAAGAATCATATGGAAGATATTTATATTAAAGAGTTAATTTGAGGGGAGGAGCCAAGATGGTGAAACAGCATGGAAGTCTTTTTTTTTGTGTCTCGAGACCATGAAATACAGCAAGATCAACACTAAACCATCCTGCACACCTAGAAAACTGATTTGAGGATTAACACAACAATCTGTACAACCTGAACCACAGAACTCAGCAGGTATGCAGCACATAGAGGTATACTGGGGGAGAGAGAAGCCACAGAGGGCAAGGAGCTGTTTTTGCTTTCAAAGCGAGGACGGAGATGGGGGGAGAGTACAGGAAAAGCACTCCCACCAAAAGCAGCTGGAGAGAAAGTGGAAAAGTGGAAACAGCTGCAGGGACTGAACTAAAAAGGGAGAAAGGAGAGGGTTTAAATTCCATTAGGATTCTATAAACAGGGGGAGCACAGAGTCTGAAACTGCAGCTCAATACCTGGTGGTTCTCTGGTGGGAAAGGTGAATCCCCAGGAGCAGAGTGAGGTCTGGGAGGACCTCGGGCCACATGGGGAGAAGCAGTTCCACTGCTGGAAGGACATTTGGTAGAGGCTTTGCAGCCACTCGGTCCCAGCAGACCCCAGAGAACAACCACATATGCTGGTGCTGGAACAAGGTTGCTAATGGTGAAGCCTGGCACCAAATGTGTGCTGTTTTTCCATAATCCCTGAAATGCTGCTGCTACACGATTGCATGAACTTTTTCTGGGGCAGGCTGACACCCAGCCACAGTCTCTGGGCATCAGCAGCGGCAGTCCCACGAACGTTCCTGGGTGCGGCCAGCACCCAGCCATTGCTTGGTGAGACCCTCCCCAGAGGATCTGAACGGGTCAAAGCCACAGTCCCTCAGAAGTGAGGGGTCAGGAAACACAGCCACATATGAGATAAAACTCTGGAGGGAGGTGCCGCCTGGCAACCTGATGGCTTGGTCACAGACAGGATAAAAATGGGGAGTGGACAGAAGCAGGAGACAAAGGACCCGTGCATGATTGCTGGTCTGGGAGAGCAGAGTTCCGATACTAGAGACTGGGTAGCTGGGTGATGCCATTTTCACCCCTCCCACGTGTGCACATACACACCTACAAGCGCCACAACAATGCACCCCAGTAAGCTAAGCAGCGCCATCTAATGGAGAATGGAGCCGCTACACTAACCTGGGGCAACCTCACTCTTCAGGGACACCACAAATCTCTCTGCCTGCTTAGTTTACAGACTATAAAATACTTCATACTTTTATTTCTAGGGGAAAACGATGTAATTTCATCGAATTTCAGTCTGTTCACTGGTCCACCTATTCAATTTTTTTTGTTTCTTTTTCTTGAATACAGAAAGAAAAAATTTATTTTTTCAATTTTTATTAAAAATATTTTTCTTCATTTTTTCTACTATATTTTTTACTTTTTTGTAAATTTTTAAAATTTTATTTTACTTCCATCATTTCAATTTATTCTATTTCATTGTATTCATTTTCTCAAATTATAAAATGTTTTCCTTTTTTTCTTTTCTTTTTTTTCCCTCTTTTTCTCCTTTTTTTTCCCTCTATCAAGCTCCTTTCAATAACCAGACCAAAACACACCTAGGATCTAGCATCATTTATGTGATTTGTATGTGTGTGTTGTTTTAATTTTTTTATTTTAATTTTTTTATTTTAATTCCTTTCCTCTTTCAAAATGATAAAATGAAGGAATTTACCCCAAAAGAAAGAACATGAAGAAATGACAGCCAGGGACTTAATCAACACAGATACAAGCAAGATGTCAGAACCAAAATTTAGAATCACGATGTTAAGAATAACTACCTGGGGTAGAAAATAGATTAGAATCCCTCTCTGTGGAGATAAAAGAACTAAAAACTAGTCAGGCTGAAATAAAAAATGCTATAACTGAGCCGCAATCTCAAATGGATGCTATGGTGGCAAGGATGGATGAGGCAGAGCAGCAAATCAGTGATATAAAGGACAAACTTATGTAGAATAATGAAGCAGAAAAAAAGAGAGGGACTAAGGTAGAAGAGCACAATTTAAGAATTAGAGAAATCAGTGACTTGTGAAAAAGAAACACATCAGAATCATAGGGGTCCCAGAAGATGAAGAGAGAGAAAAATGGGTAGAAGGATTATGTAAGCAAATCATAGGGGAAAACTTTCCTAACCTGGGGAAAGACAGATATCAAAATCCAGGAAGCACAGAGGACTCCCACAAGATTCAACAAAAACTGACCATCAACAAGGCATATCCTAGTCAGATTCACAAAATACTCAGGCAAGGAAAGAATTATGAAAGCAGCAAGGGAAAAACAGTCCTTAACCTAAAAGGGAAGACAGATCAGGTTTGCAGCAGTCCTATCCACAGAAACTTGGCATGCTAGAAAGGAATGGCAGGATATATTCAATATGCTGAACAGAAAAATATGCAGCCAAGAATTCTTTATCCAGCAAGGCTGTCATTCAAAATAGAAGGAGAAATTAAGTTTCCCAGACAAACAAAAATTAAAGGAGTTCATGACCACTGAACCAGCTCTGCAAGAAATTTTCAGGGGGACTCTCTGAGGGGACAAAAGATGGAAAAAAAGAAAGAAAGAAAGAAAAACAAAAAGACTGAAAGCAACAAAGACTAGAAAGGGCCAGAGAATACCACCAGAAACTCCAACTCTACAAGACATATAATGGCAAGAAACTCATATATTTCAGTACTCACTCTAAACATCAATGGACTAAATGCTCCAATCAAAAGACACAGGGTAACAGAATGGATGAGAAAACAAGATCCATCTATATGCTGTTTACAAGAGACCCACTTTAAACCTAAAGACACCTTCAGACTGAAAGTAAGGGGATGGAGAACCACCTATCATGCTAATGGGTGACAAAAGAAAGCTGGAGTAGTCATACTTACATCAGACAATCTAGACTTTAAAATAAAGACTGTAACAAGAGATGAAGAAGGGCATTATATCATAATTAAGAGGTCTATCCACCAGGAAGACCTAACATATGTAAACAATTGTTATAAATGTGGAGCACCCAAATGTATAAATCAATTAACCACAAGCATACAGAAACTCATTGATAATAATACCATAATAGTAGGGGACTTAAACACCCCACTTACAACAATGGACAAATCATCTAATCAGAAAATCAACAAGGAAACAATGGCTTTGAATGACACACTGGACCAGATGGATATAACAGATATATTCAGAACATTTCAACCTAAAGAAGTGGAATATACATTCTTCTCCAGTGCACATGGAACGTTCTCCAGAATAGATCACATACTACGACACAAATCAGCCCTCAACAGGTACAAAAAATCGAGATCATACTGTGCATATTTTCAGACCACAATGCTATGAAACTGAAAATCAAACACAAGCAAAAATTTGGAAAGATAACAAACACTTGGAGACTAAAGAACATCCTACTAAAGAATGAATGGGCTAACCAAGAAGTTACAGAGGAAATTAAAAAGCACATGGAAGCCAATGAAAATAACACCACAGCCCAAAACCTCTGGGAAGCAGCAAAGGCAGTCATAAGAGGGAAGTAAATAGCAATCCAGGCCTTCCTAAAGAAGGAAGAAAGGTCTGAGATACATAACCTAACCTTACGCCTTAAAGAGCTGGAAAAAGAACAGCAAATAAAACCCAAAACCAGGGGCGCCTGGGTGGCTCAGTCGGTTGGGTGGCCGACTTCAGCTCAGGTCACGATCTCGCGGTCTGTGAGTTCGAGCCCCGCGTCGGGCTCTGGGCTGATGGCTCAGAGCCTGGAGCCTGCTTCCGATTCTGTGTCTCCCTCTCTCTCTGCCCCTTCCCCGTTCATGCTCTGTCTCTCTCTGTCTCAAAAATAAATAAACGTTAAAAAAAACAAAAACAAAAACAAAAACAAAACCCAAAACCAGCAGAAGACTTGAAATAATCAAGATTAGAGCAAAAATCAATGCTATCGAAACCAAACAAACAAACAAACAGTAGAATAGATCAATGAAACCAGAAACTGATTGAAAGAATTAACAAAATTGATAAACCACTAACCAGTTTGATCAAAAAGAAAAAGGAAAGGGCCCAAATAAATAAAATCAAGAATGAAAGAGGAGAGATCACAACCAACACAGCAGAAATAAAAACAATAATAAACTGAGAGCTTTCCCCCTAAGGTCAGGGACAATACAGGGATGTCCACTCTCACCCCTGTTATTCAACATAGTATTGGAAGTCTTAGCCTCAGCAATCAGACAACACAAAGAAATAAAAGCCATCCAAATAAGACAGGAGAAGGTCAAACTTTCACTCTTCACAGATGACATGATACTCTATATGGAAAACCCAAAAGATTCCACTAAAAAACTGCTAGAACTGATCCATGATTTCAGCAAAGTGGCAGGACATAAAATCAACACACAGAAATCAGTTGCATTCCTATACACCAGCAATGAAGCAACAGAAAGAGAAATCAAGGAATTGATCCCATTTACAGTTGCACCAAAAACCATAAAATACCTAGGAATAAACCCTAACAAAGAGGTGAAAACCCATACACTGAAAACTACAGAAAGCTTATGTAAGAAATTGAAGAAGATACACACAAAAAATGGAAAAATATTCCATGCTCCTGGATAGGAAGAACAAATATCATTAAAATGTCAATACTACCTAAAGCAATCTACATATTCAATGTAATACCTATCAAAATAACACCAGCATTCTTCACAGAGCTAGAAGAAATAATCCTGAAATGTGTATGGAACCAGAAAAGACCCCGAATAGCCAAAGCAGTCTTGAAAAAGAACACCAAAGCATGAGGCATCACAATCCTGGACTTGAAGCTGTATTACAAAGCTGTAATCATCAAGACAGTATGGTACTGGCACAGCATTCTTCACAGAGCTAGAAGAAATAATCCTAAAATTTGTATGGAACCAGAAAAGACCCCGAATAGCCAAAGCAATCTTGACAAAGAAAACCAAAGCATGAGGCATCACAATCCTGGACTTCAAGCTGTATTATAAAGCTGTAATCATCAAGACAGTATGGTACTCCGATCAATGGAACAGAATAGAGAACCCAGAAATGGACCCACAAACGAATGGCCAACTAATCTTTGACAAAGCAGGAAAGAATATTCAATGGAATAAAGACAGTCTCTTCAGCAAGTGGTGCTGGGAAAACTGGACAGCGACATGCAGAAGAATGAACCGGGACCACTTTCTTACACCATACAGAAAAATAATCTCAAAATGGAAGAAAGACCTAAACGTAAGACAGGAAGCCATCAAAATCCTTGAGAAAGCAGGAAAAAACCTCTTTGATCTTGCCTGCGGCAACTTCTTACTAAACACATCTCCAGAGGCAAGGGAAACAAAAGCAAAAATGAACTATTGGGACCTCATCAAAATAAAAAGCTTCTGCACAGCAAAGGAAACAATCAGCAAAACTAAAAGGCAACTGACAAAGTGGGAGAAGATATTTGCAAATGACATATCAGGTAAAGGGTTAGTATCCAAAATCTATAAAGAACTTATCAAACTCAACACCCAAGAAACAAATAATCCAGTGAAGACATGGGCAAAAGACATGAATAGACACTTCTCCAAAGAAGACATCCAGATGGCCAACTGACACATGAAAAAATGCTCAACATCACTCATCATCAGGGAAATACAAATCAAAACCACAATGAGATACCATCTTACACCTAATGGCTAATATTAACAACTCAGATGTTGGCGAGGATACAGAGAAAGAGGATCTCTTTTGCACCACTGGTGGGAATGCAAACTGCTGCAGCCACTCTGGAAAACAGTATGGAGTTTCCTCAAAAAATTAAAAATAGAACTACTCCACGACCCAGCAATTGCACTACTAGGTATTTATCCAAGAGATACAGGTATGCTGTTTCGAAGGGGCACATGCACCCCCATGTTTATAGCAGCACTATCAACAATAGCCAAAGTATGGAAAGAGTCCAAATGTCCATCGATGGATGAATGGATAAAGAAGATGTGGTATACACACACACACACACACACACACACACACACACACACACACACACACACACACAATGGAGTATTACTCGGCAATCAAAAAGAATGAAATCTTTCCATTTGCAGCTACGTGGATGGAACTAGATGGTATTATGCTAAGCCAAATTAGTCAGAGAAAGATAAATATCATATGACTTCACTCATATGAGGACTTTAAGATACAAAACAGATGAATATAAGGGAAGGGAAGCAAAAATAATATAAAAACAGGGAGGAGAACAAAACATAAGAGACTCAAATATGGAGAACAAACAGAGGGTTACTGTAGGGGTTGTGGGAGGGGGGATGGGCTAAATGGTTAAGGGGCATTAAGGAATCTACTCCTGAAATCATTGTTGCACTATATGTTAACTAACTTGGATGTAAGTTAAAAAAAATTAAAAATTAAAATAAAATAAAATAAAATAAAATAAAATAAAATAAAATAAAATAAGTTAATTTGAGTCATCTAGGATCGTCAAGGCTTGTATGAGGAAAATCAGACCCCTCTGCCCCTTGTTTAGAATTTATGAGGAGCCATAATTAGCCAGCCACCTTTTTGAAGGTGCTTGAAACACAAAAGCAGGTCAATCACATTCCTGTTTCCACTTTTTTTCCTCAGCATGTTCTGAGTAGTAAATGGACACTAGAAGTGTTCTTTGCTTTTATTTACCATCATCTCTCATTTACCATGTTTCCTAAATGAGAATTTTATCAAGGGCTATGGGTCTACAGTGCCTCAGGTGCCATTCATCCAGGAAAACTTCAGAACTAAAGAACAGGGCTGACCCAGGAAGTCTGGAAACTTCACTGGAAATAGGAAGAACCCATTAGTTCTCAACTCCTAAACTGAAAGGCTAATACAAATAAGTGTGGCCATATACTCGTGTTCACATAAGCTTCCTGTGTATTTCCTGGGTGTTCTGTACTAGGCGCTTATCCAAATTTAGATGGCTCACATTACCAGTACATTTCCTACCACTTATTACAGAGAATGTTTATCTTTTACAAGTTCTTAAAAAGGAGTTGCATTCATATTTTATTGAAATGTATTAAATGAACCTCTTTAGGTCTGGCTTTGATGATCTTTTCTTCCATTTCCTTGAAAAGGCCAAGTTTATCACCTTCTCTACCTCTCCTTCAAGTTGCCCCTCAGCTGAATTTCCTAATTCAGTTCATGGTATTACCTGGCTGCTTAAGCCAAAAAAGGTTAATTAACATTCTCCCACTTGGTTCTCAAAACACGGTCTCTGGACCAGCCACATTAAGTAGCATTACCTGAAACTTGTTGGAAATGCACATTCTAAGGCCCAACCAAGACCTATTAAGTCAGCACCTCATGCAGGAAGGGGCCCTTCCAAGTTCTGGACCCAATGTGTAAGTACTTGTATAGCACACACACAGCACTGAGAAAATGTGTGTTAAATGTTCAACTGAGATACGATTTGACCAGCTAGAGAAATGGACTTAGAAACCTTTACTTAGATTTACTACATGCTGATCTTATATTTAGCTTAGTTCTATTTTCTATTTGTTAAGTACAACTTTGCTTAGTTGTTTTAATAGTAACCATCTAGTTAGTAAAACCTGAGCATTACAAAGTTGGTAACAATGAAAAACAGGTTTTGTCCAGCAGATGTCAGTAGAGCTCAGTTTAATAATTTAGTTGTTAATGAACTTGAAAAATTAATGGAGATGATAATAAGAGGGATAGCATTTCTTTGTTGACATTTAGGAAATGGTGTCTGCAACAAAAACTCCTTACAACAATTCAGGCATATTGGAAATGCTGCAAGTATTGACTTCACAACAGTATATGACTTCAAAACAACCATGGCCTTAATGGTAAATTTCTTCCACTTCAAAGTTCAAAGTATTTTACACTGGACATCAGGTTATTGCTAACTAGAGTCAAAGTCATTAGTGAGGGGAGGAGAGCAAGGCTGTATATATAAGATTATTCATATGTGGATTATGATGCTGGTGAGACTGTTTTCTGAAGACCAGAACTTTATTTCACTTCACCAATTATTTGGACTTCTTTCTGTAGAGTAATATTAAATGATACTTTTATACTTCTAGAAATATAAAGGCCTTTCCATGGCTTTACATTTAAAAACATAGGGGGCAAAGTAAAAGTACTGTGTGTGTGTGTGTTATTGAAGGGAAATCCATTTCAAATTCACCAAACCCAAAGTGTTTTGAAAGAGACTGATGAAACCATCACAATGGAAATATTATAATTATCATTAGTATCATTAGGCTTTTCCTAGCTCTGAATGTCTAATTTGTTTATAGCTAAGAAACGTCAGATCCTTCTGGTAAAGCTTAAAAGAAATATCTTCAGCTAGCACAGATTGTCCTGGAATCAAGCTCGGTGTCCTTTGGCCTCTGACTCTCCCCTCCAGCCTCCATTGTTCTTCTCCACACTGCACCCACATCTTCCTTCCATTGCCTTGAGGACAGATTCATGAAATCCCACCAAAAAACCTCAGAGGTCACAGGTTGGAGGTCTCTCTTGCTGCCCCAGGGATAGTGCAGGGAGATGCAGATAGAAGGTAGGCTGCCAGGCCTTGGGCATCCTGCCACACTTCAGCCAGGACAGGTCCTTGTCAATTGAGCAGCTATTTCCATTTTATTGGCTTATTCCTAACCAACAGTAAATGAAATGGCTCTTTTGAAGCTCAGTCTCCTACACACACACACACACACACACACACACACACACACACACCCCACACATGATCTCAACCTCAGGGCTCAACAGTCTTCTTCATATCCCCTAATACTTCCCCCATCCACAGTCCCGACACGTCTCACACTACCCTGAGTCCCTGAGGTACCATTCACGATGGAGAGGTACTTTTATAAAATCACTTTCCTCTGCAGCAGCCCATTACTGTACTTTTTAAATTACCATATCTTAATGGGGAGAAAGGAAGTTTATATTCTCACCAACATTAGAGGATAAAAAAAGACAAGAAGCAACTGACTTGTATTAATAACTTTGTTGGAAAGTGGCAAGACAACATCTGGAATACTTATTACCCATTTGGCATGCTGTTCATCTCCATGGATAAGATTCAACATGACAAGCTCTGTCAAAAGGAAATAGGCTCCATCTAGTTAAATTAGAATGATTAGGGTCATTTAGACAGAGGAAGTTTAATTTGTATGGATCTAGAAATTTTATACAAACTGGAATACCTAAGTATTTAATCTTCCCTGAAGCTCAATTTAAAATTGAAAGAGACGATTGCATAGATCTATAATGAGATGAGACATATTAGAAATTAATTTAACTATTACTGCACTGTGAGCATGTAGCCCAAGAAATCAAAGAATGCTTCACTTGCAGTTTGTACACAACAATAGAAGAGAATGTTCTGTTACTGCTCATTAACTATTCTATTGTTTTACAAACTCTTTAAATGGAAACTTGAGCACCCAGAGTGAATTTGAATTTTTGGTACTGCTTTTAAAAATTTCTCCTACCAAATTTATGCTACAGAGTAAATGTGAACAAAATTCAATCCTAACCTTCCCTTCTACAATGAGGGTGCTTAACTGTTCTGGTGTTATGGATCTTTCTAACAATCTATTGCAGGCTATGGATCCCTTCTTAGAACATGTTTTAAATATATAAAATAAATACTTAGGATTTTTGTTTTCAGTGTGTAAATAACATCTTAATATGTAAGATTACAAAGGAAAACAACTGTATTGAAATATAGATACCAAAGTAGTTTTCATTGTGATATTGTATATGTACTTTTTTATTAGCACATCTAATAACTAAATCTAGTGCTGTATCTATTATTATTTTGAAGTATGACGAATAGAAATAATTGCTATCATGTGATTTAAAAATATGGGTCATTCCCAGCAATGACAAAGTCTCGGGAGTGCAAACACTATTGTTTTCATTACCTACATTAATAATTGAGGGAGTGGAGCCTTATTGGCTCAGTCAGTTGAGCGTGTGGCTTTGATGCAAGTCATGACCTCATGGTTTGTGAATTCAAGCCCCACATCGGGCTCACTGCTATCAGTGTGGAGCCCACTTCAGATCCTCTGTGCCCCTATCTCTGCCCCTCCCCTGCTTGTGCTCTCTCAAAAATAAATATTTTAAAAAAATAATTGAGGGAAATGGTTAAGTTCAGTTAAAACATGGCAAAAACTAAAGTGTGATTGTTTTCCACCCATGTTTGTAGACCACCAAATCTACTTAACAACCATCACGGTTGGTTAAGAACTGTGGTTCTATAGTTAGGTAGATGTGTATGATGCCATTAAGACTAAGGGCGGTCACTAGGCTGGCAAGTGTGGATGGCAAAAACAGAATGCAAAGGGCAATCTGCAATTCCTTAGTTAGCTAATTAACAGCCTAGACAGATATGAGGGCTGAACCACCTATCTCAATCACAGCAGCATTGTCAGATATCCATTCCATTTCATTCCGTGTTTCCAGACCATATAGGCCCATCCCAGACTTATGAGAGGATACTGATTCTAATTACCTGGTTTAAAGAACTGTTCAGAGCCCCTAAGTCATTTGGCTAATTCCATATCTTAGTATACTCTCTTAAAGTATCCTTTTGGGGTACCTTGGTGGCTTAGTTGGTTAGGCATCCAAGTCTTGATTTCAGCTCAGGTCATGATCTCAGGGTTCATGAGTTTGAGCTGTCAGTGCACAGCCTGCTTGGGATTCTCTCTCTCTCTCTCTCTGCCCCTTCTCTGCTTGTTTCCTCTCTCTCTCAAAATAAATAAACTTAAAAAAATAAATAAAATATCCTTTTTTTGGGATGAGCATTGGGTGTTGTATGGAAACTAATTTGACAATAAATTTGATATCTAAAAAAATAAATACATAAAATATCCTTTTCACCTATAACAGTAATAAACCTTGAAGTGTTCTTATAAACTCTTTATTACCTTCTTTAGTGTGAGGACCACAATACCTTCCTTGAAAAGGTCATGTTTCATTCAACAGCATTTATTCAGTGCCCATCTGATGTCAGCCAGATACTACAAGGGTTGGGTGCTGAGGAGCCAAAGCCGAATAAGACTTTGGCACTGTCCTGCCTTTAGAAAACTCATTAACTACAGAGAGAATCAAATAAGTAAACCACTAAATCCAATACCAAGTTGTAATTCTCATGGCCAGTGCTACCAAGTAGTATTGGACCACAGAAGAGAGACAGTCCTTCTGAGATTCGAGAAAAATAAAGAAATGAAGGGGAACCAGGATAGTTGTCTGCAACATGTGTAAAACCGTGGGTGACAAGGAGGCATGGGAAAACCATTCGGGGGATCAGTACATTCAGGGTCCTGCAAAGATGTGAAAAGCGAAGGCACAGTTGAGGAAAAGGTGGGGAGAGGTGGGAAGTAAGTGCAAGGACATAACTGTGACAGGGTCTTAGGTTTCTTGTTAAGCAGTTTAGATTTCACCTTGTTGGCTAGTGTTATCGGAACCAGCATCATCAACATCACGTGGGAACTTGTTGGAAATGTACATTCTCAGACCCCATTCCAGACCTACTGACTCTGAAATCTGAGGGTGGAACCTACTCATCTGTGTTTTAACAAGCCCTCCAGCCAATTCTGATTTACACTAAAATTTGAGAACATTAGGGAGCCAAATCACTAATGATAGGTTCAGAGAAACCACCAAAAATGGAGGGGAAAAATGATCCTCTTCTATATTCAGCAGAGTAAATGATATGGCTAGAATTGCAAATAGAAAGATTATTGATTTATTCACATGGAAAATGGATTGGAAGAAAGAAAAGGCTAGAGGCAAGAAGGCCATTTGGAGGCTGTGCAATGTCCCAGGGAAACCCAGAAAAGATCAGAACTCAAGAAGTGTCAGTGAAGATGAACACAGGGGGTAGCCTTGTCATAACTGTAGGTGGGGGGCGAGTTTAATATAGGTGATAAGGGGTGGGAAATGTCAATGATGATCTATTTAGCAACTGCCTTGAAAGGCTTGCTTGGAAGTCCTTGAAGCACACCTGGCCTTTGATAGTGTGGTCAGAACTCACATACTGTGTTCTTTTACAATTTCAGGAATATGCAGGGGCACCTGGGAGGATCAGTCAGTTGAGCTCTGACTCTTAGGTTTGGCTCAGGTCATGATCTCCTGGTTCATGGATTTGAGCCCGGCATCAGGCTCTGTGCTGGCAGTATAGAACCTGCTTGTGATTCTCTCTCTCCCTCTCTCTCTGCCCCTCCCATTGTTCTCTCTCTCTTTTTCTGTCTAAAATAAATAAATAAACTTAAAAAAATTAAAATAAAAAGGAATATACAGTCCTATTATTAGTGATTGACGATACATGTATTTAAGTTATTTTAGGAAAGAATCTATTCAAGACCCAGGATTTTAGGAACAAAGAGAAGAAACCACTAACCAAAAAGACCAGATATTAAATTTCTTGTGGAAGTGACTGATCCAGGTTTGGGTGGGAAGGGGAAAGCTAGGATGAGCCTGAAACCTCTTTGGGTGCCACAAAGTAAGGAAATGCTCAATAAAATATTGAGGGAATGCTGAAATGACACAAGAGCCAATCTAAGCTGCTCCTAAGAGCCAAAGCTGAAGAAATTTAGCAAGAAAATAATAATAGTATTGGATTATGGCCCAGGAGCACATCACTTCTGTAGTATTCTTGCCAAAAATACATAACCTCAATCTAATCATGAGGAAACATCAGACAACTAACATACTGAGAAACATCTACAAAATACCTGAGCAGTACTCTTCAGAAGAGTCAAGAAAGAGACTGAAGGATTGTCACAAACAGGAGAGACTAAGGGAACGGGATGACCCAATGCAATGTAGGATCCTGAATTGGATCCTAAAACACAATAAACCAGTGTGAAAATTTGGTGAGAAACTGGTAAAATTTAAAATCTGTAATTCAGTTAATAGTATTGTAAGAATGTTAATGTCCTGGCATCCATAATTACACATAGTAAAGTGTTAACATGAAGGAAGGTAGGTGAAGACTATATGGGCACTCTGCATACTATTTTTGTAATCTTTCTGTAAGTCTAAATGTATTTCAAAATTAATTTTTAAATAAAGTAAATAACTGTCATCATTTGAATCCTTTTGCTGGCCTGTGGAACTGTTCCAGATAAATAAACACTACCAGACAGTTCTTCTGGGGGTAGTGGCTATAAACTACTGTAATTTTTCTTGAGGCTGGGAACCCTATTTTATGTGTCTTGATTCCCTAAAGAACTTAGGGAATTAGAAGCAGATTTACCGTGAAGCTTCATGAAGCTTAAACTTCAGGGATGTTCACTGGCATAGGCTCCATTGAGCACTAGGAGTTGCTGGAAGCCATAGAATGTTCTATCTAGGTAAGGAAATGAAGCCAGGTTTCAATCAGAAGCATTTCTACATAAGCAATTCTGGTAAATTGCCTAAAGAATGCTCAAAGAAAGGGACTTAAACCTGTAAGCCTCAGTATCTTGCTATGATTGCCTTTCTCATTCCAAATAAATGTTTGCATCTAAGGTTGTATTTGTAGTTGCCTTTTTGTAAACAGCGTCTCCCAAATCATAGAAGACTCAGTTCCCACAAACCTGGACACACTTCTGTATCTAGCACAAGGGCTCAAAAAACATTTCAATTAAATTATTAGAAAAATCATCTCTACTTCTGTGAAACAGAGTTAATGGTATTGACCAGTCACCTAACAACAGAGTTGGAAGGGGCTAATTTGGGGAAGACTTTTATGTAATAATTTTCTCTATAGAAATTTTAACCTTTTTAAAGCCACTTTCACATTCATACTCATAGCATTTACATGTTGGCACTTTGTAAATCCTAAGAGATCTTCAAACATTTCGCTTTGTAAATGAGCGAACAGTCAGTCCCAAAGAGGTTAAGTAATCCAAGGGCACACAGCTAGCAACAGATTGATGGAGGGAAGAGGGAAGGGGGCAGGCACAGGCCTACTGATTTGGCGGAAGGTCGGGAGACGGTTGTCAGAATTTCCATACACTGCCTTAAAACAAAGCCTTCTCTTTTTTTTTCTTGCTGATAGCTATTTTCCCAGAACAGCAAAAGATAGTTTACCCCCCTTTGTACCTTCTTCATAGTGCAATTTTAACAGGCAATGATTAACTACTGTATTAAGGTAGCCTACTACGCGTAACAAACTCTACTCAAAACTCTTAAGTCTAAGCAACCATGTTCCTGTATTAAAAGAACAAAGCAGAGAAATATAGGGGAAGAGGTGGGGTTGGACTGGGACGGGGTCAGAGGAATGTTTCTGAGGGGCGGGGAAGCCTCTTCAGGCAGTACTGGGGACACTTGATGCCTACAGACTTTTGCAGTGACTGCAGTCTGTCACCGTTCGACAGTGACTCCAGGCTGAAACCAAATCCACGGTTAGTTCATGCCTTCACCAATCTGGAGCCAAGCCTAGAAATAGTTCTCTGTTCCTTAATGGTATTTGGGATGGGAGCAAATGTTCTACGCTGTGGTGCCTGTTGGCTCTAATCAGATAAATTAAGGACTTGAGCATGTTTCCACCATTTGGTTTAGTTTTATTTTAGTCCCCAAGTCCCTTTGCTCCCTTTTTAAGGCCTAGCACTTTCTCACTGGTGAAGCCCACACTGCCTTAACCCTGAGAGAAGATTCCTCAAGTAGAAGCACCACATGCTGTATCTGTCCTGCAAGCCAGTATGCAGCAAACCAGTTGTGCAGCTGTTCCGTAACATCACAGAGGCGGCCTCCTTGTCTTGACATGCTTACAATCATCTCTCCTCGAAAATAAATTAATGAAGTCTTCCTGAGAGAACGATTTTTCCTGCACTTTCCCACACTTCCTGGGTGAAATAGAGTGTTTTTAAGATCAAGGTTAAAAAGTGAGCAAATAGGGGTGCCTGGGTGGCTCAGTCGTTTGAGTGTCCGACTTTGGCTCAGGTCATGATCTCACAGCTCATGAGTTCGAGCCCCGCGTCGCGCTCTGTGTTGACAGCTCGGAGCCTGGAGCCTGCTTCGGATTCTGTGTCTCCCTCTCTCTCTGCCCCTAACCCACTGGTATTCTGTCTCTGTCTCTCTCAAAAATAAATAAACATTAAAAAAAATTGTTTTTAAATAAAAAAATAAAATAAATAAAAAATAAATAGAGTGAGCAAATAGCCTTGGCTTTTAGAGACAGCATCAGGTGTAGAGTTAAAGAATAATACCTGACTTCATCTTCGAAAAGAGCTCATATTCAAATCACAGGTTCTCTTCCACTGCAGTAATAGTTGAATCATAACCTCGCTGATATGCTACTGTTTTCTGACTCATAAAACTGCAATTTCATATGGTTCACATAAATATTTATTATTTACATAATATTTATTTATATGTCCAGATAATTGGCTCAGCTCTCTCTTTTACTTCCCTGTGTAGACATCTTTTGGAATTCCTCTTTGCAAGTTCATATATTGCCCACAAAAATATAAAGAATGTATAGGCAAATGAATAAGGAGTAAAAGAAGGCAATGCTGATTGCTATTAGCTTTATCCTCCCCTTTCCCTATCTGCCTAACTAGTGGTAAACTGCACACGAGTGCTGTTGACTGGAGACTATCCACGCCAATCAAGTTATTTCACCAATGGTAAGTCCATCTTTTATTTTATAGATGAGAAGTTTGCACTGGAATGGCATTTACATTGTTGGCAGAAAACTGGTGTAATGGCAGAAAGGACTTGAATCCTGGTTCCTACACTTAGAAGTTGTGTGATTTGAGGCAAATTGCTTAACATTTCTGGGACGTTAGATTCCCTAAGTATAAAATGAAGACAATGATACTGCTCTTCACTTTATAGAGTGGTTTTGAGGGTTCCACAGGGCAACGTACATAAAGTACAAAAAGCGTCTAGCACACCTGGCTCCCAGGCTCCTAGTGAATACTCAATATTCAAATGTTAAAGATGCAACTAGCTGATGGGGCACCTGGGTGGCTCAGTAGGTTGAGCATCCAACTTTGGCTCAGGTCATTATCTCATGGTTCTTAAGTTCGAGCCCCACATCAGGCTCGCTGCTCTCATCCCGTCAGTGCAGAGCCAGCTTCAGATCCTCTTCCCCCGCCTCTGCCCCACCCCCACTCACACTCTCTCAAAAAATAAATAAAACATTAAAAAAAAAAAGATGCAACTAGCTATTTATCATTTCTGGAATGATCAAGGAGGAAGAAGAGCTGGACAGTGCCTGTTCTATGTTTATCCTAGATAAGTTTATCTGGGATGAACATAGAACTTGCCGTTTGCTCCTTTACCCCTCCACTTCTTTCCTACTTTCCTTGGAGACTTAGGAAGAAATTGCCAATCCCTGCTGTTATAACAGTTTCTTGAGCCTTTGAATGCAAAGGGTTTGAGACCAAATATGAAATTTGACAACAAATTAATACGCCTATTTGAGTATCCACTATACCTGGAAATCATCAAAATGGCTTCCCAAGAAGGCATAAGGTGACCTTCTGAGCTGTCAAGAGTGATCTATATCTTGATTGAAGTGGTAGTAAAAATTCATTTTGTACTTTTTATAAGTCACATCTCAATAAAAAAATTAGAAAAATAACCTTTTTATTAGAAATCTATCTTCTTACTTTTTAATTACTGAAATGGATTTGTTTTAGGAACTCTAGATTCTAAGCCTTATTGCCATTTATTAACAAAGTTAATATTTTTAAATGAATTGGAGAAACAATTTCAAAGATTAATAAAGACTTCATCAGGATTAAAATAGGGCAGGGTCCAGAAAAGTGGTGGTTCTCAGCCCTTCTATTTAGATACAAAAATACTTAGTAGAGACAACTGGAATTTTAGAGTGAACACAGTGAATATAGGAATTATACTCTGCTGGTCACTTTCACCCAGGTTTCTCACCACCCTCTGTCTACTATAAAGGCAAACACATTCACTTTTTATCCTTAGGACTTAGCACGGTGGCAGGTACATAGGGTCTCAAAGACATTGGATGACCACACATCCTGGGAGTGTCCTGATTTATGCCTACTGTTATTGGCCTAATTACTAATCATGCTCTTTTCATTACTAAAAGTGTCTCAGTTTGGAAAATAATGGTCATCCCACCAAGAAGTGCCAGTGTTTGTTGAGCCTTATTTTTATCAGTATTCTTCCTGATATTGCAAAGTGACTTAAGCCAATTTGAGCTTCACAGTGGTTGGATCTGTCTGGTAGATATTAGTAGCCTCTAACAATAAAAGAGGTGAGACCCATATCTCCTTGTAATCTGGCTGCCACATTGGCATATTATCTAGAAAAATGAATCTCAAGACAGAATTCTGTCACAAAAGCATCTATCTAGGCATACAGCCTGTCCTGGGAAGCTCTGTGAAATCCAGCTCATTGTCCATCCGGCACTGGAATCAGCACCTTGCACAAAATAGTGTCCCAAGGCAGATATGACAGTGTTCTAACAGCAGGATCATCAGCCTTCAGGTCAGAGAAGTCAACTGAATTCCTGGTTAAGTTGTGGGGACCAGAAACAAAGGGGCCCTAGAATAGAATACCTTTCAAAGGATATTTTTGATACCTCCATGTTTATAAAACGTTTTGTAGAGGTGCGTGTTCTGTATTTCTGGCCAATCCATATATCTTTAACACCACTCAATGCACCATTGAAAAAGTACTTCTAACTTCCTTCATGCTAGGTAATGAACTCTCTAATGTAGGTTCAGAGAGCAACATTTGAAGTACTTATTATTTCTGGAGTGCAGGCTCCGGAAGAGGGTTTTTCAAACACTATAGAACCACTAATGTGCTCCTGCTCCTTGGATATATACTACATTAAACCATATGCATACATTTCATACCTCTTATGTTTTAAAATACTTGAGTATTTAGAATTAAATTATAGACAATATACTTGACATGTGTTCTACATTACATATTCAAATACTCAGCATGGACCATTGAAATAGCAATAAAAGTAACCCTCAAAGGATCAACACTGACCTCCCACTCTCCCCTCCTCCACTTTTCTCCCCAGGAGCAGAAGCTCAGAGATATAAGTCTTGGGCAAAATGGAGTCTTAAGAAACATATGCCTGAACCCTTTGTGTGAGGTCAAGACAAACACTTTCTAGAACTCTGTTCTTCTCAGAATTCTCCTTTACATGGTGTTCTTTCAATGGTTCTCCCCTCTCTCCCTTGCTGTTGGTTTGTGTGGTAAATGGGACACAGAGGTGTCCACTCCCTTTTGGATGTCAGACAGAATCTGAATAGAACCAGATGAAAGGAAATTGAGGGTTAGGCCAGTTCTCTTTGGGGAATTAAGGATGCCTCTCTGGGTTGTTTTTTTTTTTTTCTGTACTTTTCCTTATCTCCTTCTCTAGCAATTAAAAAAAAAAAGCCCCAGAGCTTCACAAAGACCTTGGCAAAAGGGAAATAGGAACAGGTCCTTTTCAACTGCATTCAATCTACACCTTAAGGTAAAAGACGAAAACAAGGCATCAAAATTCACATTGATCTGAAAAAGGAAAGTAAAGTAAAAGGCCGGGGCGGGTGGGGGTGGGGTTCAGAGTCACATGTCTAGAGAGTAAGAAGTTGTACATATGTGTGGAGAACTCTTCAGAATTCTAGTGAGGGTTGGCCATGCAGAGGTTGTCAAATCCAAGTTTGCACCTCTAGCCCTAGTGTCGCACCACACACATGCTGGACACTCATTCCTGTTAATGATTAATCATTCTTGTAATTTAAAATCTGAGCAAGTTATGACAAAGAAGAGAGAAAAGTATAACATGGTATAACCGCTGATAAAACTCATACTCAAACTTGCCAGGGCCACGTACAAAAATTTACAAATCCTACAATTATATCACCACTGTATTTGTTAAAACAATGATTAAGTGGGTAACACCAGCTTCCAGAAGATATTCCCCTAATCGTGCATTAATTGTTTTTTATTTTATTGTATTATTTTTGAGCCATCTAGATTTTGAGTAAGAAAGTCCATCTGATTCCAGATGTCATTGCTATAAGCATTCCCCAGCATCATTTTCTTGGACTGTTCCCTCCATTCATTTTACTCTGTGCTGCTCAGGGGAAAAGAACATTGTTCACATAATCTCTGAGAACAGAGAATAGGCTCAGAAAGAGAATTCAGAAATATTCTGCTGTCGTTCATTTTAATACCATGGCTGAAGCCTTGTTCCTTTTTTCTTTTGAATCTCACACACAATCAACAAGATGCATTTAGAACTAATTACACAAATACCACTTTAAGCCCCATTGTATTCTCCAATAGCCTTCAATTATGCGCAATGGCACTATATTTGAAAGAGAGCTTTGCACTGCCTCAAAATCTCCAACTGGAAAGAGAATGTGCGTGTCCAGAGACTCCATGCTGCACGTTAAATATTAATGCTTTCAAAGAGAACTTTACAAACATTTGTCATTAAATTTAGTAATTAAAAGCATTTTCTGGGTATTTTAAAAATATTTAAGTGATTAGAGATGCATATTGATTCTTATTACAAGTTACCTTCATTGATTAGCAACATTTTACTAAATAAAATCCATTTCAATGAAAAATACCTCAACTTTTGGATACAGAATCATTGTAAAATTGATTAAGGAAACACTAAAAATTTTTCCACAGAAACCTATCAACAAGGGAATTGGAAAAGATGAATTGAGGCATTTCTCATGAGCCGGCATTTTCTCAGGGTAGGAAACCCCAGGACAGTATAGCTCTCTGCCCCTACTTTAATTGGAACTCATGCATTATTTATTCAACAAATATTTATTAAGCACTACGGCTAGGTCAAGTCTAACACCACAATTCAATTGATGACAGCTTTGCCCATAACCTGGAAACATGGGCATTTTCT
Organism: Panthera tigris; assembly: GCF_018350195.1. Taxonomy (NCBI): domain Eukaryota; kingdom Metazoa; phylum Chordata; class Mammalia; order Carnivora; family Felidae; genus Panthera; species Panthera tigris. The sequence goes on along the minus strand of NC_056667.1, from coordinate 193,677,690 downwards.
GAGTATACGAATGACCCTTACTACCTCTGAGGGAAACTGAATCACACCAAAACCACGACATTTTGACTAAATTCTACAGGAAATACAGCAGCTAAAAAAAAAAAAAAAAGTATGAGGGAAGCAATGTCAGTCACTGTTTATCACAGGCTGAGGAGAAGCCAAGTAGAAGATAGAATGGATTCTCTCTTGTCTCTGAATTCCCAGGAAAATTCTCTCAATCAGAAGATGAGATGGAAATGAGAAGGGGATGGAACAATACTGTGGAAAGAAGTTCCATCTTGCCTGAGTCTCTCCATATCAACACAGGAGTCTACATTGAAAGGGGACCCATGAACTTCTTACAACCCACATGTATAGGTTGTATGGTTAGGTGACATTGCTGGAAATCTTGTTTTTAAATTTTTATTCAATGATGTGATCCATCCAAATTAGAATAAAGAACTTGAGGAAGAGGAAGACCTAGAATTTGAAATAAGTTGAAGAATTATGCAAACAACTATTGTCAATGTTAAGAAATGGTTTTTGAAGAAGATGTATAATGAAAAAAATAATGATCTGAATCCAAAATTCCAGATTAGATCAATAAATTCTAGGAAATGAGAGGGAGAAGGTAAGTATGTATGTAAAGTGTTCAGCTTTCTCAGGGGGAAGCCAGTAGAAACTGCTTAATTGTTAAGGTTCATAGTGAAATATATTTGTAACTATCCTTAAATTTATTCAACAATAGGTGTAAAACTTCTAGGTAACTAGCAAAATGGAAAAAAAAAATAAATGAAGAAAATGTGATCAATTCTTAAAGGCAGAAAGGTTTATGTACATTAGATTCATTTTTTGATAAAGTTATAGTGAGATGAAACATACAAAGTTGTTACTAGTGATACTAATCTTCCATCTTTAATGGGATTTTATTGGAAACACTTAATACTACCAGAAAGTACTACAAGGTTGGCTTCTAGAATATTTTACAATCATGTCACTTAGCATAGGCATGTTCCGTGAATATTAATAGCCTGATTCCAAGATGTTCATCAGCAATGACCTTCAAGCATGCTATGTACTCTTTGCAAAGCTTGAATTTAGAGGAAGAGATCTTATAGCCAAGAGTCTAATTTCCTCTTTACAATAAAAAAATGAGGGAACTAGAGGGAATAAGGAGGTGCGTGGGTCTGTTCTATGAATCATACATTTAGGATTAAATGTATTTTAATTGAATAATAACCATCAACACACTTGAATATGATATTTCTCCAAAACAGCATCGCTGGGAAAAGTATCCTTCCTTACAGCATGGCTATTATACAACTGTAGTGATTGGCCCTTGAGATTTTAGTGGAGGTAGAGAGAAAATGAATAAAGGAGCAGAACAGAAATTCAAGAAGCAGATTCTCAGATATATGAACGCATGTTTCTTGGAAGTGTTATGACAAATCAGTAGGGGAAAAATTCGCTGTTCAATATCTAGTGTTAAGACATATTATTAATATGTAAAAAATTATCCCTATTTTATATTACACTCAAAAATACAGAAGTATAGAAGAAAAGACAAAATATCTTAAAGAACTTGGATTTGGGAAGTTTTCTTAAAAATAATTTCTTGGGGCATCTGAGTACCTCAGTCAGTTAAGGGGCCAGCTTTGGCTCAGGTCATGATCTCTCAGTTTATGAGTTTGAGCCCGGCATCAGGCTCTGCACTGACAGCTCAGAGCCTGGAGTCTGCTTCGGATTCTGTGTCTCCCTCTCTCTATGCCCCTCCCCTGCTTGTGCTCTCTCTCTCTTTCAAAAATAGATGGATAAGCATTAAAATAATAATAATAATAATAATAATAATAATAATAATAATTTCTTAAGGGGCACATAGGTGGCTCAGTCAGTTAAGTGTCATCCTGTTCAGCTCAGGTCATGATCTCATGGTTCGCAAGCTGGAACCCCACACTGGGCTCCAGGCTGACAGGGAGGGGCCTGCTTTGGGTTCTCTCTCTCTCTCTCTCTCTCTCTTATCTTAAGATATATATATATATCATATATGATATATATATGTGATATATATATATCATATATGATATATATATATATCATATATATATATATATATATGTCCCTCCCCTGCTCCTGCTGTCTCTCTCTCTCTCAAAATAAATAAACTTCAAAATAAAAAAAAATAATTTCTTAAAGAAAAAGTACAAACTATAAAAGATTATTAAATTTGACTTTAAAATTAAAAACTCATATACAACAACACATGAATGAAAAGATATACCACAGATTTAAAGAAGATATTTACAAGCCATATAAAAATCATTTATATTCAGAATATAGAAAGAACTCCTACAAAAATTAGAAAAAGGCAAAAAAAAGTCATAAAATAGACAAAGGCTACATACAGGCATTTCACAAAATGTAAATCTGAATGGCTACTAAGCATATTACTAGCAATACTCAACTTCATTAATAATCAATCAAAATGCTGATTAAAATTAGAAGTTAATTTATACCTATTTAGACTAACATATGATTCCAAAGCCTGATTTTTTCAGTTTGGAGTGAGAAGTTGTAGCATTATGAAATCTCATCCATGACAGGAATGTATAATTGAGGTCCATCTTTGGAGATCAATCCAACAAGATATAGCGAAGTTGAAGACGCCTGTACCCTATGGATTAGCAAGTCCATTCTATAGCTCTGAAAGAAACTCTTACAGGTATGTAAGGACATATATACAGGAATAATCATTCAAAATCAATAGAAGAATGAATAAATAAATTATGGTAATTTGGACCTTCAAATTATACAGTCATGAAAAATGAACAGGTTAGAGTAACATGTATTAACAGGAATAAATCTTGAAAACAATGCTAAATCTATAAAGCAAAATGAAGAAGTATATTCACTATGTACAATATAGAAGTGTATTTTATTATGAGTCCCTATATTTTTATATGTATGAAATAGTTTATAATTTTTATAGGTTAAAAAAAAGAATAAAAACTTCCATCATGAGTACCAGAAAGCAAACACCTGGTATCTCTCTTAGGTGTGCCCTACAGTAGCTGTTTTAAGCACAAGGTTGACTCAAAGTCCAGGACGGGTCTTATATTAATCAAAATTTCCTGAGAGGGAACTTATATTACATGCGCTTATGTCTTCAAAATCAAAACAAAGCAGAATCGCAATCTCTTTTCCCAAAGGTACTGGGTGCTGATACCGTTAAAAGCATACAAGAAAGAAAGGATCTCCATCCCCTTCCCATAGATCTGCAAAACAACCCTGCGCATTGAATCCTAGCACTTATTGGCACAACTAACCAGTTAGAGGCTGCATCTGGAGGTGCTAAAGAAAAAGCAAGAGAAAGGAAAAGAAGAGAATCAGCTGGACTAACTGGACTAACTGTACATAAGTAGGGTTGCAAGATTTAGCAGATGAAAATGCAGGACTCGTAGTTAAGGTCGAATTTCAGATAAACAAGAAATAATTTTCTACTATAAATGCATCTTAACATAAAGGTACACTCATAGCCCAGAAATTCACTCTAAGCATGACAATTTCTGTTAGGAAGTAATGTGGAGTAGCAAGAAAAAGAAAGAAAAGAAAAACAGGACTTGGTTAACAGACCCTCAGTTTGAATGGCAGCTCTCTAGCTGTGTGACTCCAAGCCAAATGCAGAACTTCTCTGAGCTCCATTTCATCATTTCTTAAAGGAAGACTATAATACTTGTCTTACAAGCGTAATTGAAATATCATGTGTGAGAACCTACTTAGCTCACAGCAGTTACTCAATAAATAACTTTTAAAAACCGACTGAATGGTTATTAAATACTTACTGTGACAGTCCCTTTACCAGGTTTTGGGTCTACAAAGCTGAATAAGAAATTATCTCTTGTTCCAAAAGCGCTGTTTCATTTGTTGGTTTGTTTGGGGTTTTTTGTTTTGTTTTGTGGAAGACATTTACAAACCACATAAGTAAACAATCACAACACAACATGCTTTGTTCTGTAATTGAGCTGTGTGCAAAAGATTTCTCCTTACCCACTTTTCAAAATCCAACCCAACCTTTGAGGTCATTAAAATGCAAAATGCACTTTCTTCTCAATGTGTTGCTCATTCTCCTGGGTCAGAATTAGTCTCTCCTCCTCTATTCTACCAAGCAAGTTCACTTAGACCACTGTTGTGGAACCTAAACTTAATGGCTTTAGACTGTAATTACTCTTGTCTGTCACCTGCACTAGATCCTGGGCTGAAACAATTTCTTCATTTTTATGTCACCCTACACATAGTATATGGTATGTGTTCAGTAAATGCTTGTGTTGCCTTTCCAAATGGAACTTGGCTACTATTTCTATGAATGAGAATAAACAATCAAGTAGCAAAATCCTTTCTCAGGCAATTGCCTGAGAGTAAGGTTTTGAATCCACCCGAGATATGAAAATTTGACACACATTTTTTTGGATTAAGTGACCCAGAATGAGCAATACAACACATTCTAGTATAGATATATTGTGAACTAAAACAAAGAAAGTTGCAGAGCAATACATAAAATACAATCTAGTTTTTATTTTTAAAATGCCATTATTTTTATATGTGGTAGGATAGATATAGAAAAAAACTTGAAAAAGATATGTTTAACTATTATTGTTGGGATTAGCATTATGGAAAATTTGCCCTTTCTAAATTATGGAATTCTACAGTATTTAAATGTTTTACAATGAGCAGATGTTAGTGTATTAAACAACAAAGAAAATCATTAAAAAAAACTTAACCCAAGAGTTATGTCATTGAGTCTTTTGCCTATTTTTGTTTTCATGTCAAAATTTTTATTTTATTTACAATAAAAGATAAGACTTTTCCTAAAATAAATAAGTGGGGGCAATTCTTTTTTTTATGTTTATTTTTGAGAGAGAGAGAGAGAGAGAGAGAGAGAGAGAGAGAGAGAGAGAGACCTAGCACGAGCAGGGGAGAGGCAGAGAGAGAGGGACACACAGAATCTGAAGCAGGTTCCAGGCTCTGAGTTGTCAGCACAGAGACCCACGTGGGGCTTGAACCCATGAACCCTGAGATCATGCATGACCTGAGCTGAAGTCAGACACTTAACTGACTGAGCCACCCAGGAAACCCGGTTATTCTATTTTTAAAGTAAAAAGCCAGGGGCACATGGGTGGCTCAGTCGGTTAAGCAACTGACTCTTGATCTGAGGTCAGGACATGATCTCACTGTTTGTGAGTTTGAACCCCACGTCAGGCTCTGTGGTGGCAACGTGGAGCCTGCTTGGGATTCTGTCTCTTTCTCTCTGCCCCTCCACCTCTTGTTCTCTCTCTCTCCCTCTGTCTCTCTCTCTATCAAAATAAATAAATACACTTAAAAAAATAAAGTGAAAAACCAGACACTTCCCTATGCCTTTCTTCCCTTCTGTATTGGAGACTGAACGGAAATGGCAACCTTGTATCATGACACCAGGACTCATAAAAGGCAAAAATAGACAAAACTTTTTCCCGCTTTTTTTTTCTCTGTCCTCATTAGTCTGACATACTTAGGCACTTCATTTTTTGGTCCGATCCTCTTCAGTGTTTGCTGGAAAGAAATTCTTTAATACTGCACATAAGGAGTCAAGTGGAAGCCAGTCAAGTGCAGTATTGATTTAGCGAAGGGATAAGGGAAGCAGGCACTTCAATATTTCCCTGCCTCCTCCGGGAAGGTTAAGGAGGACTTAATTCAACCTGAAGTGGTGTAAATATCCTGAGACGAAGCCCCGTTAACAGAATTGATGTGAGGAAGCTGAGGGCTGTCTCAAAGCACAGGCACATCCTCTGTGAACAAGTTTACAGCGGTGCAGGGCAGAGGGCAGCGAGGCAAGCATGGCAAAGTGGGAGAGGGAACATGCTTCCTGAGCTGGTGAGGAAATTAAAAATCGCCCCAAAACTATCATTCATCAAATGTTCTTTTCAATACTTAAGGTAGTGCTGAGAAAGTAAAAAAGGAAGCATATCTCATCTTGAAATGTCCTTGAATGTTCGGTGTTTAATTTTATTTTGGGAACCTCTTGATCTTGGGACAGCTGTGAAGAAAGAACTTTCCTTTTCTAGCTTCCTGGGAGGGAAGTAAGTGATGAGTGAACTCAAACCAGAACGGAGATGAACAGCAATCTCCATTCCTGTTTAGGATCAGGGAGAATCAACATTGCAAAGATATAGTTCCTTTCTACAGAAAATGCCAGGGGAATAAATAGAAGAGAGATATGAAACTCGCAACCTCTTTACTTCAGAAGTGTTAGAGAATTGCAGGGTGATTTTAGTTCACCCAAGCATGCGTCTTTCACTGAGTATTCCTCTCAACATTTCCTCCTTTTATTCATTTATTCATCCATTTTTTTTCATGAATCTGTATTAGATGCTCACTATGTCCAAAGCACTGCTCAGTACTCATGACATCATTTCTCAGATGCTTAACATCCAGAAGTACTGTTAATAGGCTTCTGCTTCTACTCACACAGGAGGAAAGAATGAGCATTCCTCCTCCTCCTTTGCATTCTAGCTGCCGGCTCTCATTACAGTCTGCATTGGGCCTGGCTTTACACAGAATTAGCCTTTAACTAGTTACCTTTAATCTGCATAATCTGATTCAACAGTGGTTAGGACTATATATGAATTAGGATTCAGTAAATTTTGAATCACACTTTCAAGTTCTCTCATACAGAAAAAAAAGTTAAACAATTTAATGCAGTGGCTCATAAACTTTACTGCACGTTAGAATCACCTGGAAGTTTCTTTAAAATTCTGATGCCCAGACTGCATCCACACCTTATAAATTAGAATCTCCGGAAGGACACCAGGCATCAGTGGGTTTTTTCACAGTTCCCCAAGTGATTCCAATGTGTAGCCAAGATTAAAAATCAACACTATTTTTTAAATGCAAGTTAGTTAACATATAGTGTAATAACGGTTTCAAGAGTAGAATTTAGTGATTCATCACTTATGTGTAACACCCACTGCTCATCTTAACAAGTTCCCTACTGAATGCCCATCACCCATTTAACCCATCCCCCCCGCCCAACACCCCTCCAGCAACCCTAAGTTTGTTCTATGTATTTAACAGTCTCCTGTGGTTTGCCTCCCTCTCTGTTTTTATCTTAATTTTCTTTCCCTTCCCTTATGTTCATCAGTTGGTTTCTTAAATTCCACATATGAGTGAAATTATATGATATTTATCTTTCTCTTATTTCGCTTAGCATAATATATTCTAGTTCCATCCACAAATCTTGCAAATGGCAAGATTTCATTCTTTTTGATCACTGAGTAATATTCCAGTGTGTGTGTGTGGGCGGGGGGGTATATAACACATTTTTTTTTTATACATTAGTCACTCTATGGACATTTGGGCTCTTACCATATGCTGGCTATTGTCGATAGTGCTTCAATAAACCTTGGGGTGTTTGTGCCCCTTCTATTCAGCATTTTTATATCCTTTGGATAAATACCTAGTAGTACAATTGCTGGGTAGTAGGGTAGCTCTATTTTTAACTTTTTGAGGCACCTCCATACTGTTTTTTAGAGTGGCTGCACCAGTTTGCATTCCCACTAGCAGTGCAAAAGAGTTCTCCTTTCTCCACACCCTTGCCAACATCTGTTGTTTCCTGAATTGTTAATGTTAGCCATTCTGACAGGTGTGAGGTGGTATCTCATTGTAGTTTTGATTCATATTTCCCTGATGATGAGTGATGTTGAACATCTTTTCATGTCTGTTAGCCATTTGGATGTCTTCTTTAGAAAAGTGTCTGTTCATATCTTTGTGCATTTCTTCACTGGATTATTTGTTTTTTTGTGTGTTGAGTTTTATAAATCCTGTATAGATTTTGGATACTAACCCTTTATCTGGTATGTCATTTGCAAATATCTTCTCCCATTCCGCCAATTGCCTTTTAGTTTTATTGATTGTTTCCTTCACTGTGCAGAAGCTTTTTATCTTGATGAGGTCCCAATAGTTCATTTTTGCTTTTGTTTCTCTTGCCTTGGGAGGCAGGTCTAATAAGAAGTTGCTGTGGCTGAGGTCAAAGAAATTGTTGCCTGGTTTCTCCTCTAGGATTTTAATGATTTCCTATCTTACATTTTAGTCTTTCATTCATTTTAAGTTTATTTTTGTGTATGGTGTAAGAAAGTGGTCCAGGTTTATTCTTTTGCATGCCACTGTCCAGTTTTCCCAACATCATTTGCTAAAGAGACTATCTTTTTTCCATTGGATATTCTTTCCTGCTTTGTTGAAGATTAGTTGGCCGTACATTTGTGGGTCCATTTCTGGGTTCTCCATTCTATTCCATTGATCTCTGTGTCTGTTTTTGTGCCAGTACCATACTGTCTTGATGATTATGACTTTGTAATACAGCTTGAAGTCTGGAATTGTGATGCCTCCAGCTTTGGTTTTGTTTTTCAAGATTGCTTTGGCTATTCAGGATCTTTTCTGGTTATAATTGCTTTTTGTAGCTCTGTGAAGAATACTCATGTTATTTTGATAAGTATTTCATTGAATGGGTAGATAGCTTTGGGTAATATCAACATTTTAACAATATTTGTTCTTCCAATCCATGAGCATGGAATGGTTTTCCATTTCTTTGTGTCTTCTTCAATTTATTTCATAAGCTTTCTATAATTTTCAGCCTACAGATCTTTTACCTTTTGTGTTAGGTGTATTCCTAGGTATTTTATGTTTTTTGGTGCAATTGTAAATGGAATTGATTCCTTGATTTATTTCTGCTGCTTCATTATTGGTGTATAGGAATGCAATCAATTTCTGTATGTTGATTTTATATCCTGAGACTTTGCTGAATTCATGTATCAGTTTTAGCAGTTTTTTGGGGGAGTCTTTTGGGTTTTCCATGTAGCATAACATATCTTCTGTGAAGAGTGAAAGTTGACTTCTTCCTTGCTGATTTGGATGCCTTTTATTTATTTTTGTTGTCTGATTGCTGAGCTTCCAACACTATGTTGAACAACAGGGGTGAAAGTGGACATCTTTGTAGTGTTCCTGACCTTAGGAGGAAAGCTCTCAGTTTTTCCCTATTGAGGATGATATTAGTGGTGGATCTTTCATATATGGCCTTTATGACCTTGAGGTATGTTCCTTCTATCCCTACTTTCTTGAGGGTTTTTATCAAGAAAGAATGCTGCATTTCGTCAAATGCTTTTTCTGCATCTATTGAGAAGATCATGTGGTTCTTATCCTTTCTTTTACTTATGTGATGTATCATGTTGATTGGGTTGTGGATATTGAACCAGCTCTGTAGCTCAGGAATAAATCCCACTTGATCGTGGTGAATAATTATTTTAATGTATAGTTGGATTTGGTTTGCTAGTATTTTGTTGAGAATTTTTGCATCCATGTTCATTAGGGAGATTGGTCTGTAATTCTCCCTTTTAGTAGGGTCTTTGTCTGGTTTTGGAATTGAGGTAATACTGACATCATAGAATGGATTTGGAAGTTTTCCTTCCATTTCTATTTTTTGGAACAGCTTCAAAGAATAGGTGTTAACTCCTCTTTAAAATAATTCCCCTGGGAATCCATCCAGCCCTGGATTTTTTTTTCTTGGGAGAGTTTTGATTACTGATTCAATTTCTTTACTGGTTGTGGGTCTGTTCAAATTTTCTATTTTTTCTTGTTTTGGTTTGGGTAGTTTATATGTTTCTAGGAATTTGTCCATTTCTTCCAGATTGCCCAATTTGTTGGCATATAATTGCTCGTAATATTCTCTTATTATTGTTTGTATTTCTGTGGTGTCGGTTGTGATCTCCCCTCTTTCATTTGTGATTTTATTATTTGTGTCCTTTCCTTTTTCTTTTTGAGAAATCTGGATGGGGTGAGAACCAAGGCTTTAATGAAACTTGGACAACTATGTCTTTGCATCTGGGATTTATTTTTCCTTTTTCCCTAGGTTTTTGTTTGTTGTTTGCTATGTTTCTGACAGGTTGCTGGAAATTTCACTCTATGAATATTGGGGTGACATTTTTGAAAGATCACAGATATTTAGATATAATTATTGGAACATATAACTGGTACAGCCATTCCAGGATAGCCAGTGCCAAGCTTCAAGATGTGCATTTCTCCAGAGACTATATGAGAAAAATTCCAAAGCACTATATGAGATAAATTTAATCTGTAAACCCCTAAGCACTTGCCTGAGGATAAAAGTGCAGCAACTACATCATGCACAGAAAAAAGCTAGCCACTCTCAGTGTCCTTTCCTTCCTGTCTTCCTTTCTTCCTTTTCCTGAACTCTTATGAAAGACTGAAAAGGCAAACAAAGCGCAGAAGAGCAAATAATTGTTGAATGCTCTATTTTAAAGCTTATTTAGAATATGTGGGGGAAGCAGTTTGGAAATCCTAAAGCATGTATTGTCACTTTTATGAACCTAGATTTATTTCTTAGGATCTTTATTTTTTAAAAGCCAGATTTTTATATATAAATCAAACATTACAGCCAAATAATACATCAAGCCAAAAAGGACCTTATGTCACCAATTGAAGTGAAAGAGGGGTACATTTGATTTTACACAAAATAATCACCTGGATAAAAAGTGAAGTCAATGTTGGAAGCAGCAGAGGTCTATATAAAAAATACAGAAATTCCAGTAAAAAATATCACAGAAAATGTTTGCATACAAGTTGAGCAATGTTAGAATTCTTTCCCAATTTTTACCATTAAGTAACCACACTTAATAGTTCTCAGAATATTTTAGCACTTCATTTGGATTTTTAATTACAAAACATTTCACAAAGAAAAAAATACTAAAACAGGGGCACCTGAGTGGCTCAGTCGGTTGAGCATCCGAATCTTGATTTTGGCTTAGGTTATGATCTCAGAGTCATGGGATCAAGCCCTGCATTGGGCTCTGCACTTGAGTGTGGAGCCTGCTTACGATTCTCTCTCTCTCTCTTTCTCTCTCTCTCTCTCTCTTTCTCTTTCTCTCTCTCTCTCTTTCTTTCTCTCTCTCTCTCTCTGCCCCCCCCACTAGTGTGTTCCCTCTCTCTCTCTCTGATAAATAAATAAATAAATAAATAAATAAATAAAACTCATACATTCATCATGTAGCACAAGAAATAACACATTATAACTATAATTATACCCCTTTATCTACCTTCCCCAGATCCCATTTGCCTTCTCTTCTTCTTACAAAGAAAATTTCTATCTTAAATTCAGGGTTTGTCACTTTCATCAATGTTGTACTTTTATTCTGTTTAGACCATCAACAATACATAATATTGTTTTGCATGTTTTAAGCTATACAAATGGAATCATATGCTATGTATAGCTTCTACAATTTGTTTTTTATCTTTAAGTGTAATGTTTGAGAGACTCGTCTATGTTGATATATATACTTTTTTATTCATTTTTGCTTCTGGAGAGTATTGCATTGAATGCATTATATCAGTATCTCATATATTTCATGGTTTATGTTGCCACTCATTTGCGTTTTTACCTTTTATGCTTTCTAAATTTTTCACTACAACAATGCTCGGGGCACATTTTCATGCTGTGTGGCTGAGTATTCCTAATATATGTACCCAGGACTGGGATTACTGGGCCATCGGATATATACAACTTCAACCTCACTGGATTAAATTGATCTACAAAGTAGTTATGCCATAGACGTATACTCCCACAAGCACAGGATGAGAGTTCCTAATTTTAATTTTCTGGCAGTCCTTTTAAAATTCTCTTTAGCAAAGCCTAACTACCAAATCACTTAAAGGAGAGTCAGAATGAATGACATTCTCATGATATAAAATGTCACCTGATGCACCACTGCTGAAGTTGGGTCTTACAGTCTTTGTACCTTTTATGGAAAGATAACTTGGGTAAGTATTAATGGAGTGTGGATATTTTTAAAAACCCCAAAGCATTTTACAAATAAGTAGGATATAAACTTAAAGTAATTGTGTCCATAGGGTTAACATATATAGAACAGTTTTTGGTGATGAATTATGACTAAGGTAAGTAGGTACAGGATTAGAAATACCCATTCTGTGTGTTGGACATTAAATTTAATGACTGGAATAAGCTTCACCAAATGCAAGTACTCTTTTTTTTTAAATCAGAGAAAAAGAAAGGGATAAAACTACCCATGAGTGAAAGTGAAAGAATTGTCTGGTTTGTGTTGAGTGGGTTTTGAGTCTTTTAGGCATCTACTCAGACGATGAAAGTTAGAAGTTAATAGCATGCTTAATTATTTTTTATTAAAACTGATATGTATTTCTGAAGACTGGTAATTGTATATGGAAGTCACAGCACAAAACTGGCCCTCAGGTTCATGAGGGAAGAAATCAATCCCGTTGTTTGCTTTTTCATTCTCACTCAAAAAATTGTTTATTTGTGGAGAATGCTCTATATATTGTTGTTTATGCAGGCACAGTGATAGGCCTAAGAGATCTCTGTGCACACAGAAATTGATATTGATAAGCACAAACAATACTGTCTTCCTGCATGCAGATATCTACTATGGTGTCTCCTGTCTCCTGAGCTATCCCTTTATTACGGAGTTGATGTGGCTACTGGCTGACTGAGGAAAAGAAGCAGAATGAAAAAAACCTAGAAACTAAAGAGAGGCTTGTGAAAGCCAGCTTTTAACTGGCCTCCAAGGATTTTTTGTCTCCTGGTATCCACACCTTTAGGAAGTCCCCTTCCACATCAAATAGGTTGACATGAATAAAAATAGTACATTGAGAATAAAAAGTGTGACTCTCAAGGCAAGGTCATAAAAATCATTGTGGCTTAAGATTGCTCTCTTGGATCACTTGCTGTAGAGGAAGTCACCTGCCATTTTGTGAAGACCTTCAAATGGTCATAAACAGAGACCAATCTGGCAAGAAATTGAGCCCTCCTCTCAATATCCAGCCCCTATAAGCTAGCCAGATGAGTGGACCACGCTGGAAATGGACCCTCCAGTTCCAAGCAAGTCTACAGGTGACTGCAGCTCTGGCTGACATATTGACAACCCCATGAAAATCTCTGAGCCAGAACCACACATTTAAGCTGATCCTGAGTTCCTGACCCATATAAATTGTGTGAAATAATAAATGTTAATTGTTGTTTTAGGCTGTTTTGAGGTAATTTGTTATGCAGCAATAGATAACAAATATAGGGTTGGAAAGAGGAATGAAAAGCAGCTCTCTTACTTCCTTTCTCCAAAACTGTAATGAATGTTTATTTTTACTTTTTTTATTTAAAGAATTAAATCAGTTGGGGCACCTGGGTGGCTCAGTAGTTTAAGTGTCTGACTTCGGCTCAGGTCATGATCTTGTGGTTTGTGAGTTCTAGCCCCACGTCAGGCTCTGTGCTGATAACTCGGAGCCTGGAACCTGTTCAGATTCTGTCTCTGTCTCTCTCTGTCCCTCTCCTGCTCACACACTCTCTCTCTGTCTCAAATATTAAAAAAAAAATAAACATAAAAAAATTAAAACAGTCCTCTTCTGGGGAGAGGTCGGGGAGACATCTAAGACACCATTCTCAGAAAAAAAAAAAAAAACCTATAGTAAAAAGAAAAATATATCACCAAAAATGAGTTTATTCATTCACTTATTCAACAAATATGTATTGAGCATACTATATGTCAGATACTGTGCTAAGTTAGATAACTACAACACTAAACAAGAGAGTCATGAATGCTGCCTCATGGGATTTGCATTGGAATCAGCAAGATGCACAACAATCAGGTAAACAAATAATTCAAATTCTTATAAATGCCATGAGTTCAGTGAATGAAGTATTGCAATATGTAAGAGGGGAAGTAGAATCTACTTCAGGTTAGTGTGATAGGTAAGGCCTCTCCAAGGAGATATCTAGGCTAAGATTTGGCAAATAGGAAGAAAACGATCATTGAAAGAAAGGTGGGAAGGGCAATCCAGGGAGAGAAGATAGCGTATCCAAGTATCCAAAGGAGTTGAAGTACATGGATAAAAATGAATGAACTGAAGAAGGGAAGAATGACAAGAATCCAATGTGTGAGGAGAAAAGTAGCAGGACCTGAAGTACGAGTTTATCCATGTGTCTTCAACATTCTAGGAGAAATACATCATTGTGAGAAGACTATAAAAATAATCTCACTCACATACAAGGCCTGCTTTAGATAGTCCTTCTCCTTCACACTTAAAGAAACATTTACAATTTGGTAGAAGAAATGGGATCAAACCAAACAACAAACTTGAGCACTCAACCTGCTGGTTCTTCACTCTTCCAAGCCCCAACCACATGTCTTCCTCTTTTTGCCAAGATATCTTGGATTTCTAGACTTGTAATATCAATGCACAGCACTATAGGTTTTCTTTAGAGACACATAATGGCAGAGTCTAGTCTTAAAGCTGGGGAAATATACAAGAATATGAATACATCTCAAAAAGCTAAATTTTAGGGAAAATCTAAGGCATATTGGATTTAACAATCATCGGAGGGGTGCCTGGGTGACTCAGTTGGTTGAGCATCTGACTTGATTTTGGCTCAGGTCATGATCCCAGGGTGTGAGATCGAGCCCCACATCGGGCTCTGCATTGAGCATGGAGCTTGTCTAGGACTCTCTCCCTCTCTCTCTGCCCTTTTCACCCTCTCACACGCACTCTCTCTTAAAAAAAATAATGGAGACAAGAAAGTTTAGCTGGGAAGTTTCTGGCACTTGTCAGAGGATTATATGACTGCTTTGGAGTTTGAAGACCAAGTGTGCTCAGTGTTTGGACTTAAAATTCTGTCTCTGTGTAAGACCTTTCAGGCTGTGTTTGCTGAAGAAAGACACTGGAATGTAAAGTCTCCAAATCACATTGTAACATTGCTAGCTGGCCAGGTGTTGAGGGACCTTATGCTATTTACTTAGCCACGTTGTAATGCCCTTTACAATCCCAAATTCATTCTTGCCTCTAGAAGATTATTGAGATGGAACTTGTGAGATATACAGCCTATTTCAACAAACAGCAATCGACTTGTTCCTTTACAGTTTCCAGGGAAGGAAAAAAAAATTACCTTGCCAGCTGGTACACAGGCTGTACCATCGAAGCTACTTGAATCCTAACTGTCAAAAAGGCACCAAGGGGATTTTAATATATACAGTGTGGATGTGTCAGAAGACTCCTTTTATGAGGAGTTTAATCTGTGCATTTGAAAGAGAATGGCAGGAACAGTCCTGTGGGGCTCACCTCCAGGGCAGACAATGTTTTCACTCTGTAAAGAATCCCGCTTGATGAGAATCAATACGTGTAGTTGGTCTTGACTACAAATAGTTCATTCCACGCTGAGAAAAGGGCCGCTGTCACTCCATTTACCTCCTTCCGAGCTGTAATGGTCCCAACTCTCTCCATGTCAGAAAAGCCCACAATTACTTGATAAAGAAGAATGTATCGGGCAATTCAAAAGCTAGAAATCTCACGTGGAGATTTATAATTACAGGGGAGCAGGTGTCTCGCATTTTAAAAATCCTGGTGCTGGTTTACAGCAGAACAGGCGAGACCATTGTCCTGTCCCCTCCTCCAGAGCTCCTCCAAATGCACGAACTAAGGCTGCCGGTCCCTAGAGGATGCCTAACGTGCCACAGTGTGGTCTCCTGGAGACATGGATACTCTCCTGCGCCTGAATTAGAAAACCTTGACCAGGACCAGAAGCAAATGCACCGTCAGCCATGGGCTATTCCTGTCCCTGCAGTTGCTGCCTGTCCTCAATATGGAGACAGTGACACTCATGCCATCTGAAGCTACCAACACAAGCTTAAAAACAAAGCCCCCTGACCCTTTGATTCCATTTAATATCATTCACTTTGCTTTGGAAGGTAGTATTACATCTTTTTCTTAATTAAGTTTTTAATTAAAGTATGAGCTACGTTCAGAAGAGTGCAAAAATCTTCAGAGTACAGCCTGATGATGTTATCACCAAGTGAACATATTCGTGTAACCGCTTGCCACTTCACTCTCCATCCCCAGCCCACCCTCCTCTCAGGGGTAATGCCATCAGCCAGTTTCACTTGGCTTTGAACTTTAGATGAATGGCATCAGACAGTACATATTGGTTTTTGATCTGAGTTCAGTAACTCAATACTACATGAATTCATCCATCTTCTATACATACTTGTACTTTGTCCATTCTTATTGCTGGGCAATATATGATCATATACCATACTTTACTTATCCTTTCTACTATTGATGGACATTTGAATTGTTTCCAGTTTTGTGCTATTGTGAATGTTACTAAAGACATTTATGTACATCTTGATGCATATATGCAGACATTTTTGGAGGGCATACGCCTAGGAGTGGAGCTAAGCTATACCTAGCTTTTAATGTGTGCACACATTTAGAAATTGTTCTTTTAAAAAAAAATTTAACATTTATTTATTTTTGAGAGACAGAGAGAGACAGAGCATGAGCGGGGTGAGGGACAGAGAGAGAGGGAGACACAGAATCCGAAACAGGCTCCAGGCTCTGAGCTGTCAGCACAGAGCCGGATGTGGGGCTGGAACCCACAAACCGTGAGATCATGACCTGAGCCGAAGTCAGACGCTCAACTGACTGAGCCACCCAGGTGCCCCCAGTTAGAAATTGTTCTTGATGCTTTTGTCCTAGAAGAAACTTTGTGCCTTCTTTCCCAGAAAAATATCAACTCCCAGAGCTGCTTCTGCCAGTTTGTTCTTGGAGCTCTACTCTCTATCACAGAATGATAGTGGACCAATGGACAGTCTTTGCCCTTGGGCATTTGGACTCTCAGCCCTCCTTCTCAGGAGGCAACCAAGAAGCATTCCTGAATGAGAGTCTGACCAATCAGTGAGTGTTCTCTTGCTGCCACAGCCCCTTCTCATGAGGTAACATCAATACCGTATGTCCTTCTGTGCCACTGTCTGGGATTTTCTGTCCCTTTCATACTCCCCTCTTGCCAGAATCACATACTACAGTATCAGAATTACACAATGAAGCAAGCTCTGAGCAATTTTAATCACTATAAATGTCCTTCCTTGAGAAACTCTACACCCCCCGCCACTCCAAGGGAAGTAGCATGCTAACCATGTAAAGAATCACTCTGTCTCCACTTCCACATGGCTCACCTTCTCCCTTGGAAGACAAGATTCCCAAGCACTGGCCATGGCTTACCCTGGATGTGGCATGACCTCTAACAAGGTAACTCTAAGAGCAGAAGGAGAAAAATAATACCCATCTCCTACTTACACAAGGATGGGATTTATGGAGTGTTAAAGAAATAATACGGTTAAAAACTTAGTGATGAAAGGAGTATAAATATTTAAAAAATTATCTTTATTACCCACTTCTAGTCTTTTAGCAAGCTTGCACTTTAACACCTATCTATTCTTAAGAGGAAACAGTTTCCAACATTTCAGAACACGTTTGAGTATCTCATAATCTCCAGTTGGTAAGTTACTTCTTTGCAACTGGAAATCTTTTCACTCATCCCCATTAGTCTCATATTAAGAATAGCTGATGACTATTCTCTTACTATGACACTTTACGTAATGAAAATTTCCCTTGAGCCACTGTTTTTCCTTCCTTTGACTAAATAACATCAAAGTCTTCATCTTTCCAGAATGGGTTCTAGCCATCAATTCTCTACTCACACATTGCCATACTCCAAACTCAACTTTTGGAGTTCCAAACTGTCTTGGGTCATTTAATTATAACTGGTAACATCAAAATTCATGACAGTCTTCAATTTGTTTATTCATCCATTCGGTAACTAGATAATTGTTTTAAGCTTACTGTGAGTAAGAGCTTGAGCTTCAGTATAGAACTAGACAGATGAATCCCTCATCTCATGGGTCTCACTTCCAAAATATATTAGAAAACAAAGTAAAAATATAAAACTTATAAAGGCTATGAAGAAAATAAAACCATATGTTGGCCTAAAGAATGACTGGAATAGGAGCTACTTAGGATTGTATGATTGTGGAAGGTCTTTCCGAAGAGATTTCACTTGGCTGAAATCTAAATGATCTTAGGAGGTGCCAAGGAAAATGTATGTGAAAAGGGGTCCCAGGCAAAGGATACGGCAATGACAGACCCTGTGTAGGGAAAGTCACTGTGACCACAGCATGATATTCAAAGGGAAGGGAACAGTGTGGGGACACTAGGGAGGCAGTTGGGAACCAGATCAAATCCAGCCTTGTTGGCTATCATTAGGAGTCTGACTTGCAAATCCCACAGGTCATTGGTGATCATATATGTAAGTTTTTCTCTGGATAACGAATCCAAGAGTGTGATCCTATCACTGTTGCATGCGCACTTCCACTTTGTGGTTGCCGGAACTCCCAAGGTCTCTCTGCCATCAGCATTGCTAGCCTCCTTTTTTATCTTAAAGCCCCTCTTCTTCTGAAACACAACCTTCAAATGAATCCTTTTTTACAAGCTAAGATTTAATTCTACCATAACAGAAGGGCTGAGACACAATACACCTAGTTTTTGCCATGTAACTATCTTACCCTTGGCCAATAGGAAGCAATAGTTAAGAGATTAAGCTTTAGATTGAATCGAAACCAGGTTGTGTTTCTGTTTTTTGACACTTTTACTGTGTGTAACTAGCATATTACTTTACCTTCCTGAGTTGTTTTTTTTTTATCCATAAAGTGGAAATTATATATCTACCTAAGAGTTGCTGTAATGATTGATGGAGATAATACACATTAACCCTCAAGAGATGGTCATTAATAACAATGACATTCAAAAAGCAAAAACGATAGAACTTGGTAGTAAAACCAGTTAGATATTACTCCATTTATTTCTCTTATTTTGTATTTAAGTCTCTCTGAAGCTAAATAAATTATCAATGGTCACATAGTCAGAAGTTCACCAAATTTCTCAAGTCAATAGTCTTACAGAGGAATAATTCAACCATTCACCACTTGCTTTAGCTTTGAGATTGGGCTTTATGAGCTACATACTCATTATTTGAATAAATCATGCAGACATTCTGATACCTGATGGAGCAAATTGTGATTGGAAAAGTGTGTGGTTTAATAAATGCTATTTTTGAGGACTTGAGAGATTCAGAACCATGGATTCTACTTTTTATCCAATTTGTTAAGTGGAAAAAGTCAATAAGAAGATGTGGCTGTTATACAGATCTCATCCACCAAATGTGGATTGTAATTTATAGTCAAAGCTCTCACAAGAAAATAAATTACAGGTTATAGAAGAGCTTTAGTAAGCAAATTTTTGGGCACAGTGAATATGTCATCTAAGGGCCAAAATCTAGAGAAGTAGCTGTTCTGGCATGGAATTATATGAAACCCTCTTATTTCAAGTGCCTGTCATTGGCAGGTTTTCACATAGTTATCACACAGACATGAACTGACCTATATAAGTGTGAGGGGGAAAAATCCTGAGCCTTAAGCATAAGTTTAAAAAGTAGGCTTTTACATGAACTCTGCATATTATACTTGTATTTAGTCCTTACTATTGGGTTTTAAAATTATTTTATTATTTGCTTATTTATTATATAAATAAACTGCAATCGTAGGAGAAAAATAGGAAATATAAAAATATGAAGAAGCAAAAGGAAATTTATGTATAATTTTACCAGTCAGAGATAACTATTATTAACATCTTGCCATCTACACACACACACACACACACACACACACACACACACAAATTCTTCCCATATCCAAGTTAATTCTTATTTTACCTAAAGTAATACATCAAAGGAAATTGACACAAAGTTTTAAACCAAACATTATACTGAAAAGTGATTATCACAAGGGAAAAAACATTTTATATGAAAAACTTCAAATTTTCACAATGATTGTTTACTAGATACTTAACCAACAACCTCTTTTCCTCGGGAATATATAAGGGATTTACGACAAAAAATTCCATTGTAATTCAACAAGACTTTACTAAACACCTGTAATGGTCCCAATATTGGGGGAAGCACAAAACAGTGTCTATGCTTTTGAGAAATTATATCTGCGAGGAACACACAGAAAAAATTCAGATACTTGAGCAACATGATTGGTAGAAGGAGAGAAACACACATTGAATTTCTGATTCTAAGGCGGTCAATGCTCTTCTTTTTCAAAGTCTTCACTGTGAAATGGGACTACTACCTGTCTTTTCCTTTCCTCACAAGGAGAAAGACAGTAAAGTCCATTACACACTTTGTGTTCTCAAGATTTTTTTTGAGTTTGCTAAAACTCTGCTGGACAGATGGGATTCCTGAGTTATTTTGCAGACATGGACTCAGCCAACAAGTCAAGTTTTTAAATTTTAAATGCCTTTTTGATTTGGAAGACAATTGATGCAGCCACTTTAAATCTACTTTAAAATTTTACTCTCATTGAAGTTCTGTAGTTTCTAATTTGCTTTAATATTTCTTTTATATAAATATTGGCTTTATTGCATATGGCAGCCCCTACCAGCATGGCTTGTGCACTGCTCTTCTCTTTGTCTAGAACCCTCACGCCTTCCCCCTCACCTATGAAACCCTCTCTTCCTCTTCTTAACTCAAATATCCTCTCCTTAGAGAGGACTTCATCATGCCCACAGGGAGGACTTCGGGATGCCCACAAGTTTTTCCAACTCAGTGTTTTCACAGCCCTGTTCATATTTTCTCTCAAACACTCATCTCGGTTATAAGTTGATATTTCTTTGGGTAATGATTTACCAGTGTTTCCCTCACCAGACTGTAAGCTCAAGTTTTTGCTCACAACTGTATCTACAATGCCCAGAAGAATGCATAGGACATGCTAGATAACAAATGTTTGTTGAATAAAGTTCCCTAAAACCAATCATCTGGATGCAGTGCTCTACACAAGGTAGGTGTAGTATATGGTAAATGCTTGGCATTCACTGAGTAGATACTTGGGAACTCTACTACACATTTGCATTAATATATTTTTTTCAAGAATCATGAGAATCATTTTTTCACCCATCCCATATCTAAAGTAAGTAACCCCTCCTTAATAAAAACATCTTTCTCTAGGGGCATGTGGGTGGTTCAGTCGTTTAAGCGCCTTACTCTTTTTTTTTTTTTTTTTTTAATGTTTTACTTATTTTTGAGACAGAGAGAGACAGAGCATGAACGGGGGAGGGGCAGAGAGAGAGGGAGACACAGAATCGGAAGCAGGCTCCAGGCTCTGAGCCATCAGCCCAGAGCCCAATGCGGGGCTCGAACTCACGGACCGCGAGATCGTGACCTGAGCCGAAGTCGGACGCCCAACCGACTGAGCCACCCAGGCGCCCCTAAGCGCCTTACTCTTGATTTGGGGTCAGGTCATCATGTTCACTGACTGTGGAGCCTGCTTGGGATTTTCTCTCTCCCTCTTTTTCTCTGCTCTTCCCCAATGCATGCGCACTCTCTTTCTTTCTCAAAATAAATAAACATTAAAAAATAAAATAAAATAAAATAAAATAAAATAAAATAAAATAAAATAAGCATCTTGTTCTAAATATAGCAATACCCACAGCAGGCTCCGTACACTGCATTATCACTAGAAGAGGAGCATAGAGTAAATCTATACTCTCTGTCCGTGGCTTATGGAAAGGTTTGACTGAGTTTAACAATGATTCATCGTATACCTGAGAAATACGAATTCCAGGTCTGCTCACCTTCCCCATACTAAAAGAGGAACCCAAAAGTCCTGTTAAAAGTTGTTGCCATTTATTCACTTGCTTAATTGAGACACACATTTTTTTTTTAATTTAAATCGTCTTGCTTTTCCTTGTGGTTTCAGATAAAACTCATTTTCTTTAAACAATTACATGTTATTGTCCAAAATTATCTATTCATCACAAATTCTGAGCATCTGATATGGGTCAGCCACAACCCTGAGTGTTGTCACAATTAAAGAAATCCAGCCCAAACAGGGGTTTACATTTTATTCACCTCTCTCTCTAAAACATCAAGGAAGTCCAAGAACTTAGTCCATGACAACTCTTACTACAATTTCCTGTCATCTCTTGCTCTCTAGTACTTCACAATTCCTAAGTCCCCCCTTCCTCTATTACCTCTAGAGACATCTGCCTTGTCCTGCCATCTTGGTTCTCCGCCAGCACCTATGTCCCCCACAGCAAGTTCCCCAAAGCTCTTACCTTCCATCTTAGTAATCCCTGAGTAGTGTGGTTCTTTGTTTAATTGCATTCCTCACAGGAACTACTCAGAAGACTTTCTCTTTCATCAGAGGACAAATGCTAAGAGGAAAAGCCATAATCTACATGCATTACTATTTTTCACATCACAATTATAGGCATTCAAAATTCATCTCCTTTGACAAGTAATAAGAAGCTCTTAGCGTGGATGTGTGTGTGTGTGCACATGTGCATTACAATGAGTTTGTGTGTGCTTGTAGCATGTGTGTGTGTGTCAGTGAGTTTGTGTGTCCTTGTAGGGTTTGTGTGTGTGTGTGTGTGTGCACGTGTCTGTGTAGAGTACGTCTCCCAGACATCCATAAATTGGGCACAACTGAGAAAGCATAGAGTGCCATTAAAGGGAGAGCATAACAATGAGTGAGACTGCAAAAATTGAGTCCCTGTTCCTTCTCCTTCCAGATCCCAAGTCATTTTCAGCTATCACCTTTCCACTGCAACACACTTAGCCATGAACATTTTAGAAAACATAGTGACATCATTTTCAAATTCATATCCTAAGATTGATATCATGCTTCATTGTTCTGAGGCATAATGGGAGGTAGTCTTCCTAATATTTCCCTACTGTCCCTGAATCTACACTGAGCTTGGATCTTTCCGAAGTTCCCATAACTCCTTTCTCACCTATCTGAACAATAGCCGACACAGACATGCATTGATATATGCATAAAGAATTATATAGATTTTTGTGAGTATATTTACACATATGGTATCAAACTATACTTCATATTCTGTAAATTGCTATTTTCATGTCTTACAGATCTTTCCATATCAGAATATATTGGCCTACCTCATTATTCCATAGAATTGTATAGGAAAAAAAAACACACATACCATGTCAATTTAACCAATTTTTATTGACAGGCATTTGTGTTGTGACCTTCCTCCTATTAGAAACAATGCTGTAATACCATCCTTGTTCAGACTCCTGGTTCATAGGTGTGAGTATTTATAGTTAGTGTTTCTCAAATCTGGCTTCACATTAGAATCCTCCGGAGAGCTTTTAGAAATACTGCTGCCCATGCTCCCTAGCCCCTCCCTCCACTAGGCCAGTTAAATCAGAATCTGGGAGTGGAGCTCAGGCATGGGTGTTTAATAAAATCTCCCCAAGTAATTTTAATATGCAGTCAAGGTGGAGAATCATTACTAATTATGAAGAATTGGAATAGTTGAGCTGAAGGGTCTATACATTCTGCATTTTGAACTCATTTTTTAAACAGTTAAATTATATACAGTTTAAATTATGTAGTATCATTACTTCTGCTCTAAGTAAAGTTCTCAGGAAATCCGAAAGCATAAACCAAGTACCAAAAAAGGGTCTCTGTTTAAGTTGAAATGGGAGCTCCTCCGAAATGCCTATATAAAGTGAGTGCCTGCTCCACCCGAAGTCATTATTTTCACAGCACTGGGTTTGCTTTCTTTGTATCACAGGCATGGCTCAGAGATGTTGCTGGTTTGGTTCCAGACCACCAAATTAAAGCAAACATCACTACAAAGTTAGTCAAATGAACTTTTTGTTTTCTAGTACACATAAAAGTAATGTTTACATGATACTGTAGTCGATTAAGTGTGCGATAGCCTTATGTCTCAAAAAACAATGTATATACCTTAATTACAAAATACTTTATTGCTAAAAAAAAAAATGTTAACCATCCTCTAAGCTTTCAGCAAGCATAATCACTGAGCACAGATCACCACAATAAATATGATAATAATGAAAAAGTTAAAAATATTACAAGAATTAGGAAAACATGACACAGAGATACAAAGTGAGCAAATGCTGCTGGAAAAAAATGGCACCGGTAAAATTGCTCAACATCGGGTTGCCATAAACCTTCAATTTGTAAAAAAAAAACAAAAAAAAAAGGAAAGAAAAAACACAAAACAGTATCTGTGAAGCACAGTAGAGCGGAGCACAGTAAAAATGAGTATGTCTGTACTTGTGACAATTTGCAATCATTTCATGTCATTGGTCTTTCACACCCCAAATCTCCAACAGAACTCCAAGAGATCAGGAACCCAATCTGTCTTGCTCACCCAGTAATCCTAATGCCTATTATAAAAGCACATAGAATTTAATACATGGTAAATATGTGTAGAATGAATCAGTCCCTGTGGTTGTTTAATCAGTCATTCAGCATGTTAGGCTCTGAGAAGGACCGGTAAAATGAAGGAGAAATGCTGGTTGCTCTCATTTCCCAGGCCTAGAATTTCCAAATAGAAAACAGTATTTATTTTATTTTATTTTATTTTATTTTATTTTATTTTTTATTTTAATTGCAGTGTAGTTAACAAAAAACAAGTATTTTATCTTAGCCAAAAAGAACCTAAAAACCTACACTACCATACAAGAAACAGATTAATGTGTGACAAATCTTGACCGTGTGGTAAAAACAAAACACACAAACAAAAAACATACACACACACAAAACACACACACACACACACACAAACAAAAACAAAAACACAAAGAGATTAGAAGGTAGAATATGATGAGCCGTCTTTAGTAATAAATTTGTCCCCTCTCTGCCATTCTCCTGCATTTTGGTAAACATCTAAGAAAACTTATACAGCAATGGTACAGTTAAGCATGAGGAACACTTGGAAGATCTGGGCACAGAGCATATCAGCTGTCACTGAGAACATGATTCCTCAGCTGTTCCCCTTCTTTCCCCTTATAAGTAAGTCTTGTCACATAGTCCTATAAAAAGGAGGGGTCAAGACAGCAATTTTGTTTTGATTCTGATTATCATATTAAATTACTCAGGATCATAGTTGCAGAAGGTCTCTAAATTCTACTTTCTCAAAACCTAAAGAATATTAAAAAAAAAAAAAAAAAAAAGGCAGGGGGCACCTGGGTGGCTCAGTTGGTTAAGCGTCCGACTCTCAGTTTCAGCTCAGGTCATGATCTCATGGTTTCATGAGTTCGAGCCCCCCGTCAGGCTCTGCGCTGACAGTGCTGAGCCTGCTTGAGATTCTCTCTCTCCCTCTCTCTCTGCCCCTCCCCCACTCACACTGTCTCTCTGTCTCTCAAAATAAATAAATAAACCTAAAAAATATTTTTAAAAAATTCTACTTTCTCTACATGTAAGTTCTGTGTATAACAAATAATGGCTAACCAAGTGACATACACATTGTGCCCAATAGGACTAACCATTTTTAAAAAGACCTCAGTGTTATAAATTATGAACATGTTTAGACTGTCCTTCTATACTATACCTGACTAAAACACAAAGAACATTGACTAAGTAGGAATGAGACCTCACATCTCTTTTATTTGAAGTTTCAGGATGAATTTTTACATGTTTTAGAATTTCTAAATTAACTTATTTTAGGATAGATCTAGATTTATGGAAAAGTTGAGGGAAGTTCCCATGCACTCCACACCCAGTTTCTCTATTATTAACATCTTATTTCAGTATGGTACATTTGTCACAATTAACAAACCAATATTGATGTGCTATTCTTAGCTAAAGTCCATGATTTATTCATATTTCCTCGTTTTCTACTTAACATTCTTCTTTTATTTCAGGATTACATCTAGGACACCATATTACATTGACCCATCATGTTGCCTCAGGCTCCTTTAGTCTATGAAGTTTTCTTAGTCTTTCCTTGTTTTCGATAATCTTGACAATTATTAAAAGTGCTTATCAGGAATTTTGTAGAATGTTCCTCAATTTGGATTTGATTGATGTTCTTCTCATGATTATACTAGGTTATGGTTTTGGGACGAACCTGTCAAACATTACCTCAGCAACATGGTCAAGGTTAATATCAATAGTAATATCATATTGATAGCATGTACCCTTGATATGATATGAATGGCACGTGTACGTTTGTGAGCTCCACTTTTTAAGTAGAAAATTCTATACCAACATACTTTCCTCTGGTCAATAAATAAATCTGAGATATATAATTGGTAACATAAAGAGATTTAGATATATAGTGAAATCAAGTCATTTCCTCCTTAATATGAAGTAAAGTATTCTTATTTCAATTTTTTTTTGACTCAGAACATAAAAAGTTCTTTTACATGTAAGCCTGTCATAGATTTTCAGGGATTTCCTTTTTTAATTTTTTTTTTTTTTTTTTTTTTTTAGACTTTAAAGGATTTTGCACATAGGGAAGTATTAAAATAGGCTGTGGAGGCTCCTGGATGGTTCAGTCGGTTAAGCTTCCAACTCTAGATTTCAGTTCAGGTCCTGACCTCACAGTTCAACTTGTGACATTGACCCCCTAGTTGGGCTCCATGCTGACAGCATGGAGCATGCTTGGGATTCTCTTCCTCTCTCTCTGCCCCTCCCCTGCTCGCTCTCTCTCTCTCTCTCTCTCAAAATAAATAAACCTTAAAAAATAAAATAAAACAGGCTGTGAATTAAAGTAACAGTTTATCCATCACTCAGTAATTTCAGAAAAACCCTATTCTTCCCTTGATAGTCCAAAGGAAAACAAATTGGTGACTACATTTCTATTATTTAAAATACAGTGTTTCTATTATAAAACATAGCATTCTTTTTTAAATTCTATTCTAATTATTTAAATTTGAGATATTCCATATTCTTAGGTAAAATATGTCCAGGTTCTCCTGACTGTCTTGTATATAAAAAATGAGTACCAGCAGCTAATGTAGGTAATGATTGAATCCTTGGTGTGGGGTAGCGAAGGAAAGAACTAATAAAATACTTCTCCTGAACCTATGTGGGTAATATAGTCAAGTAGATCATGCCACTTCAGGATATAAGGAGACTGATAACTATGGGTCAGATGTGATAAGTGAATTATTGCTAATATGAGACTTTAAATCACTCTTAGCTATAATATGTGGAGAGGAATAGTGACCTTCCCCAAATTGGGGAATGCTTTTATATCAGACCAAAAGAAAATGGCTAATAAATCTATATCTTTAAATAACAATATGCAACAATTAGAATACAAATATGTGTACTTACACATACATACTTATACATGTATGTATATATATGTATATGCTCTTATATATCTTATATATCTGATATATGCTTTTGTAAAACCCCAAACTAGCTAGTGGGTTTTTGGGGGTTTTTTTGTTTGTTTATTTTGGTTTATTTTGTTGTTGTTGTTTACTAACTAATAACTACTCTTTCATTAAATATCTCACAAGTTAAAAGAACTGAAGTGAAGATAGTACATTGTTTAATCTTATGCTTCTTAATATGAGAATCTAGCTTCATCAACTGAGGAACCCAAAGACAGAAAAGGAAAAACTTTCAAGTTACCCACCAAAATTCACACAGTATTAGTAATTAAAGTCCTTCTCTCTCTCCTTATTTGTCTGGCCACTTAGATTAAAAATATACCTTATCTCCCTAATATGGATTAAAAAAAATCAGGTGATAAATAACTAGGCTTTATGCCATTTAAGAAGTAAAATGGATAAGTGTCTACTTTGATTGACTGTTATTTCATTATTAGAAAAGCTCTTTTGCAAGAAGGTAAAACTTACATCCTGTTTAATTTTTTTTCCATTATAGAAAGAAAATTAAATTATAGGAAGTAGTTTTGAATTATTTTTCTTTAATATGCGGTTCCTTACAATTACAAAAAGAGAAGGAGAGAGAGATAGAGTGAGGGAGGCAGAGTTTGTGCTCCCTAGAAGGGAAAGCTTTTAATATTTGATGGGCTCTCCTTTTACATCTGCTTTTTATTTTTAAACACCACCACCTCTTTGCTGACCAACAATTTCTTGCAAATTATGGCAAGGGGGGCGGAGCATGAGCAAAGGAGCAGGGTGAAAGTTAGTGATACTCCCTGCCAAAGTTCCAAGTTGAAATCAAATCCTTCGGTAAAGTTTCTTGGGCATGAAAAAAAAAAAAAAAAAAAAAAAAAAAAAAAAAAAAAAAAAGATTTACAACTTCAGCAGAATTGTAATTCTACCAAGAAAAAGTATCAGTCAATCTACTTTACTGTCACCAAAGGATCTGAAGCTGGCTTTGTCATACTTCTTTCTCCTTTATATATGGAGGTGGGGGGAAAAAAAAAAAAAGCAAGAGGAGTTTAAAAAAAATTGATGAAGCCCTGACCCTTTAGATTCCATTTATAGTCTGAGCCTGAATGCCATCCCCCTTGACTAGCGAACCGTCCAATCCAGCCGCATGTGTCAAGATTCTATTAGGCACTTAGTGAAATATATATGCATGCCCTTATACCATTTAACACTCTGGGTCCACCTTCAAGACACTGGGCTGTGGATCAACTGAAGCACCACTCCTCTTCCAAGAATCATTTTGACAGGTTCTTTTGGAGGTGCTCCTTTTTTTTTAACCTATCCTTTTAAACAAAATGGCACCAAAGAAGGACGTGAAGAAACCTGCTGCCGCCCCAGCCCCTGCCCCGGCACCTGCACCTGCACCTGCACCTGCACCTGCCCCAGCCAAACCCAAAGAAGAAAAAATTGACCTCTCTGCCATTAAGGTAACTAAAAGGGGTGAAATGTTTGGTCACTGAAACATCTTTCAACAGTAGGAAACTCTAGGAACTTGCAAAGGGGCATATTTTTCATTGAGAGAAGTGGCGTTACCACACAGACTGGTAGATTTGGGGAGAAAAGAATCCAAATTAAAAATAAATAAACTCTGTCATTACTATGAATGTGATATTGCCTATGGAGCCTGTATTTTGCTCCAGTTTTTGTTCTCTGGTTTTCTTTTTTCCCTAAACGGTCAAAGTGCAATTTAGGGACAAAATGTGTGAGTGTGAAAAGGTGTTTCGCAAATACTTAAACCAGTGTTTTATTTTGTTCTGTTTTGTTTTAAACAAAATCTCTGTGGAAACTGGATCCCTTACCTTAATGCTACATCAAAAGAAATTTTTAGCCCCGACTTGTTTCCAAAAGTTTTAAAACAGCTGATGACCCAGTTGTCCTGGGCGTATTTATTTGACAGCTGCTTTATTTCTTCTGAAAAACAGAGGATTTTTGCAATTCAAGTTAATTCCCCCTTCAGCTTTGCTTAATAAAATTTGATACAACACCAAATTAGATCTCAGTGCAGACAATTATGCACTCAAGTGTTTCAGTGACTATAACTGTCATCTTGTTTATTTATATATAGTATTTAATTCAGAATGTGTGAGTTGCTTCTAAATGAAACTAACCCCCAAAATACTATAAAACTTGGTTATATGGCTTTTAGCTTATGTCTTTGAGCTCTTGCATACTGATCTTCAACTAAGGAGAATGTGATTGATTTTTGTGTCGACACTTTGCTGTGATCAAAGTTCTCAGTTGCCACAGATTATCTGCTTTTGGGAAAATGACGCTGTGCATGTATGTGCCTGTTACCTCTCAGTGCTGTGATCCATCAAATGTGCTCCTTCTCCTCATTCACTGGGGCTTGACTGGTCTGAATGACAGTTTGAAATCTTTTAGGAACTCTGCCTTATATGGAAAACTAATGGGCAAAAGGTCCTATTAGGTGATCTTTTCTCTTAAGCCAAAAGTTCTGTACATAATAAATCTAAATTTTGCTAATTTAATACTGTTTACCTGTAATGACCAAGCTGACCTATAAATAAACATTTCATTGACTATTTTAGTATAATCATAGATTTAAAAAAATACTCCCCACATAAATATTGAATTGGATCATCCTCAGATCTATGTGATGACATTAAATAAATACATTCATAATTTTTATAGCATTCTGGTTAAACATGAAATTATATGTTCCAAAGTAGGAGTGGATTAATACAAATATTTTATCTTGAGTTTTTAGTTACCTAAAGCCATATTTGAAAAAAGTTGGTCAGAGAATCTAATACTGGTTAGGAACTCTTCTTAATGAATATCCACTTAGGAGGAGAAATGCATGTCAGATTTTCTGATAAATGGTGTTCTGCCTAAAGGACTGCGTATAGTTCATTAAGAAAAAACCAAATTTTTCATCTCCAGCAATTCTAGTTAATGTATCTTTATAGATGCACACTGACTACATTATACAATGAACGTGATTATGGCCACTACAAGAATCCTAATCATCCGTATTATTTGACTCTCCATTCCATACTAAGACTAGAGATATGAATCAGTGTCAAAGCTATTCCACTATATTTATTGTGATTTATAAGACAATGTTACCTCTTTGTATCCAGTATTACAAATATCTGTGGGGGGATAGAGGATGTGCCTTCTTAAGAAGAAAACAAAATATCCCACTAATGAAGGCAAGCATTAATTCTCTTCCCCGAAGAAATACAAATAACACTGATTGATGATTGATTGATTGATTGACCGATTGATTAAAAATTTAGTTTGGCAGTAAGTGTCTAAGGAAAGACAAAACATCACTTTTTTAAATCCAGAGATTAAACTGATTGTCCACAGCACAGAAGTGACGCTGTTTTGAATCTTGAAGGTTTATCCTTTCATCTATATGTTGAATTCCTGCTAGGGTGGCTAATGTAGCTAGCACAACTAAGCAAAAGAAGAAAACAATCTTAGGGCGTCTCTGCAGTGATGAGGTATGTAACATCTTCACTAGTTCATTGCAGAACGAGAGACGCGATGGATCCTGATAAGGGACGCAAACTAAAATGGAGCAGTTAAATGCATCTAGAAGAAACAGGAGGAATTTAACCTTTATATTTCTTTCAGAGGGCCTATTCTTAATAAAGAGAGAGAAAGGGAGAAGGATAAGACTGAAAGTAACATGTTTTTGTAAAGGAATTTAAAGGCCTTCAATGATTTGCATTCATCACTATGAAACCAGTGCACATTTATAGGTATTATAGTCAAAGAATGGACTACATCTTGAGAAGTATATAAAATTTAATTTCATCCCAGTAGGTAACAAGGCAAATTAAAATGTACATTAAAACA
Organism: Panthera tigris; assembly: GCF_018350195.1. Lineage (NCBI taxonomy): Eukaryota > Metazoa > Chordata > Mammalia > Carnivora > Felidae > Panthera > Panthera tigris. The sequence goes on along the minus strand of NC_056667.1, from coordinate 193,646,735 downwards.
TTTCATATTATGATGCTTTTAATCACCTAACGATATTTCTAGATATATTACCTCATATAAGTTATAAACTTTTTTCAGGCAGAGAAAATGAACTCTAAAGAAATTAATAGAGCTGTTATATGTGTTCATTAACTTTCTGAAAACTCGATAAAGAACAAAACTTAATTGGATTTTAAACTTTCTTTCATAAATCATATAATAGTAGAAATCCAGCTGTCCTTGAGACTTTGAGTAATGCTAAAGTTTAAGTAACTATCTCAGTAGTATTATAGGCATGGCAACAGTAATATTTAATTCTTCACTACTATTCCCAGCTACTATGTTCTGCCTTATAATATACTATCTTTAACAGCTATGTATTTAAGTCCCCATAAACTCTGAACAATCTTTAATATTGTTAATTAGTTTTATCAATTTCTTTAATGTGCTTTGCAACCTGATTTCCTAGTTTGTTGGTTATTTAGAACATTTGTTCAGTTGTTCTGACATAAAACCTCTGATATTCACTGAGGGAATGCTTACCTGATGTCCTATGACCATGGATTTTCCAGGAGTGTCCTTTTCAAAAACACAAAGACAGCTGATATTTGAACACTAAAGTTACTTTCCTGGATGGTTCTAAACACTCTTTGCCTTCGGAGAGCTGACACTTCCAGCAACAATGCCCGACTAAAGAACACTGTCTGACAGACTCTCAAGTGTAGGAATTAAAACCCCCCATGAGCATAGTTGCAGGCACAAACACAAGAATTAACACCTGCTGCCCAACACTTCAGCCAAGTGTTGAAATAATGAAAAGAAAATAAATAATGAGATGACTATGTGCCTAGATTTTAAAAGATCATGTGTAAATAAATTTTTTGCACGATGCATGCCGCAGCTGATATGTCAGGATTGCTATGAGGATATAAGACTTTGAATGATGTCTGTCCTTGTGCTGTTTAAGTTTTAATTCTCACTGTTTTCACTGTAATTCAATCAGGTCATCTCTGCCTAGACGCTGCAGGTGGTATTTACAAAAAGTGGTAAAGGTACAGAATGCATTGACAGAAACTTATCAAATAACAAATCTAAATGATTCAACACACACTTGGGGAGATTTAAACTTTCAATTTAATGGTAATGTAGGAATACAGCATTCCCAATAAATGCATGTATTTACTGACGGGTATTTAATGGAGGCAAATATTATATATACACTGCATTACCTGACTGGCTCTGGTCCAGGTATAGGATTATTTGTTTTAATCTACAAATTCATTTTTCCTCAGCTCTAACAAGGCTAATACAAACCCAGTCCCATTTTGAAGAATTGTTGAGAAAATCAAATGAGGTCATGGCCCATGAAAGGCTCTGAAAACTACAAAGTTCTTTGTAATATAATAATAAATATTCATTGTGAATTAACTCCTGTGCCCTATTAGCTTATTTAATCCTCAAAATGTTATACTGGGGTGGTTTTTAGCCTTGTTTTGCAAGAAAATAAATTGAGTCTAATGAGGTTCAGTGCTATGTTCACAATCAGATAGCTAGTAGGTGGTGGAGCTAGGATTTAATCTTGCAGGCCAAGTCCAGAGTCAACTGTGGTAATTGTATCCCAAACTACTTCCTGTTCATAAAGAGTAAATTGCTGTTAAGAATACATGAAGAAGGCTTTTTTTTATTCTTAAATGTATGGGGTAGAGTGGATCTCATATTGCCCTGCACAGTCCTGTGTAGCCAGAGTTAGGGGTGATAGACACAAATCAGAGCAGGTTCACGAAGACTGTTGACCTTGGCCGTTCACTACTTTTCTGTTCTCTACAGATTTCCCCTATCTTAGCACCTGTTACTGACAGGTTGGGTGCTCTCTTTTACAGATGGAAGGTGGGAATATTAGGAACCCAGAAAGACTCCTAGTCACTTTGTTCTAGCTTCCTATAAAAAATTTGTAAATGGAACATAGATATTAAAAAAAAAAAAGTCATTATGTGAGTAGATTAGTAGTTGTCAGGGATGGAGCTGGGGATGGGGTAAATGTGTAAAGGTGGTCAGAGGGTACAAGATTCCAGTTAGAAGATGAATAAGTTCTAGGGGCACCTGGGTGACTCAGTCAGTTGAGTGTCCGACTTCGGCTCAGGTCATGATCTCGTGGTTCATGGGTTTGAGCCCCGCATCAGGCTCTGTGCTGACAGCTCAGACCCTGAGCCTGCTTCAGATTTGGGTCTCCCTCTCTCTCTGCCTCTCTCTCTCTCTCTCTCTCTCTCTCTCTCTCTCTCTCTCAAAAATTAAATAAACATTAAAAACATCATTTAAAAACTTTTTTAAAAAGATGAATAAGTTCTGGGATCTAATATACAGAATAGTGACTACAGTTAATAATACCATATTGTACACTTGAAAGGTGCTAAGAGAGTAGATCTTAAAAGTTCTTACCACACACACACACACCATACACAAATTGTTTTTTAATTTTAAAAAACTATTAAATAGATGTATCAACTAACCTTACCATGGTAATCATTTTACAATATCAAAATCATCACACATCAAATCATGTTGTACACCTTACTTAAACTTACATGATGCTATGTCAGTTATATCTCAATAAAGCTGGAAAAAATAAACTATACCAAAGTATTTTTAAAATGCTCTTAAATGTGAGGCACCTGAGTGGTTCAGTCGGCTAAGTGTCCGACTTCAGCTGAGGTCATGATCTCACACTCCGTGAGTTCAAGCCCCACGTCGGGCTCTGTGCTGACAGCTCAGAGCCTGGAGCCCGCTTCAGATTCTGTGTCTCCCCCTCTTTCTGACCCTCCCCTGCTCATTCTCTGTCTCTCTCTGTCTCAAAAATAAATAAAAACATTAAAAAAAGTTTTTTAAATGCTCTTAAATGTAATGAAACATATTGAATTTTAAAATAATTTTGGTTTTGTTTAATTAAGTATACACATATACCAAAACTGACCTCCAAATTTTGCCATCAGGCCAATATTCTGAGAAAAATATGGGATCTCTATTTTGTTTACAAATAGCATGATTTTAACTGTAAGGAAATATCAACCATATGTCTCTTGGAGTGATATGCAGAAATATAATACCACATGTGTAATGATTAAATCTTAACCTTAACCAGCTTGAGAAAAAGAACTAGGAAAAGAACACATATAATCAATTTCTGATTAGAAGGAATGACTGAAAACATTTATAAGGTGTCTCTAAGTTTTCTTTAGGTAATTGTAAGAATTTGTTTTTTTATCTTGACCTTTCAATAACACAAATTAATTTTTAATACAACTATAATGTAACAAATTGTGATATCAATCCATTTGCAGTGTGAATTTAACCTCAGGAGCAAATAAAAAATTATTTGAGATTACCACTAGATACCATATCAAGTTTCCACTTTTAAACATCTATGATGTACAAGAAGGGAACAGGTGAAATGGAGTGAGAAAACACTAAAGGGCATTCTGTAACTCTCCAAAATTACATTTTGAATGATATGTACCTGGATAATATCTTTGCGAAGTAAAATGCAGTTTGGAAAGGAATAGATATGTTCACCAATTAATAGTGAATAGCACTTTTAATTTTAAAGATAATGAAATCTTTGCAAGACAAGGAGTCCACAAAGTGACAGTGACAAATTTAGACTCTTGACATTCTAATGTTGCAAATGAATCCCCTGGCAAGTTGTCTTTAGAAGTCGTTCCATAATTACCCAGCATTAAGCACCATCTGACTCATGGAAATTATGGAAAGGATTATATTTAGTCTGCTGATACTACACTTTCTTCTGCTTCTCCTCATACTGAAATACTTTTTGTATGAAAATGAGATCTATAGTTTGTTTCTATATCAACTTCTACAGTTTGTTTCTCACTCCAAATCAGAATTTGGAGGGCAAAAGTTGCAATATACAAGCTGTAGTCGCTTCAATTATATTAGTTAAAAATTCAAACTATATGGATGACAGATCCTTGTTATTCTGGCCATAAATTAATAATAGTGAATTGAAGCCAGAGGAAAAAAAAATTACCTTAGAGATAAAACCACATCTACTCAACTTAATAGTCTTTCTTCTGTTGTGGCGAGTGAAGTCTTTGTACATAGCACGTGCCTAATGGTTCAACGTCTCCTGTTTCTGAAGCATCTGACTCACTTGAACACAGTTTATGAAATTATATTTTAACTCCTCTTTATCTAAATTACTTCAAAATAATTTTGCTTAATGAGTTTTTAAGCACTAAGCCCTTTTCCATTAAAAAAGGAAGTTGAGGTTGATTCTACTAACAAAAGCATGGAAAATTCACACCAGTGCAGAACATAGCAAACCTAGAAATCATACAGAGGAAGCTGCGACCCAGATAAGTTATTTAATCAAAAGACACATGCTTTATTATAATAGAACAAAATTCTGAATGTTTCAATCCCTGTCTAGTTCCATTCCCATCATATCAAAAGACCTGAAATCTCTAAAATGGTAATGCCAATAGTCATAAATCCCTGTGGTCACAAAAAGAACTTTTATTCCAGATGAGGAAAAAGCAGATACTTTAAATTTCTTAAAACACATACACCAAGAATTTTTCGAATGCTCACATTTTTTAAATAAAAAGAGGAAGGAAGGAACAAAAACACGACTTGGATTGTTAATAAATTGCATATAAATAAATGTACAAAGTAGAGAAGGTACAACTCTTAAAAAATCTTAAATTTATCAGTTATTAACCATAGGTAAGCTGAAGAAGTATAGACTTAGGCCACATGTTTAAATTTTTATTAAAATTCACCTAGGCCTCTCATTAAGTCTTGTAGGTCTGAATTGTATTATCTTACAAATTCAGCCTTTGCTCCAATGTGACTGAATTCAGTTGACTAGTCCACACTTTCTGAGCATAGAATTACTTATTTCTCCTTCTGTTCAGATCAATGTATCCAATATAGCCATCTACTCTCTCTTATATTGGACAGCCTGGACTGGTACTGTATTCTCATTGTTCTTAATTTCTCCCTTTTATTTCATATTATAGTCACCAGCCTAAGTATATCCTTTGTTGAGGTAAAATAAAAAATGAAATGAAAAATATGCATTTCCTTAAATCAAATAAGTTACTCTGAGGCACAAAATTCTAATTTCCAAAACAGTATTTCTGCTGCCTTTTTATGGTGATTCACGGTAACTCTGTGAGATTAGAATGAAAAATAATAATCTAAGTTTTTCTTAGGTTTTGCATACATTCTAGGTCTTTAAATGCCTCTCTGCCAGGCATTAAATCAGAGAACATGCAGCAATGTTTTCTTGCTTGAAAACTGGCCCTGCTTAGATTAACTTCTTTACTTAGCCTTACCAGTCATTAGCTTCATTATGTCTTGCAGGGAAGATGAAGGCTGTTTAAAGACCATAGTCTATGTTCCTTCCTAGGGCATTTTCTCTCAGTATTCAACGTCACGGATCTCCCAGATCATCCTTAATTATAGCTCTTCTTGATATACTAAAGCTTAACATACAACAATTTCAGAGCCTGTTTGATTAAATTCATCTTAATATTTCCCCTATAAATTAATTCCTTCTATACACTAGAAGCTTTATTTTGTCTTTAATCAGTTAAACGAACATCACGAGTACTTTTCAAAGTGAGAAAACATCTGTAAACATTGCAATAAAAATCCTTTTCACCACCAGTCCCTTGTAAACTACTACTTACTTAAATCCAGTTCTAAAGAGCACAGGAGTCACAAAAATATGGCATATAGCTGTTGTACTAACAGTCTAATATAGGTATGTAGGCTAAGATGGAAAAGCAAATTGAGGGTTGGCAAATTAGAATTCCTAAGCATAAACATTTACATAAAATCTAAGGAAAGACTGTGGAAATATAAAGGCACATACATCAATAATTCAAAATGAGCATGCCTCGTATGTGCTTGGCATTTCTAGGTGCTGGACCTATACCCCTGAAGAAGAACATATCACCTTCTATAGAATGTAAGCTCTTTGAAGGAGATGATGAAATCTCCTCCCTCATGGAATATAATATTCTAGAGGAGAAACTAATGTGTGAGGTTGGAACTTACTGTGCATATGCTCTAATGATTTTAATTTATAGAAAATCTGTTGAACAACTAATACAGACAAGGTATTTTATAGAGCTATGGGAAATGAGTTATAAAAATAAGACAGAGGAAGCACTCTAGGGGGAAAAAATTGGGGTGGGCCCATGCCCAGTTTGCATCATGGACAAAGGTTAATGGCTTTCACTAATGGCCTGGACTTTCCAGAAGTTTACAACCAGGAAGGTTAAACATCTTTCAGTGGGAAGAAAGGAGCTGAGTAAATAGAGAGAAAAGATTCTTTCAAGAGGAGATTTTATCAGGGCTTTGAAGAATAGTTAATTTCTAAGAAACAGAGATGAGAGGAGAGGATTCCAGGTAGAATGGACTTAAATCTAATTTTTTAAAACAAACCAAATGATGACAAAGCAAACGGAGGCCAAAATCAGCTGACATTTTGTATTAATATCATGTCTTTGTTCAAAGAACTGATTACTTCATCATTCCAACACCAAGAAAGAGATGCAAAGGAAACTTTTCATCATTTGTAGAAGTGTACCAGAGAATAAGTAGCAGTTCCCATTTATTCTATGACCACAGCGTTCAGGTCTTTTAACTTTTAAATTGTAGTTTATTCTCTAGGCTAGAATACACTGTCGCTTTTCTGCTGTTATCAATAACTTGCTTAAATGTTTACTTTGATTCTCAATAGGTACAAAAAAATCTAAGCTCTCATCCTTTATGTAGTAAAGTTATATAGAGAAAGTAGAGTAAAATTGTCTGACAACTGCCTGCCACTTCTATTTTAATAATAGTAAACGTTTACATAATATTGAAGTGGTTAGGAATAGCTTAATCATAGTATAAATACAACTTTAAGAATTATTTTCCAGTGTACTCCACAAGTATTATACAAATTGACCATATTTTGTATGTATCCAAGGACACATTTTTCTGCTCAAAAATAAACCTCGCCAATAAGCATTATGTAGGGCAAATGATAGGCATTCTGTAGGGCAACTTTGATGGATTTATTTTGCATTATTTGTAGTTTTTAGTTCTACTAAAGATATATACTAGTTTTCAATGTTAGCCATAGGGCAATTTCAATTTAACGACACAATACATAAATATAATTATAAGACTAAAAAGAACACAAAGAAATATGGTCTGCTCTCATGGCTTTAATTTGGGCATCAAAAACCATGAGGCTCCAAATTACACACTTATCAAAGGTTAGAAATTTCCACCTTTGTCCCTCCCTTCCATTTCCTCCTAATAATCCAAAGCATCTAAGATTTTCTATTAACTTCCATTTCTCATAAATTCTCAAAATGTCTATTTATTAAAATACATTTTATTGGGTACTAATATTTTTTAAATTATGTTTTCAGTCCTCACTTTGGGACTTAACACCCTATGAAATTTGTTTCACTACTTGTGAATTTGGGACAAAAAGTGATATGCATTTAATATTTGATTTCTTCCTAAATGTTTTGAAGTAAAGCCACAAAGGATTCTTCTGTCTAGTGAGTGGAGACTTCATGCTTTTTGTGACCATTCCCTTAAAAATAGTTGCTGAGACAATACTTAAATCAAAATTTATCTCCAACGTTCTTTGCACATATAAGCTGCTTTAGGTATGTAGAAAACTGATAAACATGTCTGAATGTATGTGGACATTCTAGGACTGATCTTTCCTAAGGACCACTTTTCACAGTATCATTCCAAGAATCGAGTTCCTTCCTATTTTCAGGTAAGCTGCCATGAAAACCCACTACCAGCCAATCCCTTAGATACCTTTAAAATCCTAAAGTGCCAACTGGCACTTTACAGCCCCTGCTTTGGGTTTTTCTGGTTCTCAGTCTGGACTCTGAGGATGGAGGAAATACCCATTTTACTGTACAAAAACTAAGGGAGAATGGTGAAAATGGAGCTTTGAACTATCCTGGCTTAGATAAACTCTATACATCCGAGAACACAACTTGCAAAAGAGTGGTCTTTAGTTAGAGATTTCAAGAACTGACCACACCTTCACTTGGCTGAACTCTAAGAAACACGAAGAATGTGCATGGCCTTTTCAAGTCTTCTGAACTTTACCACCAAGGACAGAGCTCCGCAGGCTCTTCCTTCTATAGTAATTGCCATTTGAAACCCCAACCCAGTCCCATCCAATAAATTCCATTAAATATCAAAACTTGCTGATGCAAAGTTTGCAAAGTCCATAATTCAACGAGAGAAGGGGTCAGCCTGAGTGTTCAAGAAATTCTAAGCTCCTCTGCCACTGAACAAGTAAGAAGCTTCTTAAAGGAAGAGGCTCCAAGAGAACATCTCAGGGATAAAGACCATAAAAGTACTGACAGGCTTCGTCTCATTATGGCTGTCCACTCCTAGGTTCTGGTTTCCTAAAAATAGCCCTCAGGGTACAGAGCCCTCCTTCCCTTTGCCCTAAGAAAGCTAAAGAACTCTCCAAGGGGAGTGGCCACGTCTCTCTGAAACCTGATGCTAGCTGTGAGGTCACAGCTTCCCCAGAAATAAAAGGCAGCCTCGGCAAGCAGGCCCCACTCAGGGACTGGAGCGGCCCTCAACTCACTCTTCAGCTTTGCCGCTGTTCCTCAGCCCAGAAGTTCTGCCATGGTGGGTCCTGTGAGAAAACTCTTTGTCCTTTATAGGAGGATATAGCCGTGGATATGACCTTACTGAATAGAAAGGCAGTAAAGGAGCAGAACTAAGGAAAGAACATTCAGTATAAGTCTGTAGAATCTACTTTTGCTTTTGTTGAGGTGGGGTGAGGATAGATGAATTCGAGCTATTATGCTAACTGAAAAAGAACATCTTACTCCCCAAAGCAGTACTTTCTGCTTCACTAACTTTTGTTATATGACATAAGGTTTATTATATCTAAACATGGGGGAAAGGAAATTGCTACTATAGCAAAATACTATACTTTTAAAAACAGTCTGATGAAGACAGCTAAAATAAGTAAGCTATTTCCAACCCATCAGACACATGGTCGAGCAAAAACCTCCTAGTTAAATAGAAGAAAGACTTAAGGTGATCTTTTTAATGCAGTGTATCTCTATTTCTTAATTCAGTGTATCTGTGTTAGACATATTTTAAATACATCACAGACTATTATGTTATTCCAGGAAGTATTTGACTTAGCATTTGTTAAATCATTGATTCATTGATTAAGATGCAGAGAGATATTCCCTAATTATCTTTTGCAAAAGCTTATTTTTCCTAGATTCCAAAGTATCCTAAGGCCACCTCTTATTCTATGACACCTACATATCTTCCTAGAAATCTCAGAACAGAGAGCACTCATGCTTCTGTCAATGCATTTGAAAGAGTACTATTGTTTCTTTCTTTCTCCCTCTCTCGACACTGCAGTCCTTCAGTGCCGACCAGATTGCTGGTAAGTGAATTGAGCTTCTCTACTCCAGATGTAGGCAGAGCACTGCCTGGTTTCTGAAATATCCCTTATCTCTAAGGCATGTTACTGCGTGGCTCAACCTGTTTGTGTCCAAGCTATGCCTGACCTCTGAAAAGTAGGCTTGCTTTTGGAGCTTACTTTGAAGAATACTCAGGGAATGAGCTTGGATACACTTAAAAATAAGGACATTTTTGTTTGGTTAAAATATTCTTTGTGGTTAATTTCTTTCTAACAGATCGAGTTCTCTAAGGCACAGCAGGATGGTAAGTTTAAAAGATACAGTTGTTAATGTGTGCACACTCATAAAGATGGCATGTGAGAAAACCAACTCCCCTGAGATGAGATCAGCTCTTCCTAATTATCCCCACTGGTGTAGCCACTCTAAATATAAATGCTCTCAATCACTCTAAATAGAAGTTTTCTCAACTTGAACCTCTTGCTTATAATCAGTAATCAAAGGTTTATGCAAACAAAAGATAGACACCATAAAATAGGTCCTTGCAATCACTGTTCTAAGTAAAACCATTTTGATAGAGTAGCCAATACCATAGATAAACCCCCAAAAAGTTGTAGATTTTGAAAGGCTAATCTGTTCATCAAATTCCTGAAGACAGATTTGAGAGGTCTGAATTGTTCCATTTAGAAAATAATATTGATTGTGAACCTGCCCAATTACCAAACCTACATAATTTCAATGGGCATCACAGTGAGTTGAGAGAAACAAGTGAAGTGGATACAGAATAAAAGTGAATTCAGAGACAGAGAAGGAGGAAAAGTTTATCATAAAACTGTGCAAGAAACATTAGACATCTCCTGGTCTGTCTTTAGAGAGCTGATAGGACTTGTTCAATGACACAAAATATTAGTAACAGGCCCAAACTCTGGTATTAGTTTAAACTAATTAGAAATTTATTTCACAAAAAGTTACTAACTAGAAGATTTCAAATTTTTAAAATTCAAGAGAAGCTGAGTACTTTCCCTAACATTTCCTTCAGGTCTTTGGACCCAAGAGATCCCATGTCCCACGAAGTTTGTTTTTTCACTAGAAGCGTAGGAGAGAATGTTTTATGGACTGAAAGTGTCACAAGTTCAAACAAACTGACACAGAAATTACATCTAAAGAAGTGAGGGAGAGAAAAACTTTAGTTATATGATAGCATACATAAATAATTATAATTATAGGTGTTTAATAAGAAACTATTCAAATACTTGGTTCTGTACCTAAGAAATGCCACATTTTTCAGTCTGTTTCAATGCCTAGAATATTTCATGTCTGGACGTCAATTAAGAAAAAAAAAGGATATTTGCTGTAGTAAAAACTCACATGTATCTACATCATGGTTGATGATCTCATGTCAACAGATCAGGTGATTCAATGACTCAGAACTCAAGAGTATTTGAAATTATACTACAAAGGACTATTTTTTTCTTATTGAAAAAAAATGGTAATCCTACTATATTTTGTTTGAATTTTAATGCATTTTTAACGAGTGATGCTGCTACATTATCAGCTACTGCATCTCAAATATCCAATTTACGGTGTCACTTTGGCTGCCAAACTATGGTGGGACTAAGCAACAGAAGACTTACTGTTGGCCAGAAGGACAGAAGGACTTACTGTTGACCATTAAACCTATAACTACATATATGAAAGAAGTTTTAGATATAAAAGTTCAGGAAGCATTGGTGGGGTGGACTGGTTTTCTCCTTGTGCCAGGAAAGCGAATGTAAGCTCTTAAAATTTCAATGGAAATACAATGCTTGTGGAAATGAATGAAAACTTCTTTGGTTTCCTTCCTTGTTCAATGATTAAAGAGCTTTGGTCATGGCTGCTCCATTTGAATGTATCACAGGTTGGAAGAAAAGGGGAAAAAAAGGAACATGATTGCATTCTAAAGGTCTAAGTCCTGTGATGTCCAGTGGAGTTGCCACTTAGCCACATGTGGCCATTTAAACCTGAATTTTAATTAATTAAAAATAAAAGCATTTAAGCAGCTATTTTCTCAGTTGCACTACTCATATTAGTGCTCAGGGGCCACACAGGGCTTTGGGGGCAGCCCAGACATAGAACATTTTGATTGTCACAAAAAAGGTTTCTAGTGTTGGTCTAGACCAGGGGCTGTCAAATTTTTTTCTTAAAGGGCCAAATTGTCAATATGTTAGGCTTTATTGGGAGTACAGAAAACAACTCCACTCCATTGTTGAGGTTTAAAAATAGCCATAAACAATACATAAAATAATGGGCTACATTCCAATCAAACTTTATTTTAAAAAACAGGTGGCCAGCCCCTAGGTAGCAGTTTGCTAATCCATATTCTAGACTCTTGAAGAGAATAAATCTTAAAAATTGGGGGTAGGAAGAGCAATATCTGTCTGTCCTTGGCATTTAAATCAACAAAGGGTTAATGTCAGAGAGATTCTATTACAGCCCATAAAATCCTATTTGTATATCAGCATCTAAGCAGGGTAATAGTGAGCCCTCCGAGCAATCTGTGCATGAAAGCATGGAGCCAGTAACAAGAATAGTTCAGTTTCACATGTCCCTTAGAAAGATGAAAAATAATATTTGACTAATAATCCTACTGTGCCTGCAGCGTGCTTTTTAGGTTAAGGGAATGGTCTGATATAGTCAAGTTGCATAGAATCTGAAGGGAAACCTTTAGCCAAGAATGGTGACATGATCTATAGTTGATTGTGAATATGTCTGGTACAACCTTCCATCAAGGGATGGAGGGATGATAAAATAGGGCATTTTGCTGAGTAATCTATCTAGATGGCATCTTTTGATCTAAGGCCATTAATGGTCTAAAAACACTGTTTTCAGCTCATTAAAAAGTGGTTGTTTTGAGTGTTGTCGGGATTAATCCAACAAGTTGTCATCAATACTTTTGGGTTCTCCAGAAAGTCTAATTTAGTTAAGTTTAGAAAGTTTCAGTTAAAATGTCACTTCTGGCCCCTAAATCCATAGCAGTACCCTTTTCTGTCTTTTTGGCATATACTTTGTTAACATAATCCTGAAAGGCAAAAACAATTCCATCAACATAGAGTGACAAAATTTAGGTAAAGTCAGCAACAAAGTGATTGTGATAAAAATAGACAACACTTTAAATATATGTACTTATACACACACATAAAAGTTCAAATAAAACTAGAAATATCTGAATAAAATTGGTGGAGTCTATCAATGTGAATATTCTGTTTGTGACAATATTGCCATAATTTTGCAAAATGTTACTATTGGGGGAAACTAGATAGAGTATTTAAGAGATCTCTCTGTAATTTTTTTTCCTTAACATTGCAGGTGAATTTACAATTATCTGCATAAAATTGTAATTTAAAAAAATGTGTACTTAAATTCTAAAGCCAATATGGCGACATGCTGTCATATGTATTATCTGAAAAAGAGTAAAGTTTAAACAGATTATGATAGTGATATATCCAAACAAATATTTCTCCTTCTGAATCGATTACATTGGGAGCCCATTAAAGTCATACACTACAGTGGTTAAACGACACTATTGAACTCAGAGATTTGTTTCACCTTTCTAATTTTTTTTTCCTGAGAAATGAAGTTGCTCCTGAAGATAACTAGTCCAGGGGGGAGGCTAAGAGATTTGTCCTTCAGGAAGAGGGTTTTCTAAATAATTTGAGAAACCTGGGTTAACCTCTTATAACACAACCCTGATTGAAAATTTGTCTTCTTGAAATTTTATTAACTTTCTCAATTATGAGGAGTTCTTAAGGTTTCTCAAGACCTCAGAATTTCTTAACCCAGTCATACTTCTCAGGCAGATGAAGGAAATATGAATAAATACATCAAGGAGCTTCAATTTCCATATCTGATTAAAAACAATATATGATTTGAGGCTGGAAATGCTGCTTTAAAATAGTCCCCAAAAGAAGTGTCAGAAAGGATTGCCAATGACTGTTTGAGCTAAGAAAAGGAAGAGTTCAAAGATAACAACATAAGTGGTTGCAAAAGGTGAAAACAGAGGAGAGTGAACTGGATCCTTGATGAAATTAGGGGTAATTTATAGGTCTAAGGGAGAAAAAGTATCCTAAAGCTTCTTGCTTCTTGCAGAATTCAAGGAGGCGTTTCTCCTGTTTGACAGAACAGGTGATTCTAAGATCACCTTAAGCCAGGTCGGTGATGTCCTTCGGGCTCTGGGCACAAATCCCACCAATGCAGAAGTCAAGAAGGTTCTGGGAAACCCCAGCAATGAAGGTAACCGTGTTTTCCCAAGAAGTTGGGAAGCAAGATTGTGTGTGCATGCACACACGCACACACGCACACACGCACACACACACACACACACACACACACACACACACACACCACAAGGAGGGGGGAGGGGAGAGACACAGAAAGGGAACTTTATTGAGAAATAAGATCCACAGAATAGAGCTTAACTTGTTCTTGATGGTAAATGTGCTTCTTGTCTGTCTAGAATCTCAGTTTTTCCTCATAAAATAAGTGAACCTTTCTTTGAGAATTTGCAAGCATGATAAAATTTCATGCCAATGAAAAGAAATAAAATCTAATGCTAACATTGTCATCATCATCATCCCATCTAATGCTCATAATTTAAAGGTTAATGAATAAAATCATATCCAAATCTGCACATTTTTTCCAAACCTTCAAAGGCAAAAATACATTTTGACAAAGATGTTTAACATGGCCAAAACACAATACATTTTGTGAACAACTCAGCAAATTGCAATGGCACACTTCTAGAAAAGATCTACTCTGATAAGAGCTGTGGAAATAAAATCACAGTGCTTTCAAGAGGTTGACAATGCCTGCTGACTTTGCCCAGTGCTCAGTCTCTTGACACCCTGCTCTGTGCCATTTTAAAAGAAACTCACCTCTCCTAATTAAGAATAGACAGGATGTCATTTTAATAAGAGTATTTTCTATCCCCAAAGAATCACAAGAGGACTTAAAAATTGAAGCCAAAATGTACATTCAGTCCCCCAAAGTAAATCCCAGGACAAAAGACAGTAGATATTTAAGTGGCAAATTGCAGACATCATTTGCTTGATATGGTCATCCAGTTATTAGTCTGGAACAAAAATATTTTTTTAATTCCAAAGATTCATGGCACAGTGTAATAGTCTATTGGAGAATAGCACACTGAACAAAAAAGATGAGAGAAAAAAACTGAAATTTTTTCAAGTAGATATTTGAGCTGTTTATCTTTGCCATGAGGGGGAAAGAAGGAGGGGAGAACAAGTAATCTCATTTTCCCCTTGATAACTGAAAAGACTATTTTCCTTTTATACCAAAGCGGGGGAAGTGGAGCTTGAATTTATGCAAACGGACTTCTAAATCACTCCACTGGAATTTTTCTCAAACTTCACTTTCTTTAGAGGAAAATGTCTAGGTAAATCATTCAAAAGGTAGCTGAGAGCATGAGATAAAGTGAGAAAATGATAAGTCAAATCTTACTTTGTAAACGCGATTTTGTAAATTACCAAACATCTATCTTTAACAGCATTATTAGGTAAATAAATGTTCATTTATTCAATGTTCAGATGTGGTCTTTTCAATATCGTTCAATTTCCATTCTATGAGGAAGGACTAATAAAAGGGAATTTTGACTTTAGGGCTACATAACTTTGTCCATTCACATACATCTGGATAGTCTGTTTTATACTTTTGTTGTAAATGCGATTTACCTTGTTTGTTGTATATTTTTACATTGCTTCTTTAGTATTTGTAGAAAATATTAAATTGACAACACTAATAAAAAGCAGTTAACACTTATTCAGCACTCGGTTTGTCCCAGGTATTGTAATAAATTTCGCATGTGTTATCTCATTTAGGGCTCACACTAACACTCTGAGGAATCTCTCTTTTACAGATGAAAAAGTTGAGGTACAAAAAAGGGTGAGAAAGTTGCCCGTGATCACACAGTTATAAATGGTGGATTGGGGATAGAAGTTTAAGCACTGGGACTCCAGAACTCATGCTATCATCTATCACCAACTTTTTGTCATCAGCAATTTACTAACTGAAATTTAAGCTATATGAAGATATTTTAGATCAGCTGGAATGAACTTTCAAGTTCAATTTGTGATTCAGAGATGACATTTTATGGTAACTAATAACTCTCCAAATTGCAATTTCTTCCAGAGATGAATGCCAAGAAAATTGAGTTTGAACAATTTCTGCCCATGATGCAAGCTATTTCCAACAACAAGGACCAGGCCACATATGAAGACTTTGTTGAGGGTCTGCGTGTCTTTGACAAGGAAGGCAATGGCACAGTCATGGGTGCTGAACTCCGTCATGTTCTAGCCACATTGGGTAAGGAAAATTTATTTCAGTAGGCTTCATAGGACAGAATATATAGGAAAGAGCATGAATTAAGGAAATCAAGTTATAACAAAGTAGGTAGGGAAGAAAAGCTATTGGTAAAAAAGAATAGTCAAAAATTAATGACCATTTCTACTGGCCTCAGTGCCAACAAGTTTGCTTGGGGAAAGTGGTAACTTAAGTTACTAGTAATGAGTAACTAAAGTAAAGCATGGTAGTCCACATAGGATAGAGCTTGGATGATCAGGTATAATGTGTATTTAGGTCATTCATTAGAAACAATTCATTGACAACATACTAAGTACCAGAAGAACAGGATGGGCTTGATTTCTATCCTCTAAGAGCTTAATCATAGTCTCAAGGAACCCAAAACTGATCAGTTATGGTGAAATTCTGAAAATATTCTCTGGCCTTCTTTCTGAACAAAGAGTTTTCTTTCATCAGGTGAGAAAATGAAAGAGGAAGAAGTGGAAGCCTTGATGGCAGGTCAAGAAGACTCCAATGGCTGCATCAACTATGAAGGTACAATCTCATGTGCTTTGGTATTTACAGCAACTCTTAACTGATTGGGTTGTTGATGGACTCCTTCCAAGCTTAAAATAACTTCATCTCTGTCTTCTTTACTGAACATATACATGTTATTTATTATCAATCAATTACACAATAACTCTAAAAAGATATTCTCTAAGAATCTGCCCGTGTACATAAGATTTTTATTCCTGTGGGTTTTGACAATCCTGGGCATTGTTAAATAGCTTAAAATGTTTTCACATGTATTCTTTCTTGCTAGATCTTTACCACATTTCTGTAAGATAGACAGGGTTTATGCCAGAATAGGGTTTAATAGAATATTAAAGTTGGAGAGATCTCAAAATCTTTAACAGCAAGTAATTATGAAAATGAGGAAACTGAGGGCCAAAGAGGTTTAGTTACTCAGTGAAGGTCACACCATTAATGGAAGGGCTGGTACTAAAATTTAGTTCTTCTCCTTGTCTGGTATTCTTCCTTTCATGGCCAACTCTCTATGCTGTGCTACCAATTTAGAGCAGCTTCACCCAAAGGGTTGGAAAAACAACACTCCACACAAAATACAGATGCAAAATAAAATTCCATGACATAATTTGTAAAATTTAAAACTTCCAAAAAAATTGAGAAACTTTTCTATCAAAAAGACTAATCTAGCCACTTTTCAATAAAGCTACGTTGATAGCTTTGATGTAAATGTCGAGATGAAGGCTAATGACTTGGGGAAAAGTAAGAACAGAAAAGCAGGGAGAAGAAGAGGGGAGGAGAGGGCAGGAGAAGAGGCAAGCAGTCAGCCAAGCACATTTTCACTGACAATCTTAATTAAACACTTTTTCCCCTGCAAACAATGTTTTACGTTTGGTTATTGCCATAAATGCATTATATAAAAGAAGAATCATTCAATAAATATTGTTTGCACAAATGGTTAGTCATTTAGAAAATAAAGTCAGATCTGGATCTCATACCAGGATAAATTTCAAATGGTTCAAAAATTTAAATATAAAAGCCAAAAGCATAAAAGCCATGGACGAATTCTTTTATAACTTTTAGAGTGGTAAGGTCCTTCTAACACTGATAAAAACCCAGAAGGCATTACAAATTTTGATAAATTCAACTACATAATTTTTTTAAATTCCATATGGCAAAAGCCACCAGAAGCAAAGCCAAAAGACAAATAGCAAACCATTAAAAAAAGTAATCAGTATCAGAAAAAGCTCATTTTCCTAATTAAAAAAAAACTATTGCATATTAATAAAAAGACTACAACCCAATAGCAAAATTCATAAGTACATTGGAAATTCACATAAAAAGAAATTTTAAAAATCTATAAATACAATGTTAAACTTCACTAATAATAAAAGAAATGCAGATTAACAGTACAAGGAGATACCATTTTTCAATAAGCTGATTGCCAAGCATTAGAAGTGTGACAACACTTTGGGTTGAGAAGAGTGGATGGAAACAGGAAATCTCATGCATTGCCATTGGGAAGGCATATCATTAAAATACCAATATGGTTATGTAGTACTAACTATTAATTCTAGCGAATCTACATCACGGGATGTAGCTTTTAGATATGCTTGCACTTGAAACAAGTGATACATGATTATTCACTACGTTGTTGTTGGTAATAGCCAAATGTTTTAATAACTTTATGTTCACTAACGTGGTATGTATCAAATAGACTCTGGTACACTATACAATGAAATACGCCTACACAGTGAAATTCCCCACAGCTCCCTCCCCACTCCCCAAATAATAAGGATACTCTGGTTTGCAGTCATTAAGTGAGAAAAGAAAAAGAAAAATAGTTTGTAGAATATGCCACCATTAGGGTGAAAAAGAGTTTCAGAAACACATATTTGTATTTTCTCATACATGCATAAAACCTCCACCAATTTCACCATAAAGAGAGACACTAGATAGATGGGAGGCAGTGGTGAGGAATATTTCTTTTTTATTATAAACTCTTTCATACTTTAAAGAAACTTCTAACCATGTTAATGTACCATTTATTCCAAAAATTAAATTTACAAAGTCAGGGGAAAGGCCATGAATCCAGGATGAAGAATAGTAGACTATACCGAGCTTTAAAAAAATAAATGCTAGTATTACAGCTAAGGAAAATTAAGATTGAACTAACTTGCTAAACCTCTCTTTTATTAAACTTGATGGTTTTCTAACTCTAAACCGTCTATATTATGCCCACAGCTTTTGTCAAGCATATCATGTCTAATTAAATGGAGCTCTCAAGGTAAATATCTGTTTGCTCTTTATTATATAAGCTCTTTCTTGATGCTGTATTTTTTTAATAAATTTAACAGTTTCACTTTGTGCTATAAACATAATTAGTATTAGTTCATAATTAAGATTTATTTATATTTACCAGAAAATATCAACCCGTCGAAATGGGTTATTTGGAAATAGAGGGCTTTTGTATAAATGTGTAAGCAAAAATCTCTGAGACCTTTGCTTCCATCTATAAACCCTATCTTTGATTGTGTTGTAATTATGCAGTGAAGATTCAAACAAGCCAGAGACTAGTTCATTAATTTATCTGGAACATAACACTAATAAAAGTAGGGGCCTAAGTTCTTTGAATAATAGATGTCACTTTTAATAATTACTGCTCTAGAAAACGAGGTTATCACAGTTCAAAGTTAAGCACTTGAAACAAGGTTATTATAAGCAGGAAAAGGCTTACCTTGGAAGTGCTGGTTCATTTTGTGTTTTTTCTTCTTTTGCACTTCAGACTATTTCCTCCCCAGCTTTCTTTCTGAAAAGATGCAATCAACATCTAACTCATTTTCCCTTTTCCTTTGTAGATCAAGCATTTTTAGGACAACTGGCTGGAAACTTATTGCAATAACACCCATGACTCACTGCCCAGATCTACGTCCCATCATTCAGAAAACAAAACGATGTGGACCGTTCTAGATGGAAGGACTCCCTGAATTTTTATATACTTCACGTTCCTCTATGAATTGTATTCATACCACACAAGCCAAGTGTCTTCCTGCTCTAGACAAGAAGGATAAAATACTCACAACCTCAAATTCAAGCACCATTCTTTATTTTCTACCATGGGTCATTGAACATCCTTAAAACACTAAATCAATAAATAATTCTGGTCAGTAGGGAACGTTCAAGTTGCATTGTGTTTTTACCTTATTCCTTAGAGAAAATAATTTTTAAATTTTCAAGTCTTTTGTTAATGTACAGAATATGGATGAATTGTAAGCTTCTAAAGAATAAATCCTTGCAGTCTGCATAGTAATCACAAATGGAATAATCATCATCAAAATAGTATTGAAAATATGAAATAGGGAACTGAGGAAATTCAGGTAGGATCAGAGACATTTTAATATAAATTATCCAGGCAGTTTAAGAATGAAGCAGGTTTTTTCAGTTTTGTGTAAATCATCGTGTACATGCCTTGACTTATCACTTCTAGTGACAATCTAGCCTATTCATAAGAGAAAGTCCTACGAAGCCCTGATCCTTCTCACTTGATGTCTTCAAGGATAAAATTTAAAGTGACCTTTCCATGGTTACTTGAAAAAACCTCTCTGTATGAGACTGTTACTCAAGAACTCAAGATCCTGTCTATTTATATTCTGTCTCCAAATATGACCCCTCTACTTTGCATGCCCATGTCCCTGAATCTTGGTTCAACCTTTTAACACTTGTCCTAAATGGTAAGACTAATGATTGAAAAGTTCAGAGTGTAAACTTACTTTATAATCTCATCATGCTATCAGGTATCACTTTTTTCTTTAGAACAGAGGAAGAATTTGCAAATTAATAGTCATCTATACGTAAGAGATAAAGTGACAAATAGTTCTCCCGCTCTCTAAAGAGAGACCTGTAATATATGTGATTATAAAATCTCTGAAAAGTACCTGTCTGCCTATACATTTTTGGAAGCTGAAATTTTTGGGTGCTTCAGGTCAACATGACCTTCCACCTTTAGCAAAGGGTACCCAGAGCTCGGGGAGCCAACAGCTTCAACTCTGACCTATGCTTTTGTAGCCAAGATGATGTTGAGACATTATAATCACTCTTTTTAAAAACAAAATTTTTTTTGTTTATTTACTTTTGAGAGAGAGAGACGGAAAGAGAGAGAGAGTGAGTGGGGGAGGAGCAGAGAGACAGGGAGACATAGAATACTAAACAGGCTCCAGGCTCTGAGCTGTCAGCAGAGTCTGACATGGGGCTGGAACTCAGGAACCGTGAGATCATGACCTGAGCTGAAGTCAGACACTTAACTGACTGAGCCTCCCAGGTGCCCCTATAATCACTCTTTTAAGGAAAATTCACTATGGCCTCAAGATCCTTGAGGCCACGTTTTCCTAAGATCAGGATTCAGAAATTTTGCACAGCACTGCCTACTAGAACTTTCAGTAAATATAGAAATCTTCATGTACATTGTCCTATTTGGTAACCACTACCCACATGTGGCACCTGAGCACTTGAAATGTGTCCAGTGTGACTGAAATTAAATTTTTTATTGATCTAAATAGCTACATGTGGCTCATGAATACCATACTGAACAGCACAGGTTTCAATATATATTTAATTCGGTTGTCACATCAGGCAATAAAAAGGCTCTTCAAAAATGACAAATGTCACCATGGAGAGAAGGTGGCTGGTACAAATAATCCAATCATAAAAGACTCATTTTTGTTTTGGAATATGTGACTAAACTTCACTTATTTAACATTTACACTTCTTTAATGTTTTTTAATTGGAAAAATGTGGTGTCTACAAGGTACTAAAGTTTTAGTCTCAAGCTTCCTCTTTAATGCTTTTCCCTGAAGACCTTATAAAACTGCTTTAACTCCCAGTGGAATAACATCTTGTACACTATCATGGGACTTAACCTTATTAAGTTACCATGTGTGAAATGCCCATAACTCAAGTAGTAGCAGGTGCAAAATAGAGCAGCGAGCGGGAGAGTGACAGTAATTTTTAACATCTATACCAGCTGGCAGAAACGACAGGTGCTTAATTCCTCAGTCTTTAAAAATAACTTTTGAAAGCCTGTGCTGCATAAGCAAATATTCTCAAATTTGTTTTTTTAACTACCTTCAAGTTACCTTCCTGAAAAAAAATGTAATATTATACACTGTGGGCCTCAAGGTATATATATATATTTGAAACTTAGCATACAGGAACTTAATTTATTCCCCTCTATGAATAAAATAAACAATTATTAAATCAGGGAAATAAAAATTAGTTTTTGAGACTTCATAGTAATATTTCTCAAAAAACATATCAGAAAGAGCTCTTAACATATATTTTTCTAACTATATTTACATGTTTTTTCTATACTGGCAAATAAAACTTGGAACTTCATAAACATTCTTTATCATAGAATGGATAAAGAATGTCTTCCTTTAAATTCTAAGTCTAGTGAAACCATGAATCTATAGATTTATTTAGCGAACCAAGTCTATACCACCCCCACCAAAAAAAGAGATTAAACAGCAAGTATCGGGAGTCCAGACTGAAGAGTTATGTTCCCTTAAATTACCAGAATAACTGAAATTAAGAAAGAGCATAATGATGGAATAATTCAGTCAATGATCTCAATTTTATAGTTCAATGAGTAAGCCCCAGACATGTAGGGGTAGGCCTGCTGAGAAAGAACAAAGTCAGACTTTTCAGGGACAGATCTTGAAGTTGCCCAGAAATGCTCAAAAAAAAAAAAAAAAAAAAGTAGAAATACTCCTCTTCTTCTTGAACTTTTAAAAAATAACAGAAGTTAAATTCCTTTGTCAGTAATCACATAGGTGGCCAAGAAAAATTTGAGTAGCAAATAAGTTGGGCTTTTCTTTCTATTTTTAAAAAAAAAACAAAAAAGCTTATCCTTTTCTGGGGTGCCTGGGCGGCTCAGTTGGTTAAGCATCCAACTCTTGATTTCAGGTCAGGTCATGATCTCATGGTTTGTGAGATAGAACCCGGCATCAGGCTGTATGCTGACAGCACAGGGCCTGCTTGGGATTCTGTCTCCTCTCTCTGCCCGTCCCTCATCCTCACTCACACTCTTTCACTCTTTCTCTCTCTCAAAGTAAATAAACTTAAAAAAAAAGAAAGATTATCCTTTCCTATTGTCTTCCTCCAACCTATGAAGGAGAAAATCAACTCATCTCATAATATTCATTGTGTAGGGTAAGAATAAGTATAATGCTATTAGAAGAGTAGTAATGGATAATAATGCTTAGTGGTACAATTAAAAAACTAAAAAGTGAATTTAAAAGTGATGGGCAGGGGCGCCTGGGTGGCTCAGTTGGTTAAGCATCAACTTCAGTGCAGGTCACGATCTTGCAGTTCATGAGTTCAAGCTCTGTCTGTGCTGACAGCTCAGAGCCTGGAGCCTGCTTCAGATTCTGTGTCTCCCTCTCTCTCTTCCCCTCCCCTGCTCATGCTCTGTCTCTCAAAAATAAATAAACATTAAAAAAAAGTGGTTGGCAAAAAAATATTTGCAGAAAATTTTTATACTTAAAATATATATATTAAAGACTTAACCCATAACTTGTATAAAAGTGTGCTTAATGATAATCATTTGATGACCACTGGTAAGATTCACTGGAACCATAATTCAGCAGAAATGTTCAAATAGCAAACATGTACTTTCTCTTGCTTACTTTTCCATCGTCATCAGTTAGATATTCTTAGGAAGACCTTGAGGGGCACCTTAAGGGGCAGGTGCTTTAGTCAAGGCTTGGGTTTGATCCTTACTGCTACTACTCCTGTAACAGCAGTAGCTGTGTGACCATGGCACAATCACTCAACCTTTGCAAGTCTCAAGTTTATCTTCCATAAAATGTCTTTTAAAAAGGAAGGATTGTTTTATGGATTAAAATAAATTAAGAATGTGAGGTATTTGGCATGTGGCAAGCACTCAACTATTTTTCTTCTCGGTTTCTTTAGTACTATCCTCTGGGTTTATATGGAGTATTGAGTTAAATCTTTAATAACTCCCCATTACTGAGAGAATAAAATTCTGAAATTATCAAGACACACAAGCGCTTTTAGGAACTTTTTCAATTTTGTCTCCTGGTATTTCTTCTTAATTACTCTTCCTCCCAATCATACTGAATGGTACAGTGGGTAAGAGCTCTGACTTAGGTTTCAATCTTTTCTGTCACATCCTAGATATGTAATATTGATTACATCATACATAAAATAGAATACTTAGGAAGCCCCGCTGTGTGAGTTAAATGAGGCAATATAGATAGAGTGCCTATGGAAGAGCTATTTATTGTGAAATCTAAACAAAGGAAATGGTAGGTATTATAATCATCACCTCTTGAAATTGTTATGAAAGTTCCTACTGAGAAAAATTATTTCATATCATTTTTAATGTTTATTTATTTATTTTTGAGAGGGGCAAAGAGAGAAAGAGAGAGACAGAGAATCCGAATCAGGCTCCATGCTGTCACCACAGAGCCTGACTCAGGGCTGGAACCCACAAACCATAAGATCATGACCTGAGCCAAAATCAAGAGTCAGATGCTTACTGACTGGGACACCCAGGTGCCCGTTACATCTAAGACTTTACTCAGCTATCACCTCTTCCATTGACCTTTCCTCACTTCATCCACCCAGAAATCCTCACCAATGTGTATCCTATAGTACCTTGTATCTATTACCATATGTATAATATAGCATAATTACTTGTTTGCATCACAACATATCTGTATCCCCAGAGTGTAGAACAGTGCCTGACACATGGTTAGCATTAAATATTTTTAAAAGCATGAATAAACAGATGAACGAAACTATATCTAATGTCTTCCCTTCCCTCAATCTTGAAGTAAAAACAAAAACAAAACAAACAAACAAAAAAAAACATGTCCTATTGACATGTGTATCCTGAATTTTTAGGTGAATAATAAACTCAATAGGTATTCAATTCACTAAAAGTTCAGTGAATGTATTCATGAATTAATTTACATAAGAATGTATTAATAAATGAAAATTCCTACAACTCTGAATACAATTCCTATACTCTGAAGTATATAACCACCTTCTAGGACCAGGTAACAAATGGGCACAAACTTTTTGATTGGTAGTGTTTGTGTGGAACACCTTTTTAACCAGAATTATGTGGCTATGCCCAAGTTCAACAGGAAAGAATGCTGTGATTGATTAGCATCAAAATAAGTATTGTGAAGTCTGCCCTAAGATAGGATGGGTAAGTAATGGCATGCATGCCATGAATTTGTTGCTTCTGAGAGTCTAGGGAGTTTTCTTCATCAAATCAGTCCATTTCAATAATGTCAGATATTATAAGATCAATACTGAACTGATCACATTTTAAAATTATTCATTGGGCCATGTTCTATCTCAGCACATCAATGAACAAAACATAAAAATACAGCAGTCATCATAGATTTCCATTCTGCAGGTGGGAAAACAGATAACTAACCAAATACATAAATAAATAATATAGGATTTTAGAAGGCTATTATGTTATAGAGAAATGGAAAGTAGGGAGAGGGAATGCAAAGCAAAAAGGGAAGGAGAGGGCTAGGGACAGACCAGGGAAGACCAGAGAAAGCTGAGAAAAAACTCGGAATAGGTTAAGCCAATTGTTTCATGTATTTAATTCCAAAAATGGTTTCGTCTCCATTGGATTACATTGATAAGTAATCCAAATCACTGCCTTGTTTTCCCTTGTGGATCCCTTGTGAATATAGGAGTTTAGAATTTATCTGTCAAATCCCTTAAGTTGTGGGGGCACCTAGGCGGCTCAGTAGGTTAAATATCCAACTCTTGATTTCGGGTCAGGTCATGATCTCACAGTTTGTGAGTTCTGGCCCGGCTTAGGATTGTCTCTCTCCTCTCTCTGCCCCTCCCCCGCTTGTGTGCAGGCACGCTCTCTCTCAAAAGTAAATAAACATTAAAAAAAATTTTTTTTAAGTCCTTAAGTTGTAGCCCCTGAACATCACATGACAAATAAAATCTACCAATATTTAATCCAGTAAAATTAGTATATCTCTCCAGTTGATTTTTGTCTCAATATTCCAAATTCAAGTTCTATGTTACAGCAAATAAAACACAATAAAACTTTATGCTGCAAAATATACACACACACTCAAAAGGCTAAGAAAGATACAAGTATTGTTGATGTAGATATGGATAATGATGAGATTTTTGCTTGTTTGTTTGCATGTTTTCTTTATGTAGGAATTCTTGACTTTCATAGTAGGGGTATATTGCTTTTGTGATTAGCAATTAAAAACAAAATAAATACTTCTTTTAATTTTGAAGTCTTTGAATTTTGAAATACCACATAATAGTAGTAGAACTAATGTCAAAAGGAAGATACAGTAACAAAAACATTTTTAAAAGACAGTTTACTTGAAAGAAAGATTGTAAGGAGGTTTAGGTTTTAAAAGGAATGGGTATCCATATCAAAAGTAAAGATTTAAAGAAAATTTCCATGTAATTACCACATTACCCAGTTTTCATTTTTCAGTTGTTTATGGTTATAATAATACAATATAATAATTAATATAATATAATATAATATAATATAATAATTTTCCCATGTGATTTCAAAAGACAGGGATAAAGCTATTTCTGTTAGGAAGTACTTTGCAAGAAGGCTGAAGTTTTTACTTATTATGAGAACTATTGCTAAACAGGTGTTCCAGTATTGTTGGTTTCTTTACTTAGTTTTTGCTCTCATAACATGATGGGTGCACTAGCCAAGATGAAAGTAAGTGTCAGACTGTTTTCACGTAAAACCATCTACTTTGCCTTTTGCCTTGGTGGTCAGGAAGCTCACAACAAATTTGATATATTTTACAATTCTCTCCATATAATATTTTCCTCTTCTTTACATCTTTTTTATCTCAATTTTTACCTTTATTTTTAACTGTCCTATTGAAATTTCTTTTATTTTAAGCCATTTCAATCTGTTTGCAAAGATTGGTGGTATAAACTATAATAACCATATTGACAGACTTCATGGTTTCATCTTTCCAGATATAAACTTTATTTACTACCCATGAAAATCAACTTCCTGGATCAAATAAAAAGATGATAAAATGGCTCATAAGGTTTCTGGACATCAAGCATTTTCCACCAAATAATATTTCAATGAGTAATGTATAACTAAATCAGAAACAGATTTAATTTCCCTTGAAATTCACATGGCTTTAGGCTAAGAGTTTAACACTTATTATTTGCTGAGTTTGCTAAACCCAGATAAAAAGAGAATTAGCTAAAGTTTTCTAAACAACCAAAATTCTATTTTTTTCCTGTTCTAACTGAAAAAAAAATCAAAATCAACAAGGGTCATCATAATATAATAGAAAATATGAAGACCCCCCCAAGATAGTAATAATAATGATAAATTCAACTCTCTTAGGGTGGGTGTCCTTACTTCAGAGGCCAAACTGACACTTGAAATTCCCTTCATACTAACCTGTAGAATCAGGATTGAAATTAACACCCCATGCCATTCTTTCCTTGATTGTGGTACCATCACTTCATCGTGTGTGTTATTTGTCTCTTGAACTACACTAAGCTTGAAGACAAATAAAAAATCTGTACCGAATACAAATTTGTTTCCAGATTGTTAGATAGGCTTAGAAGTCAATGTTGCCATTCGCAAATTTCTATACTTTACTAGAGAAGTTGTAGAAAACAAGAAACAATTCTACCCATTGAAGACTTCTTTCCAAAATGGCATCCTCTTGACTCTTAAAGGGAGAGACATCAAATATTCGTATGCATAGGTTTTCTCTTTGAATTTTTTTAATGTTTATTTATTTTTGAGAGAGAGAAACAGAGTGCAAGCGGGGGAGGGGCAGAGAGAGAGAAAGACACAGACTCCAAAGCACGCTCCAGGCTCCAAGCTGTCAGCACAGAGTCTAATGCGGGGCTTGAACTCACAAACTGAAAGATCATGACCTGAGCCGAAGTCTGACACTTAACTGACTGAGCCACCCAGGCACCCCATAGATTTTGTCTTTGAAAACTTGTCCTGGACAATGGATTTTTTTTTCTAATTTTGTGACACCGTAAAACCTGTAACTGACTTAGTTTCTATCTCCCATGATCTATGGGACACATTTGCAACCCATTTCCAGCAACTGTGCCAGAAGGACTCTATGATATGAGTTTCTGTGCGAATCTTTGAGGTTCAACTTTTGTACAACTTATTCTTTTAAACACTATTCAGTGAAATTCTTTAATCTCTTTTCATACGCTAAATTAATATGGGGGTTTCGTTGTTTTTTGGCCTCTAGTCAAATGGATGCTTCCACCTATCTCTCTCTGTCATTTCCTGTCAACTAAGTTTACCTTTGGCCAGGAACACTGAATTTGTTCAGTGGACTGCCTGCACCTCTGTCTTTCTGGAATTAGTTGAATATTTACTGTATTTTGTACCTATTCTATAAAAATGAGTTAAAAACTGAAAATTGAAAGTGTTTGTGATATTGATAAAAGCATAGGCTCCATAAATATAAAACAAATCAACAAAGATGGAAATTATTAAGTGTACCAAAGCAGCAAGACAGCCTCAATTCCATATTCATGTGTTGGTTGACTAGATATTCGATTATAAATTAAAAGAACATGTTGAAAAACTGGAAATGTATAATGCAAATACTGAGACTAAAAGGCAAAGAACGTTCCTTTTGTTACGTAACTCTTTGGGTCCACACTTGCAATACAGACAGTTTTTGTACCTATGTTATGGTAACTTTATCTCTCTTGATTCACCTAGTTTGCTTTTATATTCCCTGTAGGTAGTGTTTCTTTTTTTCCTTTGATAACCTATTCAGTTTACTATATTTGCTCTGATAAGCTTCCTCATCCTTTCTGGAGTGAGGTAGAACACACAATTATAAATTAAATATTTATTGAATAAATGATGGCTTGCTTACCGTTTTATAAAGTAATAAGAAAAGTTATTTGCATTTGTTTTGCTCTTTGGGCAGGCTGTTTTGTTAGAAGGTTATGGGCTAAAAAGCCAGAAAGATTTAGATATGAAATCATAAGCAAGTCCCTTAAGCTTGCTGAATTTCTGTTTCCTTTTTTATAAAAACAGGGATAACTGCATTCCCAGGCATGGTGAGGACTGGGTGATCTTGCCTGCATTTGGCATATATAATAATTACTCTCTAGGTGTAAGCTGCTATTCTGATGTGCAGCTTATGGCTCTGTGTTGTAAGTTTTGCTACGGGTAATATATATATATATCATATAGATAATATAATATACCATATCATATAAATATGACTAAATTAAATTGCATATAGTTCATATAAATATGATATCTCTGGTTAACTTTTCTTCCAATATTTGTGCTGAATGCTCTCCAAAAGGTCCCACTGGAATTGAATATACAACATTTTAGGGTGTGAACTACTGTGGCTTTTACCTTAATTACTCACAGCATTTAGGGAGTCACCTAAGTTGTCATCCTGAAAAGACATGTTACTATAGTGACAGGGATGAGATACTTTTGGGAAGGAAAATATATGAATCGGCCTCTTAACAAACACATATAAAGGCACCACAATGGCCTACCTGAAAAGAGGAAACATTTGAGTCTGTATCTAGGGACTCCATGTGGTATACAGCAAGAGCACCATGCTGAGCTTGCAGGAAGAGCAGCGGCAGTTCTCTGATAATGTCATTGCAATGACCCAAACCTTTGAAGTGGAGAAGAGCGGAAGGGGGATTAGCATGTTTCAAAAAGTAGGATTAAAGCCCTCCTCCTCCGAGGAAAAAGTCCCGATTTACTTAATTACTGACACTTATTACCTCACCTTGCAAGCTCTAATTATGTAAAGCAAATGCATTGGTGGTTCTCTTTTAATAGTGCTGTTTCGGAACAGGACGACCATTAAATAATTTATAACTGGAGATGGTCTCTGTTAGGAAGCCTCCTGTCACCTGTCTTCCATCAGACAGGGGACAAAGTCAACAAATGAAAGGCTTGCTTTTCACAACTTCCCCCTCCCTTGTCCATTTAACTACACCAGTCATGTTTTGTGGAATGAGATGGAGAAAACTACATTTAGTAGGATTTTTCTCAGGAAGAGTGTCGTATATGCTTTTAAGAAATGCCTTAATATAGTGCCGGAAAGTAACAGGAATGTTTTTATTGCATAAGAGTGAGTGGGAGATACATCACAAATGGAAAATTTGATCCGGAAGGGAAGAGATTCAACAGAGAGACTCAAGAAGAGTGGTGAGGCTAAATGAAGCTGTTTTCTGCTTGTACCCAATCAAGGCCGCCCACTCAAAAGCATGGCTATTTTGGGACTCTAATTCCTTGTGATCCTACCTCTTTCACAGCAGAAGACGATGATGACTGTGTAGCTATGCCACCGCCTTTGTACTGCGTCATTGCCCTCTCTCTGCAAAATTAATTACTAAACCAAATACCAAAAGAACTTTTCTAAGTGATTTTCTCACCTCCCCAAAAGTCATTTTCCTCTTCATTGAATTCAACCAGTCAGTTAAATTCTAAAACCTATTATTTGTGCATCACTTATGCAATGACCCTCCTCATCACCTCCTTGTCAATTTGCACCTGTTCAGCCAGCTCGCTTTTATTAAAGCTATTTATGGGGTGTGGAGGATCATTCCTTCTTACATTAAGAATTAATTATAGGATTATTTGGATGTGGCTTGAACAAAAGTACAAGCCTATCAAATTTTCTTTCCCAGAAAAGAAAAATATAATATTCTTATAGGAATGGCACTGGATCACACATGTTTTTTTCCTAAAATCCTTTTAATGTTTGACCTCGAGCAAAATATTAAGGGTGAGCTACATTAAGGAGCATATCTCTAATGTTTTATTTGTGTAACCTGAGTTACTCCAGGCTTCCCACCAGATTGTGGGAACAGATGGGCAGATGATAACAGCAAAAACCCAGACTTCACTCATGTTTCTTCCCCCCCGCCCCCAACGCCCCACCTTGTTAAGGCAATACCTCTAAGCTCCTACAAAGGGTACTGCCTGCTCCCAGCAGTTGTTTCTGGAAGTCCCCAGGTCTTTTTCACAGTTGTGTATTCAAGTCCCCCATGCTGAGCCTCACCGCTGCCTTACTGAGTAAGTACATCTAGTACAAACCACCATGCACCTTAGCTTGGTGGCAGCTGCTAAATCCTACCAACTCTGCTGTGTACGTGCCATTTTCCATAGGCACCCACTGGACACCAGGATGTTTTTGGACACCTACAGTTTGCCACTGTGTGTCTGCTGCATATGGCCATGTAGCTGGACACCACTATTCTCTTGCCCCTATGGAGCGACCAAAGTCTCTTAAGTTGTCAGAACAACACAGTTTTCTATTTAAAAGTAGGAGAGGGTTGCCTGGGTGGCTCAGTCGGTTGAGCGTCCAACTTCAGCTCAGGTCACGATCTCGCGGTCCGTGAGTTCGAGCCCCATGTCGGGCTCTGGGCTGACGGCTCAGAGCCTGGAGCCTGCTTCCAATTCTGTGTCTCCCTCTCTCTCTGCCCCTCCCCCATTCATGCTCTGTCTCTCTGTCTCAAAAATAAATAAACATTAAAAAAATAAATAAAAATAAAAGTAGGAGACAATGTCACTCCTCACCCTTATGTTAAGTTCTATGGAAGGGTCCCTACCTACTGCTGCTGATGTGGTCAACATTTTATAGTCTAAATGAAATTAGTTTTTATTAAGGTACAATTTTATAACCTCCCCAAATAGGGCATGTTAGGGCAACTGCATAAGAGTACACAATTGGTCCCCAAATGAAGAGTCGAGTATGGACTGTTAGTGCCCACACTTCTAGGAGCTACATCTCCTTGGAGGATGAGAAGTCTTTTTCTTCTCACAAAGTCTGCATTATCTTGCTGAGCCACTGAGCCTTGTGCTGCTGGGGCCGCATGTGACCAAAGGCGATGCCTTTTCCTAGTTTGCACAACAGCACTACAAGGGCTGCAGCAACCCATGGCACATGTATCTACTTAGTGAGGCTGGAGCAAGGAACCAAACCAAGAGACCCACACTGTGCAGTTTCAGAGCCACCCTTCCCTCCACGTTCTCGGAATCAAGAATCATGGCTCTCTTCCTTAATCAAATGCATTGTGCACACCACCATTTTTCTTCAATGAGTGATCCCAGAAGGCCCCTGGATCCTTGTGCAAAGGAGCTTCTGAAAAGCCCTCTCACCTAATTTGCCAGACATGATCAGGCATAGATTAGTATCCCTTAGACAGAAGCCATAATCCTACAATCACGAAATAGTCCTGTATATTATCTCAATGCTGGACATAACTTTCCATGAAATAATTTGTGAAATAATATTTTATAGTTTGAATAATACCTTAATCCATAAATTGAAGGATAAATATTTATATACTGCCAGATTTCAACTATACTTCCAGGATCCACGTTCACCTTAAGTTGCACTGTCCTGCCCTTAAGATGTGCCATTTCTCCACACAGAGGCGGCAGCAAGTGAAGACATACAACCTGTTCCTCCACGAGTCTTTCAGCAACATTTGCTGACTTGAGAAACACTTTGATTTAGTGAGAAGAGCACAAGGTTCAACAGCAAAGCGTCTGGGTTCTAATCCTAGCATTGCCACTGGTTCTGGCCAACGCCAATTTTCTAAGCCACAAAATGATGGCAAAATCAATTCTGCTTATTTTACGTGGTTGCTGTGAATATCAAATGGAAATATTTGAGAAACTATAAAAGCACCGGATAAATGTAAATCATTGTTATCATCTGCTATCCACAAGGACCTAGAAAACCTGTTATAATGAAAGACTCTTCATATAATGATGCTTACTAAATGGGATATTGTTTAAACATACAAACTGATATATATACATACACATATATATGTGTTTCACTAGTCACTAGTCATATATACACACACACATATATATATATATATACCATTACTGCAATACATTTTCAAGAAGTACTTTTACTACAATTAAATTTCAAAAGATAATTATTCCTTGCATTTAAAAATTATTACACAATTTGCTAGTGTCAGCAACATGCATGTATATGAACAATTCATCTCCCAACCTCATGAAACATATGATAGAGCACTGAAGGGAGAGTGCTGAGCCCTGGGTCTATGTCTAACTAGCTCTAAGACTTTGAGCAGGGTGCCATGAGTGTGCTCATTTAAATAAACAGAATCAAACACTTGAACATAGTCTTGCCAAAA
Organism: Panthera tigris; assembly: GCF_018350195.1. Classification (NCBI taxonomy): domain Eukaryota; kingdom Metazoa; phylum Chordata; class Mammalia; order Carnivora; family Felidae; genus Panthera; species Panthera tigris. Next base: position 193,614,219 of record NC_056667.1, on the reverse strand, counting down.
GAGCAATACACTGCCTTAAGAAAATCTGAATTCTTTCCTAGGACCTGCTGTAGACATCTTTCTTATTTCTCTTATAGGTGACTAGTGAAACTAAAGAGACAGAAATTATTGTATAAGAGAGGTACTCTGGTAGTTGAAAGAGGATCAAGCAGAGGCAGGATGCTAACAAAGTAAGATTAATTACTGAAAAACTAAAACAGAGAGGGCCACAGAAGAACCAAAGTCAGGGTAAGTGGAAGAGTACTCCTCATTTACTTCTAATGACATTTTAAAGATATTTTTCTTATTAATTTACTTATGTATGAAAGTAATGCTTTTTGCTCTTGTATTTAAATCTTATTTTTTATTTCTTATATATTAGCTCTGAATTTCCATAGAGTCAAGGCAAAATGGAAACAGCGGACTACACTGCTATCATCGCCTACTAGAAGAAGCATTAATAATTCTTCATGTAAACACAGTAGAGTTTATGGAACCCATGTCCAAGGAAAATTATGTCAAGAATGTAGGGGAAAAAAGCTAGATAATGACGAGCTAATAAGACAAATATGTGGAAAGTATTGAGAATACTTTTCTAGTCTTTAAATGTTGGAAAGTCTATTGGGATAGCAGTTAATTGTTCATGTTCAACAAGGCATGAAAATAGGAAAGGGTTCTTTGTGTTACTTTTTTTCTAAGTTTTTATTTATTTATTTTGAGAGGGCGAGCAAGCTGGGAAGGGGTAGAGAGAAAGAATCCCAAGCAGGATCCACGCTGTCAGCAAGAAGGCCAATGTGGGGCTCGAACCCACAAACCGTGAAATCATGACCTGAGTGGAAACCAAGGGTTGGATGCTCAACCGACTGAGCCACCCAGGCACTCCTCTTTGTGTTACTTTTAAATTGGATGCCATTCTTCTCCCACAACTCACTATTCATTTCTAAATCATGCATCTACTTATTTTTATGATTTTTTTGTGTTTGTGTGTATGTTTCTTGAGATCTAGCAAGATTTTTATAAGCTTTTTGTTTTGTAGATTCACCTGAAGTTGCAAATAAATATACAGGCAACTGCCATGAATCATTCTTCCTCCACCAGTATTGACATCTTGTATATCTACTATATAATAACAAAACTAGGAAATTGACATGAGTATACTCCACAGAGCTTATTCAGACATCACCAGTTATACAGACATTCATTTGTGTGTGTGTGTGTGTGTGTGTGTGTGTGTGTGTGTGTATGCATGTGGTTCTATGCAATTTTATCAGATGTGTAGCTTTATGTAACTACCACCATAATCAAAATACAAAACCTTGCCATAACCACAAAACTTCCTCTTGCTACTCCTTTATAAACACACTCACTCTTGGGGCGCCTGGGTGGCTCAGTCAGCTAAGTGTCCGACTTCTGCTCAGGTCATGATCTTGTGGTTCATGGGTTTGAGCCCCAAGTTGGGCTCGGTACTGACAGTTCAGAGCCTGGAGCCTGCTTCAGATACTGTGTCTCCTTCTCTCTCTGCCCCTCCCCCACTCGTGCTCTGTCTCTCTCTCTCTCTCTCAAACTAAATAAACATTAAAAAAATTTTTGTTAAACTCACTCACTCTTTCTCCCAAATCTCTAACGTTCAATCTATTCCCCATCTCTATAATTGTGTTATTTCAGGAATGTCATAAAAATGGAATCATACAAGATTAGCTTTTTTCACTCAGAATAATTTTCTTGAGGTCCATCCAAGTTGTTATGTGTATCAAACTGAGTTTAAAATCCAAATGAAGTCATCATTCTTCAGATGTCTCCTTTGAAATCTTCCCATGTAATTACAAATGCTTATCCTCATTTGGTAGAAAAAAAAATTTACTTTTAGATGAAGCAACTATTTATCAGATGTGATCCTATTATTTCTGTCTTGTTTTAAGTAATACTGCTCTTTATTCAGATAATTATGCTCAGAACATCTGATTAGCTACAAAAAAAATCTTAGTCTTACATAAGCCTTCTAGATTAATTGGTTCAATGGCATACAGTACACTTCATTAGAGAATTCAACTGAACTTGCTTTTGCCAATAATCTGTACTTCATAAGGAAAATATAGGTTACTTCGTAAACATTTTATCTCAAGTTAATGTAGCAATGATTGACAGCAACATTCTTAAAACAGTTTGTGGTAGGATGAACAACTGTTAATCTCTTAAAAGAAAATGCATTGGATCAGTTTAGAGAGAGAAGGAGTGAGAGAGAAAGTATATCCTCAATCTCTTGAAGTTCCCTTCCTCTTCTTATTCTAACCAATATTTGATCTTCCCCAGAGACTCGGTTTGCCCTGCAAGTAGTACCTATTTTTTTTCCACACTGAATCCCATATACATATATATCATATCTATGATATTATATATTATATCTGGAGATGAAGTGAGCCACTTCCAGAAAATTCTCCCTTCACCCTAGAACACTCCAGCTTTGAAGTTCCTGCTATCAAGCCATGTCAGCTGCTGTCCCTTCTTACCATAGTCATCTACAGATCCCTAGGTCATTCCCTGTCACAAGTATTGAGGATTCAAATATCCATTCAGATGATCTTTCTAACATTTTGACCTCACAGTACCATGGCCCTTTCCACTTCAATGATCTTGTCCTCTAACCTTGTCTCAGCCACCTACTCATATGGTCATGCCCTAAGCCATTGCCATCACCCATCACTACACACCCTCCAAAATCTCAAATTTCAGCTTCATAGCACTCCCTAATTTTCTTCCTCACCGTCTTTGGTAGCTTGACCCCAACAACTCAGCAAACCACAGATCTTATTTCCATTTGATTTTCTATTGTCTCTCACCCCTTCACATCCTTTATCACATCACTTCACACTTTATCTAGTTTAGCTTCCATGATCCATAATTATAATTACACCCCTGTACACAGCTTCAATTTCCTCACCCTTTTGTTGTCTGTAGTACTCACATGGCCAAACCTCAACCTTGGTGAAATCCATCACACAGCCTACTTTGTGACACCTGGCACGGTTGAGAGTGACTAGAAAAACAGTGGTGGTGACTAGTCTCCATTTAAATTTACTTTGGTTTAGTAAACCAACCATGACGTTGGTTTAGTAAAACTATTACATTTTCCTCAGACATTTACTTTCTCACTCTTCTAGATGACTATTTCTCACTTCTTCCTCCCCTCTCAAATCTCTAAACTTCCTAACCCATCTCACTCTCAGAGGATGCCCTTACTTCCTACATCACTGACAGAATAGAATAAACCAGAAAAGAGCTTCCACAAGCCCTCCCCAACCTTTCTACCAGCCTATATGCATCTGTGCCCATACACTTTGCCTTATCTCCATTTTATTATGGAAAATCTAGCTGTGGCCACTTTTGTTCACTTGTGCATGGATTCCATCCTCTGGTGGCTCCTCAAGGACATAGGTTCTACAATCCCTCCACCACCACCATTATTAATATTCACTCTCTACTTGATCATTTCCATCAATATACACAATTGTAATACCTCCCATGTTTTCAAAAAGTTACCTCTTGATGTAACTCTCTCTTCCAGCTCTTCCCTAATTCTCTGCTGCCCTTTACAGAGAAACTAGTAAAGCATTGTCTCCACTCATTGTTTTTAATTTCTCCCTTCTAATTCTCTCTTTTGAACCCACTGGACTTTCTCTCCCACCACTCCGCCAAAACTATTCTGATCAAAGCACTTCATTTCATAAGTGAATTCTCAGTCCTCAATTTAATTGATGTTTCAGTTGCATTTGAGAAAGTCAATCGTTCCTCTTCCTTGAAACGCTTACTTCAGGACTCTGCTACTTTCATGGTTTTCCTTCTATCTCCTGGAAGTTCACTTGTTTTCATAACTTCAGTCATTGGCTTTTTTCTTCATTTACTTCCTAGGGGATCCCATCCAGTCTTATAACTTTAAATACCATCTATATGCTAATAACTCCCAAATTGATTCTCCAGGCCAGTTCTTTCGTCTGAACTCCAGGTTCATATATCTAAGTTCTGGTCAAGCTCTTCATGGAAATGTCTCAGTTACCTCAAACATAGCATATTCAAAACTAATATTCTGATTTTCCCCCTCCAAAGTCTCCTCCTCACACATTATCCCCCATCTCAGTGAAAAACCTTGGAATCAGCCTTGATTGGTCTTTTTTCTCTCACTTGGCACACCCAATCTTTTAACAAATCTTGTCAACTCTATCTTTAGAATAGACTCAAATTCTGACCTTTCCTCACTCCACCACAAATGCTAGAACCCTGGTGTTCAAGCTACTATATCTCAACTGGATTATAGCAATAGCCTCTGAATTCATCTACCAATTTCCATCTTGTCCATCTTACAATCTATTCTCTACAACACGGCCACAATTATCCTTTTTAAAATAGAAATGGAATTATCTCACTCCCTGCTTAAAATTCTCCAATCCATTTCCAGCTCACTTGGAGTAAAAGCCAATGACCTTACAATGTGCTGTAAGGTCTTATATTGTCTGGCTCCCACTACATCTCTCACTTCGTCCCTTAATCATTTTCCCTTTAGCACATTCTTTGCTTGCTACTCCAGTCCCCTTTCTGTTTTCTGAACATGGTGAGCACATAGGGTCTTTACCTCTGTTATTCTCCTAACTGGACAACACTTCACTGGTTACACTCTTGGCTCACTACATTACTTCCTATGAATCTCTGCTCAGATGAACCATATCACTGACCTTGACCACCTATCTTTCTTGTTTTGCTCCATTCATCCCTGTAGATCTTATCATCTTCAGATAGCCATCATTTGTTCATTTATCAGCACCTCCCTCCCCCAGCAGAATTTAACTTCATAAGGGCAGGGACTGTGTGCAGCACCTTGAACAGTGCCTAGCACAAAGTAGATATTTCAGTAAATATTTACTGAAAAATATTTGCTTATTTGTCGTACAAAAAAATAAAAAATAAAAGCTATCCAAGTAATCTTTAAATATAAAAGAAATGTTTTATTGTTCTTTTGAGTTAAAATTTTTTGTTTTAAAGAATTTTAAAAGAAATTTTAAGGGTTTAAAAGTTGTAAGATTTTTAAATTTTATTTATTAACATTCAACAGAATTTATTTGGGCATTATCCTCAACACAAAGAACTAGAGGAAAGATATTTATACCCCGGATTAATTTTTTTAATTTACTGTAAAACAATTTCAAGCTTATAGGAAAGTTGCAAGAATAGTACAAAGAACTCCCATGTATACTTCACTGTATTTGTAATCACTAACATTTTTCCACATTTACTTTATCATTCCCTCTCATGCACGCACATAAGGAACTAAGTTGTAAATATCATACTCTTTTATTCCTAAGCACTTCAGTTTACATGCTGGCTTCTCATATCTACTAATTTCAAATGGAAATAATAAGTAAACTAAAAATACCACTAATTGACTAACATGGAAAATTATAAACCCACATGCAATTCTTTCTAACTTTATGAATTGAGATTAGTAAAATAATTCATATAATGAGTTATTATGACTCAATTTTTTGATGAGCAATGTATGTTCTTTACTTTATTCCTTTTATAAAAAAGTACAGAAATACCTAATAATATGAAATAACTTGGTCAGCTTGAGCAATGAAAGGACATGTCCTATAGAAAAAACTTGAACTGGGGATGTTGGTCTTATGTATTCATATTGCTACCAGAAAGATAAATGCAGATAGTATATTATGGATGCAATAGGGGGTAACCAAAAAGTTCTAGGAAAAAAAAACAATGATAACAGCAATCCTTACAGCAATTTCTAAGTAAAGGAGATTATGTTGTGCAGAGGCAAAGGGGTTCAGAAAGAAGGTAGTATTTGAGCCGAACTGTTACAAGTGGCTTGGATTCCAATAAATAAGAAAAGGAGAGGAGGCCACATCTTACAGAACACATGGAAAGAGTAAGGGCCCAGAAGTAAAAAAAAAATAAGTGAAATGTGTGCTCAGGGAGCAGCAAAGTGACCAGTCTGATTGGAACAGGTGTGTACTGAAAGAGAGCAACACAAGAAAATGCTGGCAAGGGAAGTGGGGCCTTACTGAAGAAGACCCTGCATATTGGCCTATGGGTTCTGAACCCACTGAAAGTGAGCAGAGAAGTGAAATGGAAACCACTGGGAGCACCAGGCTAGCTCAGTTGGTAGAGCATGCAACTTTTGATCTCAGGGTCATGAGTTTGAGCCCCATGTTGGGTGTAGAGCCTACTTAAAAAAAAAAGAAAAAAAGAAAGGGGACATCTGGGTGGCTCAGTAGGATAAGCATCCGACTGTGGCTCAGGTCATAATCTCACAGTTCATGAGTTTGAGCCCCTTGTCAGGTCTGTGCTGACAGTTCAGAGCCTGGAGCCTGCTTCCGATTCTGTGTCTCCCTCTCTCTCTGCCCCTCCCTCTTCATGCTCTGTCTCTCTCTCTCAAAAATAAATAAATATTAAAACAAAAATTTTTTAAAAAGGAAACTATTGAAGGTATTCAAACAGAAGTATAAAATGCTGACAGTAGGGCTCTAGGAATATTTTTTTGGACAAGAAGACATTGAAAAGTAATTCAGAGAGTATCACAATGATCCAGTTATGCTAGAGCCATTGGAGAGGTAAAATATTAAAGACCTGATCAATGAATGAGAAGTCAGTTATTAGACCTAGATATCTAAAAAAAATGGTAAACAGTATTGTGATAAATCAGGAACTCCTTAGAGGGTAATCTTTATTGAGAAAGGCAATCAGATCATCTTTGTTCAACAATGTATGTATCCCTTGTGGCTAGTGTACATGGTACCTGGTGATTATTCGGTCCATATATGTTCAAAAGATGAGTAGATTGGGGCGCCTGGGTGGCTTACTTAGTCAGTTAAGCGACCAACTTCTACTCAGGACATGATCTCGCAGTTCATGGGTTGGAGCCCCGCATCAGGCTCTGTGCTGACAGCTCCGAGCCTGAAGCCTGCTTTGGATTCTGTGTCTTCCTCTCTCTCTGCCCCTCCCCTTCTCATGCTCTGTCTCTGTCTCTGTCTCTCTCTCAAAAATAAATAAACTTTCTTTAAAAAAAAAAGATGAATAGATTAATTTAGGAGAATAAATTAAAAGATCAGTTTAGGACAAAATAGATTTTTGAGAGCATATAGAGATAACCACCAATTAGAAATAAAGAGCTGAACCTTAGGAATTTGTCAAACTGAATTGATCTAAAACTTATCAAATGTTTTTAAATATACTTTGCTCTTCCCAACTTCAATGTGTTGTTTATTAGACTAGAAATCCAAATTTTAGATTGTTTTTCTATATAGGAATAATCATTTGATGAGATCTTCAAGGAAAGGAAGGTACAGAAAAAGACAGAAGTCTTAAATTAGAATATTTAAGAGCACCTATTTAATGGGTGGGAGGAAGAAGAAGAACCTAAATAAGAAATAGACAAAGACTTTTCAGAGAGGTCAGGAGGAGACTGAAGGGACTGTAATATCACATAAGTCAGCAAAAATGAAAGTTTCAATGTGTGTGATACTGTTGAGAGTTAGGTTATTGAACAGCAAGGCTACTGGTGAGCCAGGAAATGTTAGCAGTAAAAATGGATGCTAGAAGAAGACTAAGAAACTAAAGACATAGAATGTGAGCTACCCTTTTAAGAAACTTGGCAAAGAAAGAAAAGACACGGAAGAAAAGGACAATTAATTTAAAAATCAAGGGAAAGTAATTGCCGTTTACAATACTACAAAACTGACTTTTTTCCAGCAAAGAAGGGATTAGGGACAGAAAAATTGGCAATCACCTTCGTTTTTGCTATTTCTGTGCTCTTTGCATATTTTCCATGTCCAAATCACACGACAATATAATTAGGTGTGTATTTTTGTCTCTCCTTCTTGACTGCACTCCTTAACTATCTCATTCTCCTTTGTAGCCCTAGCTCCGGGCACATAGGGGACACTCAAAAGTTTGTAGAGCTTGAACTGAAAATTCAAGACAGAAGAGGATCATTGAAAGAGGATGGTCTTGAAGGAAGTGGGAGAGTTTGAAGTGGAGGAGAAAGCCTCTGGAAAGGAAAAAGGACGCGTCTGCCTTTGTGACAAAGGGAGAGAACTGGATCTATGAAGTGGAGGCACAGTGGAGAATAGAGAGGAGGGAAACTGAGGAAATCCCATCAGATGAACTAGATCTGGTTAAGTAGGATAGGCCTGGCAAAAGATACAGGCGGGAAAGCTGAGGAGACTGGAACACGTTTGCACAAAAGCTAGAGAAAATGGGATGAGAATTGATAAAAGATTGTTCAAGGCCAAGCTAGAAGTGTTAGTCTCACGAATACTAATAATACTTAGCTCAGTTGTTCTCAATCCTAGATGCATAGTAGAATCACCTGGAAATGCTTTTTAAAAAATAATTTATATTCTTGCCCACGGAAATTCTAATTTAAGAAATCCGGATGAGACTCTGGCATTTTTAAAACCCTCGAAGGTCACTAATGTGCAGCCAAACATGAGAACCTCTGGCTTCATAGAACTTTGGTATTTAAATGGAAAAATGGAAAGTACTTAGCATCAATTATTGGTACTGTGTAGATTTCATAAGGAGAAAAAATGACAGTGTACAGGTAACATGTCTATAAAGACAGTGAATTGGATAATTCTGTGTACTACAGTTCACTACTCTCTGCTTTAACTGTTATGAAAGAAATTATCAATAATGGTGCTAATTTCTCTCTACAGACACACAGACTTCTATGAAGAAAAGTCACCCTTAATGGTAGTTTTCTTTGTGAGTCTCTGTCTCTGCCTCTCTCTCTCTCTTTCTCTCTCTCTCTGTGTGTGTGTGTGTGTATCTCTCTCTCTTTTAAGTTATAGATTGGAGCCCCCTCTGCTAATCTGAATCCAGTTTGTTATTTTATGCAAATTAAAATGCAAAACTTAACATATTCCTATAGAGTACCAGATCTCTCAGGTCCAGCAATAGAAAGATCTCAGTTTATTGATATTTTTACTACCTTTACTGACACAATGAGATCACTTCACAAGTCCTGCTCTATAAAGCTATAATCACATCATCAATGAGTGGAAATGAGCCTGCATTTACTTCACAAACTGATTAGAGGAGATTGAATGCACCATGTTAAGGATAAAGTATCTGTGGCAAAGAAAGGAAAACACTCTAAATAAAACACCACATTCTACCTATCTCTGACATAATGGGAGTAATTAGTGTCCACCATAAATAGAAACATGCAACCTGTTCTTGGAAATTTTTATTTATTTTATTTTGTTTCAATTATATACTTAAGAAGCAACAAAAAATGTTTTGACAGAATCTAATGGTTAGTGTTTTTTCAAAACTACAGTTGACCCTTGAATAATGTGGGGTTAGGGGCAACTTAAAAATCTGCATATAACTTTTGATTTACCAAAAACTTAGCTACTAATAGTTTCCTATTGACTAGAAGCCTTACTGATAACATAAACAGTAGATTTACACATATTTTATATGTTATATGTGTTATCTACTGTATTTTTACAATACAGTAAGCTAAAGAAAAGAAAATGTTAAGAAAACCATAAGGAAGAGAAAATACATTTTATAGTACTGTTCTGTATTTATGGGAAAAAATCCACATGTAAGTGGACCCATACAGTTCAAACCTGTGTTGTTCAAGGGTCAACAGTACAACACAAATTTCTTCCATCTTAGTTTAGTGGGAAGAATAATAGCTAACATTTTTTAGCTTCATATTACATGTCAGGCACTGAGCTAAATGTATCATTTCATCTAATCCTTACAATATCACCACAAAATAACAGCTATTATTCCTCCTATTTTACATAAGAGAAAATTAAGTTTTGGGGGAAAAAAAGGGTCCTGAGGATTCTTTTGCACAGAACAAGAGAATGCTGATATCAGGTAAGGTTTTGTTGTCACTGACTTTCTTTTTTCTTTCTTTTTTTTTTTAAGTATGAATTTCAGTCTACTTGCAAAATAAACTATTTGTAAGAATTTTGAGACAAAGTTTGGATAAGTAGCCAATATAAGCATATTGAAGGACAAGGGCTAGGAAAAACTACATAAATGCCTCTACTGTTAAGATTTATGTTACTCTATTGCCATCTTCTGGTTTTATTCTAAAATGCACTTTATAAATGTTAATCTGCACAGCTAGGTGAGAAACATCATCATAGCATTATGTATTTCAAGATGTGAATTCTGGAAATTGCAACACAGCATGGTTTTAAACTAAGCTCTTCACTTTATATATGAGTTTACTTATTTTTTAACACATTTATTTTATTTTTTAAAGTGGGTATCCTTTAGGGTTTGTTTTTTGTTTTTTTGTTTTGTTTTTTTAATTTGAGAGAGAGCGAGAGAGAGAAAGAGAGAGAGAGCATGCACATGATGGGGGAGAGGGACAGAAGAAGAAAGAAAGAGAATTTTAAGCAGGCTCCACACTGAGCAAGGAGCCCAACGTGGGGCCCAGTCCCACGACTCTGGGATCCTGTCATCTGCTGAAATCAAGAGTTGGACACTCAACTGACTGAGCCACCCAGGCACCCCAATACATGTATTAATTAAACAAATTTTAATGAATCTGTGACTGAGCTGAGTGCCTGTGATAGAACAACCAAGACATGGTCATCCCATCAGGAAAAGCTAGAGCCCTAAGTAAAGGAAAAGGCTTATTCAAAGCCACCCAGGTGTTCCATAGACATATGGCAGCCCGAGTTTATCATCACCCAGTTACATGTATGCTTTAGTGTTATATGAAGCACTTAATTAGCACTATTTGAATAAAAATCTAAAGCAATTACAGAAAACAATATCTAGCCCTTGTCTACACCATTCCACTCTTACACCCCACCCTTCTTTCCTTTAACTTAATGCCCAGCATTAACACATTGTAGTCAGCTGCATACAAGCTGGAGAATGTTGTCCATTACCATACTTAAAACACTATAGCTTTAATGTTAACCAATAAACTCAAATGTAACTATAGGAAAAGACAAATCCAAAATCAAATGGAATTATCCCAAACTTTTAATACCTTAGAGTTGACATTATCTGTACTATACAAGAAGCAAATTAAATAACATGCTAACTGAAGCAAATATAGTCCCACTTTGTTAGCTCTGCATAGTGGATTTCTTTTTTAATTACTTACAAATATTCAAATATTAGTGTGTTTTATATAAAATTATAACTTTTGACTGTGCTTGAAAAATTGGAAGATCTACAATTGCATAAGCATTCTTCCACGGTAATAATGGGCTAGCCCCAAGTAGACAGTGTCCCCTTTGGATGGGGCATGATTTCTAGTTTGCCTTAATCCTGACTACATCTCCCCATATGATCCATTTTATATGTAAAATTATTCTCTATTTAATATAATAAATCATACAAATACATATTTATTTATACATTCTTACATTATTCTTTACATTATTTACACATTATTCTACACTAATGAATATTTAGGATACTTCTCATTTTTCCAGTATTATAATAACTCTGCAATAAACATTCTTGTAGATGTCACTTCATGGTCACACATAATTTTTCTCTAGGGGAGTGGATCTCAAAATTTAGTGTTTAACAGTATCACCTGGAGAGCTGGTTAAAACACTGTTGATAGGCCCCATCTCCAACATTTTTTCCAATTCAGATGGTCAGGGGCGAGAACCTAAAATTATCAATTCTAAAAAGTTCCCACATGACCCTGATGCTGCTGGTCTAGGGATACCCTTCGAGAACCACTCCATTACGATCTACACTGAAGAATGGAACCACTCCATGCACGATCTACACTGGCTTCCATTCAAGATAAATACATCTTGAACTTATTTAGATATTGCCACATTGCACTTCCAAAGACAGTATAAGAACTGATAATTCCATTATCAGTTTTTGTAAATTCTCTTTGTTCAACATTTGGTATTTTCATATTTATATTTGTCAACTTGCCAGATTTGAAATGCTATCCCATTATAGATTTAATTAGTTTTCTGATTACTGATCTGATTGATCATCTTTTCATGTATTTATTTGTCGATTGGTTTTTCTCTCTTTTGCCTATTCTTCTCATTGTTTATTTTAGGAGTTTTGACCATTTTTTCACTGATTTGTAGAAGTATTTTCTGTATTTTGTGGGGTTTTTTTTAATGTTTATATTTGAGAGAGAGAGAACGTGCACACAAGCAGGCCAGAGAGAGAGGGAGACAGAGGATCCGAAGCAGGCTCCAAGCTGTCAGCACAGAGCCCAATGCAGGGTTCAAACTCATGAACCCTGAGATCATGACCTGAGCTGAAGTCAGATGCTCAACGGACTGAGTCACCCAGTGCTCCTATATTTTGGATAATAATCCAATGTCTGTAATGCACAGAATATTTCAATTCTACCATAATCAAACTTACCAATCCTTTCCTTTAAAATTTGTGTAAAACATTTTTTAAAAATCTACTTTGAGACCACAAGGATAATCTCCTATTTTTCTCTTCTAAATGTTTTATAGCTTTTCTTTACATCTAAAGTTGATTTTGGGATAAGGTATAAACTAAGAACGTATATTATCTTTACATATAGGTAAGGAGTTGTCCCAGCACAATTTATATACAACAATTCACCCATTTTCACACAATTTTTAATGTCTTTATTTTTATTTATTCATTTAGAGAGAAAAAGATGTGTGTGTGTGTGTGTGCGCGCGCGCACATGCAAGTGAGAGAAGGGCAGAGAGAGAGGGAGAGAGAGTCTCAAGCAGGCTCTGTGCTGTCAGCTCAGAGCCCAACATGGAGCTAAACCCCATGAACTATGAGATCATGACCTGAGCCAATATCAAGAGTCTGATGCTTAACCAACTGAACCACCCAGGCACCCCTCACACCATTTTTTAATGCCATCTCTCATAAATTAAGTTTCCACAAATGAAAAGGTATGTTTTGAGGCTCTCTTAATTTGTCCTATTGGTTCATTTGTTTATCTTCTCATTAATAACACACTGTCTTAATTAACACAACTTTGTAAGCCCCTTCCCCATCTTGTCTTTCTTCAGAAATGTGTTTTTCTTGATCCTTTGGTCATATATATATATATATATATATATATATATATATATATATATATGATTTTGCTTTGATGGTAATTTTATTAAATTTATAAAATAATTTCAGGAGAAGAAACACCCACTCTTCTCTATGAACAGTAGTAGTCTTGAGTATGGACTGGCAATTAAATTCACAAGAAATGACTGACTTCATCCAGTACCACATTTACTTAACATGAAGAAAGAAAATACAACAGCCAGCCATACAGCATACATGACGACATAAAGTCTGGTGATGCCCAGGCCTGGCTTCCTAATTTCCAAAAATCACCATATGGTCATTTGCGGTCATGAAAGACAAAACTGAATGTGCAGAATAGCTCAGCTCAGTGAAGCCATCAGCACTGAGGGCCTCCAGGTTTCTACCCTCTAGTCACCAAGTCCTCTCAGGGCTACGTGACTGGTGCCCATTCTTCAGTGAAGCTGTATTTCATCCACACTGATTACTCATTAATTGCAGATTACTTAATAAACAGTCTTGACAATGAACACTAGGTGGTTGTTCTGGTACACAGTCAGCTCTGCCACTTTCACATTTTCTGTTGCTGATGTGCATGGGAAAGTAATTGAGTTTTTAATGCCGATCTCATATACAGTAAACTTTGAGATCTTATTTCTAATAATTTGTCCCAGCATTCCTTTGGATTTTTCCATACAGGCAATCTTTATCTGATAATAATAACAACTTTTGTACTTTCTATTCATTATTTATAACTTTTATTTCTTTTCCAACCATTCTTTTTTTTTAAGATTTTATTATTTTTAAGTAATCTCTACACCCAACATGGGGCTCAAACTAACAAACCTGAGATCAAGAGTTGCACACTCTACCAATTGAGCCAGCCAGGAGACCCCCAATTTTACCATTCTAATAACTAGAAATTAATTTTGGATAGATGTGATATCAGAAAAGGAATACTTGTGAGATTTTGACATTTATTATAATATTTACTGCAGATTGTATTGTACACACCCTTTAATGGGTTTATGATGTTCCTTTCTTCTACATTACTAAAAGTTTTTGTCATGATTTGGTTTATATTTTATCAAATGGTCCTTTTATTCTCAAACAATTTTTCCATTAATCTGATTTGTTTCATATTAATATAGCTACATTAGCTTTCTACTGGTTCACTCTTAGCTAACCTATTTTACATGTTTTTACTTACAAACTTTCCAGGTTTTAAGTATGTTTTAAACATGTCTCTCATAAACAGCCCATAGTTGTTTGTTTGTTTGTTTTTTTAATTTTAGGAGTTTGTTGTTGTTTTAATGGTTTTAATCCAACCAGATGATGTGTCTTTCAACTGGCAAGCTTAACTCATTTACATTCCCCACAATGTTTTTCATTTATTTGTGTCTTCTTTCCATTTTCTCAAAATATTTTTTCTATTGTTTCTTCAAACTACTTGTTCATATATTTGCACAGAAAAAAATTACTTGTTCATGTATTGGAAAATTTCTGTTCACTATTTTTTACCCTGCTACCTTACAAAAATTGTTGTATAAAATACTTTCTTTAGTTGATTTCTTGGGTTTCTAGATATAAAATATTATTATCTGTAATTAGTTTTCTTTTTCAATTTTTATGTATATATTTTTCTTGACTGCAATAAAATGTTAAATAATAATGGCAGTAATGGACAACTTTGTGTTATTTTTTTTAATTTTAGCCATTCTTGTGGGTACATATTTGAAACCTAAACCTAAGTGAAGTCAGGCCAATAGTTCTAAATCCTTAGGAAAGTATTTTTCTCATACCCAGAGTCAGGTTGAGATGCATAAACTTCCTTATCACCTATGTGCTTGCATTTATGGGTAGACATTTTTCTTTTTCTTTTTTCTTTCTTTTTGTTTCTTTCTTTTTTTTTTTTGAGATATAATTCCCATATAACATATTATTAGTTCCAGATATACAGCATAATGATTTTCTATGTGTATATACTGCAAAATGATCACTACAATAAGTCTAGTTAACATCCATCACCATATAGGTACAATTATTTTTCTTTCTTGTGATGATGAGAACTTTGTAAGATCTACTGTTTTAGCAACAGCAGGCATTTTCTTTGCCTTTTCACTTAGCATGTAGCCCTTTGAGGATTCCAGTTTAATGTAGGTTCTCAGTATCTACTTCCCACCTTTTAAATTAAACACTTAAACTCAAGCCCTTAATTACCAAGATCAAGGAAGATCCCTTCCTGCCTCCAAAGGCAACTACATTTCCAATTCCCACTTACTCTGCTATTTGTTTCCCTCTTCATTTTTGATAGCTGGGCTTTACCTAACTTTCTTGTAATTCGACTATGAATTTTAATTTAAATTTTAGAAGTGTGCATTGATTTTGTATCCTGAGACTTTTCTGAATTCGTGGATCAGTTCTAGCAGTTTTGGGGTGGAGTCTTTTCGGTTTTCCAGATAGAGTATCATGTCATCTGCGAAGAGTGAAAGTTTGACTTCCTCCTTGACAATTTGGATGCTTTTTATTCCTTTGTGTTGTCTGATTGCTGAGGCTAGGACTTCCAACACTATGTTGAATAACAGGAGCCAGAGTGGACATCCCTGTCTTGTCCCTGATCTTAGGGGGAAAGCTCTCAGTTTTTCCCCATTGAGGATGATATTTGCGTTGGGTCTTTCATATATGGCTTTTAAGATTTTGAGATATGATCCTTCTATCCCAACTTTCTTGAGGGTTTTTACCAAGAAAAGATGCTCTATTTTGTCAAATGCTTTCTCTGTATCTATTAAGAGGATAATGTCATCCTTGTCCTTTCTTTTATTAATGTGATATATCACATTGATTGTTTTGTGGATATTGAGCCAGCCCTGCATCCCAGGTATAAATCCCGCTTGGTCGTGGTGAATAATTCCTTTAATGTATTGTTGGATCCGGTTGGCTAGTATCTTGCTGAGGGTTTTTGCATCCATTTTCATCAGGGAAATTGGTCTGTAGTTCTCCTTTTTAGTGGGGTCTTTGTCTGGTTTTGGATTCAAGGTAACGCTGGCTTCAACAATGAGTTTGGAAGTGTCCCTTCCATTTATATTTTTTGGAACAGCTTCAAGAGAATAGGTGTTAACTCTTATTTAAATGTGTGATAGAATTCCCCTGGGAAGCCATGTGGCCCTGGACTCTTGATTTTTGGGAGACTTTTGATTACTCATTCGATTTCTTTACTGGTTATAGGTCTGTTCAAATTTTCTATTTCTTCTTATTTCAGTTTTGGTAGCTTATATGTGTCTAGGAATTTGTCCATTTCTTCCAGATTGCTCTATTTGTTGACATATAATGCTCATAATATTCTCTTATTATTGTTTGTATTTCTGCAATGTTGGTTGTGATCTCTCCTCTTTCATTCTTGATTTTATTTATTTGGGTCCTGTCCTTTTTCTTTTTGACCAAACTGGCTAGTGGTTTATCAATTTTGTGAATTCTTTCAAAGAACAAGCTCCTGGTTTCATTGATCTGTTCTACCGTTTTGTTTGTTTGTTTGTTTGTTTCGATAGCATTGATTTCTGCTCTAATCTTAATATTTCCCCATCTTCTGTTGGTTTGGGGTTTTATTTGCTGTTCTTTTTCCAGCTCTTTAAGGTGTAAGGTTACATTGTATCTGAGACCTTTCTTCCTTCTTTAGGAAGGTCTGGATTGCTATATACCTCCCTCTTATGACCGCCTTTGCTGGATCCCAGAGGTTTTGGGTTGTGGTGTTATCATTTTCATTGGTTTCCATGTACTTTTTAATTTTCTCTTTAACTTCTTGGTTAGCCCATTCATTCTTTTTTTTTTTTTATGTTTATTTTTGAGAGAGACAGAGACAGAGAGAGAGCGCGCACAAATGGGAGAGGGGCACAGAGAAAGGGAGACACAGAATCCAAAGAAGGCTCCAGGCTCTGAGCTGTCAACACAGAGCTCCCAACGTGGGGCTCAAACTCAAGAACTGAGAGATCATGACCTGAGCAGAAGTCAGAGACTTAACCAAATGAGCCACCCAGGCGCCCCACCCATTCATTCTTTACTAGGATGTTCTTTAGTCTCCAAGTATTTCTTGTCTTTCCAAAATTTTTCTTGTGGTGGATTTCGAAGTGTAATATATTAATATAGCATAACAAATTTTAAATAAGCTATGAAAATTCTCTCTACACCACATTTTAATCATGATTTGGCTTATATTCTTGCCACTAATTCTCGCCACAAATAACCCCACAAGTAACCACTACTGCTTCTTGTATATGTCTCCAGATTTTCTTTATACTTGTACAATCAAATACAAAATATATTCTAATTATAGCCCCCTTTTTATTCAAAAGGCACCATACCATACACAATATCCTGTGCATTGCTTTTTTTCTTACTTAACAATATATCTTGGGAGATCTTTCCACATTTCTACATATGATGCTTTCTCATTTTATACAGACATGTTACATTATATTGCATGAGTGAACATAATTTAGCTGATCAGTTGCCTACATTTGTAATATTTACATTTTCCTCTATTACAAACTATGTTGCAAAGAATAATTTACATATAGATCATTTGCTGGGCATGCAAGCATAACTATCAGATAAATTCCTCCAAATTGTATTACTGGGTCAAAAGGTATAAGCACTTGATATTTGGACAGTTATTACTAAGTTGTCTTCCTTACAGGTTGTAACAATTTGCACTTGCCACCAATAATGTGTAATCCTCTTAGTGGTACTGAGGTTTACTGAGCAGAAGTTCAGGGTGGAAACCTGGACAGGAATGATTAGCTCTGAGTTTGGGTTCCTGGAAATCCCAATGCTCCATACCAGCTTATGTTCAGCCACTAAACTAAAAATTCAACTGGCTTCTCCTTGCCCTAGTAGACTTCCTCTGCCCACTGTCTCCCACGACAACTGCCCCTGGGGGTGGAAATGTCTGAAGGTCTCTCTGATGTGCCACCCAGATCCTCTATGATTCACTCTTTCTGAAGACTTTACTCAGTCTTCATTACGTTCTTTAAAAGCTCTAAACATAAATGAGATTGCGTTTCTGCTTGTTTGTTTATCCAGGTCTCCTCAGTAGAGATGAAACCAGGGCCTTGCCCTCACATACCCTATTTGAAAGCTTCGTCTTTGTTTTTTGTTTTTTGACGTGAAATGAAAAACCTCTAGTGCTTCCAGTCATCATGATACTGGTTTGGGGGCCGAAATAGAATAGTCTATAGTTTGAAGAAATATCCATCAATCCTTACTTTACTGAGAAATTTTTTATTCACCAATGTTTTTTATTTTATAAAAGACAACGTTTTTTATTTTATTTTAGTATACACAAAGGATATAAGAAAGAAAATTTTAAGCATTCTTATGCCAGAGAGGGTAAAGATTGAGGATGAGGCCCAGGACTTAATTATAACGGTGTCAGAGCTACAGAGGAGATTAAATTCTCAATCTTGCTAAATCTAACGATTCCTGGATTAGAAAGGACTGAGACCTTGAAGCATGGGATAAGAACTTTAGTTTAATACACTCAAAAATATTGAATCCCAAATCCTCCTGAATCCTCTGGGCCCACAGAAGTGGCTCACTCTTCAGTTAAAGACTAATACTTAATGAAAAAGATCCACTTCTGCAGACCTTACTCACTGGCTTCCAGCTCATCCACTCTCTCCCCACTTTTCCTCCCTTCTTACTTTACCCTTTCTATTTTCCATTCCTGCATTAAATCACTGGGGAGTTTATAGCACAAGACAATGACTTCCTTCCTAAATGAAGAGAACATGAAATCCCAGTAACTGTTGTTTAAATAGTGTCACATGTTATTTAAGAGTAGAATGGTTCATTGAACCAGTCTTATAAACTTAGAATCCACACCAGAGAAATCTTAACAGTTCAAGGTAGAAGTGACAAGAAATGACAGATTTTTCCATAAACTATTTCATGACTATTTCATGACTGTAAAGCGACCATATTTCCAACCACTTACTGAGCTATATCTTCTATCAATATTCAAGTGAAATGTTGCTTCTGTGGGACCCAAGGAATTTAACAAAAATCCCCTACCCCTGGACAAGCAGAGCAAGACTAACTCCATTTTGTGCTACACCCACCATCTCATGTATAACCCCCACATGACCTACTTATTGCTTAAGACACTCCCCCACCCTAGTCAAGCCGCTGAGCACAGCCTTCCTGGAAACTGGCTCATATAGGAATGCGGAACCCCTAACCGCCAAAGAATGTAAACCCCGCCTTTTGCCCGCCAAACTTGCACGCCAATTCTGACCAGAGTGATAGGCTAGTTCAGTTACTATAGGGTAAATTGTAATTCAATTGGC